>NW_011495063.1:2229447-2254485 GCF_000754665.1 Bison bison bison
ACTGGTTGGATCTCCTTGCAGTCCAAGGGACTCTCAAGAGTCTTCTCCAACACCACACTTCAAAAGCATCAATTCTTCGGCACTCAGCTTTCTTCACAGTCCAACTCTCACATCCATACATGACCACTGGAAAAACAATAGCCTTGACTAGATGGACCTTTGTTGGCAAAGTAATGTCTCTGCTTTTGAATATGCTATCTAGGTTGGTCATAACTTTTCTTCCAAGGAGTAAGCGTCTTTTAATTTCATGGCTGCAGTCATCCTCTGCAGACCAGAGCCAAAAGTGTCATATGTATTTTTGAAATGTCTTTTACAGGGATATCTTGAATGTCCCTCATTGTTAATTTTTTGTTTGCTAGCTGTCACACATCTAAGCTTTTCTATATGTTTTTTTTCTTTTCTCAAATTGTATTTAATAGGACCAAACTCTAAATCATATAATTTAGACTAATCCTAGTTTGGTTTAAGCTCTAATTTTTTTAATACCACAAGGATTTTTTTTTTTCCGGACCATTTGAGAGTAAGTTGATGACATGATGCCTCATTATCCTTGAATTCTTTAGTGTGTGTTTTCTGAAAACAAGGACATTTTCCTTTGTAGCCACTCCACAACCATCACATAGCATTGGTACATTATTCCATCATGAAATCATAGATCTCAATCTAGGTGTTACCGATTTCCCAATAATATCATATATCAGATCAGATCAGTCACTCAGTCATGTCCGACTCTTTGCGACCCCATGAATCGCAGCACACCAGGCCTCCCTGTCCATCACCAACTCCGAGAGTTCACTCAGACTCACGTCCATCGAGTCAGTGATGCCATCCAGCCATCTCATCCTCTGTCGTCCCCTTCTACTCTTGCTCCCAATCCCTCCCAGCATCAGAGTCTTTTCCAATGAGTCAACTCTTTGCATGAGGTGGCCAAAGTACTGGAGTTTCAGCCTTAGCATCATTCCTTTCAAAGAACACCCAGGGCTGATCTCCTTCAGAATGGACTGGTTGGATCTCCTTGCAGTCCAAGGGACTCTCAAGAGTCTTCTCCAACACCACAGTTGATATATAATATCATATATATATAAAATATCATATATATAATGTAATATCATCTATATATATAATATCATACATAGAAAATGAATTCAATCCAGGATAATAATATTGTATATAGTTGTCATGTCTCTGTAGTCTCCTCAAATCTGGAAAAGTTCCATAGTCATTTCTTTCTTTTCATGACCTTAAAAACTATATGCTAGTATTTTGTGCACTGTTCCTCAAACTAGGACTACCCAGTGTTTATCATGATTAGATTTGGGTTAGGGATCTTTGGCAGGATTATCATAGAAGTGATGCTGTGTTCTTTTCATGTATCCTATCACGTAGTACATGATTTTGTTTCATCTCATTTCCAGAGATGCTAACTGATGGTAATTAAAATTATTTCTTTTCTATAAGGTCACTCATTTTTTGGTAATTAACAGCTATTGTAGGGAAATTTTTTGAGATTATGTGAATAATCCATTATTTTTCCACTTTCACTATCTAGCTTTATCATCCATTAGTATTTCTCACCTAAATTAATTCTTACCATGATTGTTGCCCAGTTGGTGACTTTTTCATTCAAACATTTCTTTTGTGTCTGACATTCTACTAAGGGAAGTCTTTCTCTTATCCCCATTTATGTATTTGATTATATAAATATAAACTCACAATTCTTATTCCATTTAATGGATCCTATTTTGATACTATGATACATACCTTGATATTCAGATTTGGCCAGGAAGCATCCCTTCAGGTTTGATTCTGAGTTCTGTCAACATTCTCCAGCATTCTTAGAACATTTCCTTAATCTGCCACAGTGAAATAGTCCAAGATCCAAGAAGCCTGTTGTACTTTCCATCCAAGAAGTCCTACTCCTATTTAGTGGGAAAAGATATTTGGAAGCCAAAAATCAGAGTATTGGGTGTCACTACTCCTAAGTCCTTTCCATAGTCAGAGAACAAACGTATATACACACATACACAAACACACACTTACATCTACGATTCATTCTAGTATTACCTCTTTCTGTGTTTATAAGTCCTTCAACATTAAGAATCTACAATAATGAGGAGACATTGTCTTCAGTACATTTCGTATTTTGTCAGTCTCCACTGCACAAAAGCAGACTCCCACTGCTGCCACTTACCTGGGCTGCCACACTCCACTCCTGGCCACTGCCATTGCTAGCCTCTGTGCAGACACCCTCTTCACAACTCTCAGTCTCTGAATCCTTTTCTGGGGCTTTCCTCATAGCTCAGTCAGTAAAGAATTTGCCTGCAATGCAGGGGACCCAGGTTTGATTCCTGGGTTGGGAAGATCCCCTGGAGAAAGAAATGGCCACACTCCAGTGTTCTTGCCCGGAGAACTCCATGGACAGAGAAACCTTGAAGGCCACAGTCCATGAGATCGCAAGAGTCAGACACAACTTAGTGACTAGACCACCATCACCACCACTCATCCACTTGAACTCTAATACTCTGCACGAGGCTGCCACTGATCTCTATGTACGTCGGCCTTCTCACGTGGTGTGGACCCTAACAGCCAACACTAGACCCAGTCTACTCAGTCACCAACTTCCCTTGCTCACATACTTGCACCACTACTCTGCTCTGCGTGGACGCCATCCTCACCAAAGTCCGACTCTGGCACTCTGTACCAAGATGCGCGGATGTTATCCTCAGCCAGTTTGGGCTTCCAGTACCCTATGTTGGGCCTAATCTCCTCCATGGAGACTTACCTTAATAACCCCAAGTGACTTTTAGACCAAATTCTTAGAAAAGGAGCAATTCAATCCTTTTTGATTTATGATTTTTCAGAATTTCTATCATTTCTTTCACCTTAGTTCACTTTTCTATCATTTCCCTCATTTCTTTCAGTTAGTTTACTTTGAAATGTCGCATTGAGTTTCTGTTTTGGAGCTGTGTTTTTCGGGTACTGTTTTCTGTATGCATGGGATTTGTTTCATTTTTCTTCCAATATATACATGGGGTTCATTTGCAGCCCTTTTATGTCAAGTATATTTTTGTATTTTTTTACATAGGGAGAGTTTTACGTTGGAGATTGCAAAGGACCAGGTGACATTTTCTAGGTTCATTTTTTTTTCTCAACTGAAGTATAGTTGATTTACAATGTTTTGGGTGTACAGCAAAATGATTCAGTCATGTATCTATATATATTACATATACAATATATAAATTCTTTTTCAGATTCTTTTCTATTATAAGTTATTATAAGATATTGAATATGTTCCCCTGCAACATACAGTAGCTCCTTGTTGTTTATTTATTTTATATATAGCAGCATATATCTATTAATCCCAAATTAATCTCTCCCCATCCTTTCCCCATTGGTAACCATAAGTTTGTTTTCTATGTCTGTGAGTCTATTTCTGTTTGGTAAATAAATTCATTTGTACCATTTTTTAGTTTTACATATAAGTTATGTCATATATTTGTCTTTCTCTGACTTAATTTCACATAGTATGAAAATCTCTAGATCCATCCATGATAGTGCAAATGGCGATATTTCATTTTATATGGCAGAGTAATACTCCAGTGTGTATATATGTGTTTGTGTGTGTGTGTGTGTGTGTGTGTGTATCAGTTTACCCTCTCATCTGTTGGTGGACATTAAGGTTGCTTCCATGTCTTGGCCACTATAAACAGTGTTGCTATGAGCTAGCTTCATCTCTTGAATGCACTGAAAGCAAAGTAAACTTTGCTTTTATCTTTATAAAGCAATCTCTATAATAATATCCAAGATTTGCTATCTCTTGTTTCCTTCCCTACCAATATTTGAGCTTTTACCTATTTCTTAATCTTTTCCCCCTGCTCAATTTCATTTCTACTGACAGTTCCTTTCTTCCTCAGAAGAAATTTTTTCAGAAAGAATGTGAGTGGCAGAATTCTATATTTCTCAGATCTTTGAAGGCTTACACTACTTTAGTAGACTCTGATTTTTTAGATGGAATTTTCTTTTTACTATCCTACTTGTTGTGGAGATTTATAAACCACACTGCTAGCCTCCAAGGTGTCCCAAATGGAAGCCATAATCCTGCCTAGACAGTCCTAAGCAAAGCTTTGCAATCAACCCAGGAACTCCACAGTAAACACCTCAGCTTCCTGACTCACAGCCTCTTCCCAGCTCCAGCTAGCTCATAGCATCCTTCCTGGTGGCCATTAGTTTGCCTAAGAGCCAGTGGGCAGGTTTCCCTGCCCCAGTGAATCTCTGACAGAACAAATAAATACCCACGTGGTTGAAAGAGTACAAATCATTTTTTTTTGTTTTTCCAGTTTTTCTTTGTCCCCATTAGCAATACCTTACCAGCATAAATCAAGAAATCCACATACATTTGTGTATCAAATACTCATGAGGCACATTTTGAAATTCAGCAGTTGTTTTAGAGCCCAGTCCATGAAAACACGAGGTCAGATTGGAAGCCTCCATCATATAATGTCTCTGAAAAGTGTCTATTGAGCTTTTAGACCCAGGTTCCTGGATTCCAATACAATTATGACTTGTATAAAGTTTGCAAACAAAAGTTGTGAGATGTGACTTTCTGACAATTTTCAATAATGAACGCCTTTCTTTTGGAAATCTATGATTTGACACACATTTATACAAAAGAAATCCTATTTCTCTTAATATTACTAAACCCTTCAGTTTGAAAGTTACATACAATTGGTTTGTCTTATTTGATCCATTTTGCCAGCTTAGGTTCACCACCCACCAAGGCACCATTGGCTGGAAGAGAACACTGGACCTGCATCTAGAGTAACTGCACTTGCTCAGGGACTGGCCTCCCTCCCTGTTCTCTCTACTTCCCAGTTGTTTCTGTAAAATGTAAGGAGTGAGGCGGTACCACAACTGGACCTAGAAAATTAGGGGGTGATGGAGGCTGTAACATGGGGCAGTATGGCATGGGGCAGTATGGGAGTCAGAATCTCATGGAAACCCAAGACAGGAAGCAGACAGGACAGACTCGGGAAGCCTGGACCTGGAGTCTTCCGGATGCGATGAGGAAACCCGAGGGGCGTGGCCTCGGCGCTCCGCAGAATCCTGGCTTCCGCCTTGCTGTCGCCGTGGTCTCCATTTGTCACTCAGTGTGTGCCTGCTGCCCTCCCTGCGCCAGCTACCGTCCTCACGCTGCAGCTCGACTTTAGTGTGAAGCTGCCTCTTGGACCATTCTAGAAACTAATCACACGCCACAGTGAGTCCCCCATGAATCATTTCATATTTGGAGCCTGCTGCTACTATCTTCCGGAGAAGGAAATGGCACCCCACTCCAGTACTCCTGCCTGGAAAATCCCATGGACGGAGGAGCCTGGAAGGCTGCGGTCCATGGGGTCGCTGAGGGTCGGGCACGACTTAGCGACTTCACTTTCACTTTTCACTTTCATGCATTGGAGAAGGAAATGGCAACGCACTCCAGTGTTCTTGCCTGGAGAATCCCGGGGACGGGGGAGCCTGGTGGGCTGCTGTCTATGGGGTCGCACAGAGTCAGACACGACTGAAGCGATTTAGCAGCAGCAGCTACTATCTCCATTCTACATAAAGCAATTAAACGACGCTGAATGGAAGACTCAACTGTATTTTCTACTTTGCAAGAAGTTAAAGTATAATATTCATTCTAACATGATACAATTTGAGCTTTTTTTAGCGCCATCTGCTCGCGGCGCCGCCTCCTGCTCCTCCCGCCGCCGCCCTGAGTCACTGCCTGCGCAGCTCGGGCCGCTCGGCTCCCCGCGCTCGCCACCGATATTTGGCATTTGTACAACATGGCAGACATCGACAACAAAGAACAGTCTGAACTTGATCAAGATTTGGATGATGTTGAAGAAGTAGAAGAAGAAGAAACTGGTGAAGAAACAAAAATCAAAGCGCGTCAGCTGACTGTTCAGATGATGCAAAATCCTCAGATTCTTGCAGCCCTTCAAGAAAGACTTGATGGTCTGGTAGAAACACCAACAGGATACATTGAAAGCTTGCCTAGGGTAGTTAAAAGACGAGTGAATGCTCTCAAAAACCTTCAAGTTAAATGTGCACAGATAGAAGCCAAATTCTATGAAGAAGTTCATGATCTTGAAAGAAAGTATGCTGTTCTTTATCAGCCTCTGTTTGATAAGCGATTTGAGATCATTAATGCCATTTATGAACCTACAGAAGAAGAGTGTGAATGGAAACCAGATGAGGAAGATGAAATTTCGGAGGAGCTAAAAGAAAAGGCCAAGGTTGAAGATGAGAAAAAGGATGAAGAAAAAGAAGATCCCAAGGGAATTCCTGAGTTTTGGTTGACCGTTTTTAAGAATGTTGACTTGCTCAGTGATATGGTTCAGGAACATGATGAGCCTATTCTGAAGCACTTGAAAGATATTAAAGTGAAGTTCTCAGATGCTGGTCAGCCTATGAGTTTTGTCTTAGAATTTCACTTTGAACCCAATGAGTATTTCACAAATGAAATGTTGACAAAGACATATAGGATGAGGTCAGAACCAGATGATTCTGATCCCTTTTCTTTTGATGGACCAGAAATTATGGGTTGTACAGGGTGCCAGATAGATTGGAAAAAAGGGAAGAATGTCACTTTGAAAACGATTAAGAAGAAGCAGAAACACAAGGGATGTGGGACAGTTCGTACTGTGACCAAAACAGTTTCTAATGACTCTTTCTTTAATTTTTTTGCCCCTCCTGAAGTTCCTGAGAGTGGAGATCTGGATGATGATTCTGAAGCTATCCTCGCTGCAGACTTTGAAATTGGTCACTTTTTACATGAGCGTATAATCCCAAGATCAGTGTTATACTTTACTGGAGAAGCTATTGAAGACGATGACGATGATTATGATGAAGAAGGTGAAGAAGCGGATGAGGGTTATCAGCTCTTTGAAGAAGTCAAAAGCTGCAGTAAACTTTTTCAACGTTGGCTGCAGTAAATCTTTTCAATAAAACCTGTCTGGATGTCTCAAGTTGTGTTGGGAAATTTTTCATATTAAAAGCTTTCAAATTAAATTGCATTGTCACCAAACTCTGTAATCATGAAAAATCTGTTGACTTATAGAGTAACTTGTATTAAGTTCTCCCTACATTATGAGCCATTCCTTCCTCCTGTGTACCTACTTCATGGATGCGTTTTGAACTTTAATATAGGAAGGGGAAGAAGAAGGAGATGAGGAAAATGATCCAGACTATGACCCAAAGAAGGATCAAAACCCAGCAGAGTGCAAGCAGCAGTGAAGCAGGATGTATGAGGCCTGAGGATAACCTGCACTGTAATAGCCTAAACACAGCTATTATTTACTTACAGCCTTATGTTTTTGTATTTTCTTGGTAGACTCAGAAGTTTTTTTAAAAGGAAAGGAACTGATATTTTAAAGACCAAATTTGTTCTAATTAGCATTTTAACTAGTTTTTCTGCCAGCTGCATCGAGTGCACAGAATCTCTCACGCATGTTTGTCCGTTGCTATATAGTTTGGTTCTTCTTGGAGTATTTTTATCATGTAACTGTTAGATTAAAGTTATGAAAATGAACAGAACTGTGAAATGAACCAGATTTTTTTGTCTTGCTAAGTTTTTTCCTGAAGAACCGAAGTATTTTTTCAGCTGGTTGAATGGGTTTAAGTTTGCTTGCAAGAGCTGTGCCTTTCATTACTTTGTTACAGAAATACAATGACTTGCATTAAGACAATTCATCGTTCAAAAAGCAAAACTTGTCAAGACAAGTATATGGTTAAGAATTTCCAGTAAGCCTACACCTGATAACTTAGATTAACAGGTTTTTGTATGTCAGGTGACACCATTTACTATAAGAAAAGCTTATTAACTAATAGTATGGTTATTGGTTATCTTAGGGAGGTGAATAAAACCTAGTATTTTCAGAAAAAAAAAAATAACATGATACAATTTGAGGGAAATTCCAGCAAAAATTGAAAATATTTAGTTTGTATAATAAATAATAATTTGTATAATAAAATATTAAAAATATATTCTATTTATGAAAATAGAATATGGAAGAACTAATAACCAATCATAAGCCCAATAATCAAGAGGAATATTACAAAGCATGATATATTTTACATATATGTATGTACATGTGTGTATAATTATACACCTAAAAAATAGTAGTGTTTATAGATTCTAGCACACAGAAAGGTTAATATGGTAAAAAAATTTTTTTAACCAAAAGTGAGTAAATAATAACTTGGGAATTATTTTCATTTCACAGCTAATTATCTTCTAATAAAAACTATGGTGAAGATCTGAAACTTTTATCTCTCTTTGACATCTTCTGTTGCAGGACTGTGCCAGTAGATGAAAGACATTCAGTTTTCTATCCATGAGCACACTGAATGTAAGAAAATATTTAAATATTTTTGAGGAGTGGGTGGTCGAGTACTGCTCACATGCCAGGAGACAGGGTAGCTGACCACCACTCAGCCAAGTGCCCATCCTGATATACCTGGCTTTGAACATGAAAATAAGATAACATGATGGGAAACAAACAAAAATCCTAAGATTCTTGAGTTTAATGTACTGACTATTCCTTTCACGGAAGTTGGTGTTTTCTGATTTCACACTGACTTTCCCGAGCCCCTGTGGAATACCAGCCCTTTCCGGCCACCACCAAATACCTCTTCTATTCTCTTCCCAAATACTCCCACAATCTCTTGTGATTTCATGTCCCTAATTTAATACCCTCTGCTTTCTCCTGACTTTCTCTCAGAAGCTCCATCAGAAAAATACTCTTCTCCCTTAGCCAGAAACTTTAGAACTCTGAATTTAGCATCAGACCTAAGGGCAAGTAAAGCTTGCCAGGAGATATCAGGGAGTTAATAGATGAGAATCCATCCAGAAGGCAGAGTTGGCTTTGGGGGGCCTATGGCTTTGCACTTTCCTGTTAATGGAAGCAATATCAGAAGAAAGAGCATGCATAGTAGATCTACTGGAATACAGTAGCGGGGTCTGGGTTCTGAGAAAATATGAGATGATGTGGCCAGGCGGTAAGGAAAAGGAAAAAATAACTATGAGAGATGGTTTTTTAAAATCCTAATTATTTTATTTGTTGTTTTATGGATACGACATTGCTATCTTCGAAATGTCCATATTTTTCTCAGGATCGTTACAATTGTCTTCAGTGCAGCAAAACGTTTCTCTATATAAGTCATGAAATAGCATGAATGATCCCTCTTCACAAGTCCTACAAGACAGCACTGAGTATCTGTAGTTATATCTATCTAAAGAGAATGGAAAAGTAAATGTGATCATCTTGCTTGATCTCATCATCTTCCTAGCAATGACATCTCCCCAGAACCTCAAAAATCTCCTAAACACAGGAAACTTGCCCCAAAGCTATATCTGCATTTCATCTATGTCTCTCTAAACAGGACCAGGCAAAAGGTATCTGCCTCCCAGACAGCCTCCATCCCAGGTCTGTGTACAGAGAATCCTACTTTCCCACCTGGCAATGGTCCCAGTCTCCCTCCACGTGTTGAGTCCAGGGATCATGGCCACCACTGATAGTATCTTTTGTCTCTTTCTAACCCCACTTACCTGCAACACGATCATAATAGTAAAAGTTGTCTGTGACACAAGCTCTCTTCAGGTTAGCTATTTTAAATTTCCAGCAACTTCCAATCACGTGGTTGCAACTGTATCCATTGTGGAATTCACATCGACGGCAAAGCTGAAACCCTAAAGGAAGAGAGGAAGACTTTGATGCAGAATTCTAGGGACAGGGATTCTGTTCAGAAGCCCACCCCCACCTGGAAACCTTTACACTCGATGTAACACACACAGGAGGGATGCGGACACCCTCCCAGCTTCTGTCAGGGGGTCATTACTCCCCTCAAGAAGTTAAAGACCTCCCCCTCTCACCCAAGGCTGGGGGCTAAAAGAAGACACTAGAACAGTCAGTGGGGAAAGGGGAGTGTAGCCAGGGAGGGTAGAGAGATAATATGAAAAGAACTCAAAAATGTTCCCTCCCTTTGTGGCGTTATTTATCCAAGAACTGAAAATGAACTGCACCGTACATTTGTTTGCACCCAGGACTCTGTCTCCTGTAAAGAGAAGAAGAAAAATTCTCCTTGAACCACTTCACACCAGTCAAGTCACCAAGTCCCTCTCTTCCTCCCCATACATTCTCTGCCCGCCCATTTGCCCACCAAGTACCACCCTCACCAGGCTTACTCTCATTCACGAAGAGCACCATGAACATGCTCATCAGAAGCAACCTGAACACCCGGGGGCCCATTCCTGCAGAGGTCCCAGGAGGAGGCCCCAGCCTCTTTTATCCCCACCACCTGCCCTCAGGCGTCCCACTAGAATCGCAAAGGCATAAATTTCAGGTCAGTCGACTTGAATTCTCTCTCTCCAGTGTTCCCAGGAGACAGTACATCCTGTCTATTTCCACCTACTTAGAACTCAGGCCGAGCAGATGTCCTGTTTCATTTTATTAGATCTATCATAAAATACTAATTAATGCTGGTATCGAATCTCTCTCCCTAGTACCTCTTCACATGATTGTATTTCTGCCTGCTGGTCTACACAACAGGTGTTGTCCATATCCACGTGATGTCCACTCAGCTACAACAGGGCTCGGGCCCTGAGCATCTGGGAATGAGTTTCTCAGGTCCCTTAGGTACCACAACCCTCCCGGACACTCACCTCAGCCGATTCCCCAGATACAGTCTGACTGCCCGGTGGAGCATCCCTCTCTGAAATAGATGGGACAGCCCAGGAAAACAGGCGACGAGGTGAAAGTGATCCCCGCTTCCCTCCAGCTTTATTCATTAAAATTTTGAGTGGGGACAAAGACCAAGAATGATTACAATGGAGAGACAAACGCTCGGAGTGATGGGGAGAAAGAGGAAGAGATGCTTCGATTACTCGCTCGGAAGGGATGTGGCGGGATTAGAAAGTTAGAGCTAAGGATACACATGTGTACATGCGCACACCCCAAACTCCCTCACCACACTTCGCAGGCCCCTTTCCTATTTGTCATCTTCTCCAGAGTACTTGGGCTTCCCTGGTGGCTTAGATGGTAAAGTGTCTGCCTACAATGCGGGAGACCTGGGTTCGATCCCTGGGTCGGGAAGATCCCCCGGAGAAAGAAGTAGCAACCCACTCCAGTACTTACCTGGAAAATCCCATGGACGGAGGAGCCTGGTGGGCTACAGTCCATGGGGTCACAAAGAATCGGACACGACTGAGCGACTTCACTTCACTTCCAGAGTACTTACCCACTTTGTCCTTCTCTAGCCTCTCCTTCCTTCCTTTGTCTCTCTCCCCTCACAAGAACAGGAGTTCCACAAACACAAGAGTTTCGTGTGTTGCACTGCTTTCTTCTCAGCAGCTAGAGTGATGCCTTGCACAGATCAGATAACCTGGATGGCATGATGAGTGCGGTTCACCGGAGAGGCACAGGGAATGGGGCCTCTGCTGTGACAGCCTGATTTCGAGTTCCTGGCCTTCCCCTTGCGGTTAGCAGTCACAGCACAGAAGACAGGCAGTGGTGATGGCAGGTCGCCCCTCTGGGGGAGGGAGCGGGTGGGGGCTGATTACCTGAATGAGCTCATCCCCAGAGCCACACACACAATCTACCCAAGGGAGATCCCTCACGTAATCTTCATCCAGAGAGGACCCCATGCACACCTGGGATGGGAGCCCAAGTGTGTTACCTGTCTGCTGTGTGACCTCAAACAGTTACTGAACGTCTCTGTGCCCCTGTGACTGCATAGGTGAGACAGGACCTCTCAGAGCTGTATCTGATACCTTTGTTAGGACTTAATAGACTCACTCCTGGGTGATGGCAAAGGGGAGGAGCCAAACATGAAGACCTGCTGGGCGTCTCAAACAGTCTTTGGGCATGAGACCCACTTCATCTTTTGAATTCTCCGAACAACTTCGTAGGTTGGGAATAATTGACTCCATCTCACCACTGACCCAGAAGCACTGAGAGTTGCAGCATCTTTCTCCAGATGTCACAAGGCACACACCTGTCTGATTTAGTGGGCTGTTATTTGTCCACTCCACCGTGCTGTCTCCTTTTCTCTAGAATCTGGAGAACAGCTCCCAGGGCTCTAGCTCTAGAGTGACCTGCACCCTGAATCATCACATGGCAGTGAGAAATGAGGAGAACGGCTAAGAAAAATACCGTCTCCATGAAAAAATAAAAGCTTTCTCTTGCTAGCAGAGAAAACATTATTCATGGGCAAACTTCCACTGAACTCGGGTTCCCAGAAGCCTGGCTGGGATTTAAGACTTACCGGCCATTGTCAAGGAAGTAATTCACTTAGGGACCTCCTTTGCATGTCTTGCATTTGGAACATGTGAGACCCATGCAGAAATTCATGGCCAGAACTCCTTGGGAGTTTACACCCTTCTTGCTGTACTTCACTTCCCCTCCTAGAGGAGGCCCAGCATGGCAGGAGATTCTCTAACTTTGTGGGAGAACCCTTTCAAAAGGTTATTTTGTTATAAAGCTGTACAGTGGAAATGTGGTAGCCTTACCACTGTGCAACATGACTCTATGGGATTCATTATTTCTATTTCCCCAGGCAAAAGTGAACTGAATGTGCTCCCAATGCCAAGGCACAAGGATGTAACAGAGCTAAGAGTTTTAGCAGATGTTGGCATTTGGGAACTTCAGGAGCCACACAGTCCCACCAGCTGGAGTAGTATAGAGGCTTCAGTCAGCACAGAGTACCCTGAGAGGTCACCAGTCCAAAGACAGCCATGGTCTGCCACTGAGTTCTGGCTTGTCAAGGAGAAGAACCCAATGGTGGGGGTCGTGGGAGGAATGACATGCTAAAGGTTAGCTCTTAGTTGGTGGGGGCATGTCTTGTGTGTTGAGTGGGCGGGAAGATCAAGAACAGGTTCCTTCAGAACATTCTTTGAAGTCAGGGACTCAGGTTCAGCACAGACTGGTTTCTCTCAGATGAGTGAGCTGCAAGGAAATTAACTAAGCTGTCATTCATTGAGACAGGGTGACATCAGGAGCGCTACTCCTCAGAACAATCAAAGACTGCAGAAATATCCAAAAGGCTTTTGATTTCTAAAAGGCACTCCGCTCAAGTGTCCTGGGAATCATCCCCTTGTATCTTTTCCCCCATCTCCAGACTTCCTTTCTCATTAGGATTTTCGGGGCGTCCCCAAGAGCCTTTCTAGATGCCAAACTCCTAGCTAAAAGTAGCTTTTCTCCAGGAGGAGGCAGAAGGGAGCCAGTTCAGGATCATTAGAAAAGACTCTATTCCCAGACCTAGTGCAGAGTCAGGCACAATTTCCTGAGTCCTGAATGCTGAGTTGACTCTCCTCTTCCCTATTTGCCTTCCCAAAGACCTGACCTGGAGTTCATTCATTTCCCCTTATCTTGGGAAAAATCAAAACCCCAACTCTTCAACTACCTACAATGAGTGACTGAAAGACAGCCCCAAAGTTAGAGAATGATCACAAGGGCCCACAACTCTTCAATGCTGTGACCACAGCATCTGTAACTGTACCTGTGAAGTGCTCACTCTCTCAGGCCTCACTTTGTGATACTATTGCAATCTTTGTCTCTTTGCCTATATTTTCCTGAACTTTCTTTCTTCATAGGGCCCTTTATCTCTAATTAATAACGTGCTTCTTCCCACTGAAGCTAGGAGACCACAAGGGTGAGGTTAATGACGATTTTTTTTCTCCTTTGTTTACCTGGCAGGCAAGGGGAAGGACTTCTAGACCACAAATTGTTCCTGTCATTACACACAACAGGCTATATCTTAGATCATACAGGTCATTTAAGATGCAAACTGTTAACTTTTTAGACAGCCAAATTCTATAAATGTAAAGCAACTGTTTTGGAAGGTTTTGGTTACATAAGAAAGGTGGGATGGTCTGATAACCACTGTGCTATAAGTCACAAATGTACCCAGAAGAACAGCTCTCATATCTGCTTTTTGATTTGTAATGTGAGAATAATGAAACATCTTGCTGCCTTCCTTCCCTCAAAGAGAATGGTGAACAACAGTCAGCCTTAAAGTGTGGTTCAAAAATAGCAGTTTCAGAATTTCAGCCAAGTCTTTGTGCAACTGTTGGTTGGCAATCAGGCACCAAAGACTCTATTGCTTATAAAAACGGGATCCAGCTTGTGGTTGCCAAGAGGGAAGGAGTATGGGGGAGGGAAGGATTGGGAGTTTGGGATTGGCAGATGCAAACTAGTATACGCAGAACGGATACACAACAAGGACCTACCATATAGCCCAGGGAACAGCATTCAGTGTTCTGTAAGAAACCATGATGGAAAAGAATATGAAAAGGAATATACATATACAGCTAAATCACTTCGTTACACAGCAGAAATTAACACAACGTTGTAAATAAACTATCCTTCAATAAAATAAATGAAAAAAAAACTGGATCTATACCCCATATTTCTCTATATCTGAGGCCACTGACCATGGTTTAGGAGAATAAATGAAGCAGGTCCTTTTATCATTCTGCCTAATAAGGTGAAACAATGTTCCTAGGGTTGGCATAAATTTTTGCAGATTACATTTAGGAGAGTATTTCTCTTGCTGATTTTGAACTAAACTGACTGTGTTGTCTCTGAGAATCAATTTTTCAGAGAATGATAAGCTTCTTTATATGCGTGGCTGTGTTCACATGTGTGAGCCTGTGTGTGTGTGTGTGTGTGTGTGTGCAGGTGCATGAATACCATTATTTTCCTGCTGAATGGCGAGCAAGATCAAGGAGGACATACACACCTTATGCTGATAAGTAATCTTAAGCAGGAGGGAACTTGGCCCAGCAACACCATCCAGGACTGTTTTATGGGTCCCAAGATTCAAAACCCTTTTGAATGGGCATGCCCGTGATGACGACCTTTGGACCACGGAGCATTCCTCCTGTTCTCCTCTAGGCTACCACGGTTCTTTTCCTTAAATACAACCCCAATGTCTGTCTGAATAATGCACTTTGGGTGAAAGAATCTGTGACTTATTGTACATCAGAACATATACCAGGGGGCAGGAAGTGGGTCTGTTCCTGAGGGTAGGACTTAGGGCATGTGAGGGTACCTTTTCAAAAGGATGGAGGGGATTTACACTACAGAGGATTTAAGAGGGCAGAGAGACAACCATAGCCAGTAGCTGGATTTTGTCCACCTGTGATGAGTTTTCTTTGGTTTTGGGGTTTATGTCCCTCAAACCATGAGAATAGGCATATTTTGTGTATAGTTTAAAATTTTTGCTTCTCTTGTTAAACCACACACTTTCAAGCATCGTAACAGTCTACAATTGCAAACATTTCTACAGCCTTTTATTGCAGTATTACTAGGAGTAAACAAGTGGGCAGGAGAAGCATGGCTTCCCCTCTTTTGTCCTTCTGCAGAACCCCAAACCGTGACAAGTGGCGTCTCAGCAGTTGGGCATTGTGCTCAGACTATCTGGCTTCAAATTCCAGACATGCCTCCCACTAGTGATGTAATCATGCACAAGTTAACTTCTCTGTGCTTTCCTTTCCTTATTAATTAAAAAAACAGACCAATTTTAGTGTATATATCTACTATTAATTAAGTTAATCTTTAAAAGTAATTTACTAACCTCATAGGTATTTTGTGACAATGAAATGTGATGACATATGCAAATGGTTTAGAAGAGTGTTTACTACAAGAAAATGTCCATTAGATGCTTATGAGTATGATTAGTATATTGGGAGGAAAACCAAAAAATTCTAAAACGTGCCTAAGATCAAATTCAACAAAGGTTCTCATGGAGCTAAAACTAACATGGATCATCAACTATATGTAACTAGTTCAGAAGTGAACATGATAATACAAATCCCCTTTACTCCCAAATAAACTTGCAAGAGAAGTCCTTTAAAGGGGACTGTATAAGAAGAACAGACACAGAGCCTGGAGAAAAGTGGTTTGAATTGCTCTTGGATCAACCACTGAAGTGTGTAAGGCAGTCAGCCCTTAGGCAGAGAGGCAGCCAAGAGTGAGAGACAGCCTTCAGAGATCCGGATTAGATACTGTTAGGACTTCAAAAGTAGCTGACGACAACCTGTTAATAGCCCTGGACCAAGTATTTGGCCTTACAGATAGTAGCCGAAATTAGCATGTTCAATTTCTGACCACATATCAGAGAGAGAGAAAAACTGCCTGCCAAGGTATTGGGGTTAGAGAAATGGTTTGAGAGGCAGAGGGAAGGGAGCAACATAACACAGGATTGGAGAAAGCAATGATTTTCACAGTAAGTTCAGTTCAATTCACAGTAAAATACTATGTAAACTTAGATTTCTGAAGAAGAGCTCTCTCACTGTTAATTAAAGAGGAAGAAGAGAGAAAAGACATTCCATTGGCCTAAAAGAGAACATGTAAGGTTTAGAGCTGACATTCCAGGTTGAAGCTTAGCCTTCTTATTAGAGACTAAGGTAGATAGATACAGCCTGGCAACCAGGGTCCTGGACACAGATCCCGTGGCTTCCGAGACTGGAAGAAAGTATAAAAAATAACAGACTTTATTTTACTTTTTACTTTTGGCGTTTGCAGTAGCCAACTTTATTATCCAGGGATGAAATGGGATTTGTTTCACACCCAAAACAAAGGTGACATTATTCAAAGATAGACATTCAAAATCAGATTATGTAGAAGACAATAGCCTTGAAAGCCAGATAACTGTTTGTGGGGAAAAAATGGAAAGGGATTAGCCAACTCTCTTTAGCTCCTTCTCAAGTCAATAATTAAAACTGAGGTACTCAGAGAAAACTTCATGGTTGAGAATGAATGTGCCCAAAGACTATAATGCCTAGGTCTACTGTATCATAAAAAGATGTGTATGATTCAGAGGAAGGAAAAAAATCAGTGGACTAACAAACACATGAAAAGATGCTCAACATCACTCATTATCAGAGAAATGCAAATCAAAACCACTATGAGGTACCATTTCATGACAGTCAGAATGGCTGCAATCCAAAAGTCTACAAGCAATAAATGCTGGAGAGGGTGTGGAGAAAAGGGAACTCTCTTACACTGTTGGTGGGAATGCAAACTAGTACAGCCACTATGGAGAACAGTGTGGAGATTCCTTAAAAAACTGGAAATAGAACTGCCTAACGATCCAGCAATCCCACTGCTGGGCATACACACTGAGGAAACCAGAAGGGAAAGAGACACGTGTACCCCAATGTTCATCGCAGCACTGTTTATAATAGCCAGGACATGGAAGCAACCTAGATGTCCATCAGCAGATGAATGGATAAGAAAGCTGTGGTACATATACACAATGGAGTATTACTCAGCCATTAAAAAGAATACATTTGAATCAGCTCTAATGAGATGGGTGAAACTGGAACCTATTATACAGAGTGAAGTAAGCCAGAAAGAAAAACACCAATACAGTATACTAACACATATATATGGAATTTAGAAAGATGGTAACAATAACCCTGTGTACGAGACAGCAAAAGAGACACTGATGTATAGATCAGTCTTATGGACTCTGTGGGAGATGGAGAGGGTGGGGAGATTTGGGAGAATGGCATTGAAACATGTATAATATCATGTAAAAAACAAGTTGCCAGTCCAGGTTCAATGCACAATGCTGGATGCTTGGGGCTGGTGCACTGGGACGACCCAGAGGGAGGGTATGGGGAGGGAGGAGGGAGGAGGGTTCCGGATGGGGAACACAGGTATACCTGTGGCGGATTCATTTTGATATTTGGCAAAACTAATACAATATTGTAAAGTTTAAAAATAAAATAAAATAAAAAAAAAAATCAGTGTCCTCCACTTGTCCAGTTCCAGGAGAAAGCTGGGAGGGTTGGCAGAAAGAACAAGAAAGCAAACATCTCATTTATCCCTGGTGGGCTCTAGAAGTGGAATCTGACAGGTTGGCAGAGGAAAATCTTGCCCTATTTCCTGTCTGGGACATTGGGAGGGAGTTCCCCTTACATGATTGTCCTCTACTGATCTGGGGCAGAGGCTTCTCACAGTGACCATGGAGGAAAAGCATAGACAGCAAAAGGGGACCCCAAGGAGAGCTTTTCTAAACCACCCTTGTTCGTGTATGGAGTGGACACTGAGTTGAAAGCCAGTGGGCCTGCCTTGGGGTTTTCTGTGGGACACAAAGATGTTCTAAAGACATAGACTTGCGGGGAGCGGGGGCATTGGCAATGGGTTGGAGGAGAAACAAGCCAATGGGCTCAATCAAAGTCTCAGTCAGTCAGCAGAGGCTAAGAGGCCGTTTTCCCTTTCCATTCAGCAAAGGGAAAATGGCTTATGTTCCTTGGGAGTACTGCCTGAGGCATAAATAAAAAATAGACCGTGAGTTCACCAGGTGCAGAGTATGAGCACCAGAAAAATGCAGTGTGACTGTACATGGGGAATTAGCATGAGACAAATCCGTGGGTTCCTTGAGAATTAAAGTCAAGTCCCAGGGACTGTTTTTTCTGAGTTTAGTGATTGGAGACACAAATCAATACTATTCATGTATTCTGCTACCAAATGTGTTTTGTTTGGCCTTCACGGCACAGTATTACTTTTTAAATTATGCAACACTAAATACCAGAGGAAGTCACACAAATATCCAGATCTGTGGATACTTTAAAATCCACATTAAAAAAGATTTTGAATATTTTGAATCAATGAAGTATTTGTGAGTGCTGAACCTGAAATACTGCATGGCTACCGTGAGCCCGAGTTCCACAGCTGCTGCCTTTTCGGTCAAGGGTTGTCCAATTTCTTACAGCCTCTATTGCTCTCTATTTTCTCCAGATGTAACCAATTTAACCTAATTTGTAACACCTGGTTGGCAGCTTTGCAATCAACATGCAAATATTAATTAGAATTCTACTGTTTGCAAGTATCAGTAATAGGACTCAAAGTAGCTTAAATAAAAAGGGGAATTTCTTCTAAGGATACTCTGGTGTCTCATGGTGTACAAGGAGAGACACAGGAACAAACTTTAATACAAACACACCAAATACCCCCATCTTTTCTGCCCCTTCCATGAATATACATTTTTCTTTTCTCTGGTGAGAGAGAGAAAAGAGGAGCTCTCTCCCGCCATTATTAAGAGCTTCAAATTTACATCTCCTCTGCCCTCGGATGGAGCCAGCCCACGTTGGAATCCAGTCCCTTTCTGAATTCTTTGGAAAGGACACTGAACAATGCAGCCTTAGGAAGTCGCCCACTGTGCATATCTGCTGAGCCACAGTGTCTCTAACCCTTCCCTCCCCCTCCCCACCTCCAGGCACAGGAGGCTCCTGGACACAGCCTCCGCTGTCAGGCAGTACAGGCGCTATTTCTGGCCACGGCTGTCTATGATGAACCGCTGAATAGAAAACCTTGGCAGGATGATGGTCTTTTTGCACAAATATTGTTTCCAGAATACTGCAAGATCATACCAGTTTAGAAAAAGTATGGAATCTTCCTCTAGTCTCCCTCCCTGGAGGGAAGATAAAGAACTGTGCTGAGCCACTACAGAAAACAGTATGGAAGTTCCTCAAAAAACTAAAAATAGAACTGCCATATGATCCCGAAATCACATCCCTCAACATGTATCTGGACAAAACTGTCATTCAAAAACAGACATGAACCTCTGCATTCATAGCAGCCACCTAAATGTCCATTAATAGGTGAATGGATAAAGAAGTCGCGGTACACACACACACAGAGACACACACACACACACATACATGAATGAGTAAAAAAGAGGTGGTATATGCATGCAGTGCGTGGAGTACTCCTCAGCCATAAAAAAAAGAATGAAGCAATGCCATTTGCAGCAATATGGATGGGCTGAGAGATGATCATACTAAGTGAAGAAAGTCAGAAAGACAAATACCATGTGATATCACTTATATGTGGAATCTAAAATATGACACAAATGAACGTATCTATAAAACGGAAACAGACTCATAGGCATAGAGAAGAGACTTGTAGTTGCCAAGAGGGAGGGAGGCTGGAGGAGAAAAGAACTGGGAGTTTGGGATTAGCACATACAAACTATTACATATAGAATGGATAAATAACAAGGTCCTACTGTGTAACACAGGGAACTATATTCAAAATCCTGTGATAAACCATAATGAAAAAGAACATATATATGTATATACAAGGGAATCACTTTGCTGTAGAACAGAAATTAACACGTTATAAATCAACTATATTTCAATACAATAAATTTCAAAAAAAAAGGAGAACTGCCCTGATTTTGAAAGAGCAGTGCCCTTCAGAATGCAAGTAAGAATTAGAAAAATCAAAACCAAAAGAAAATGAAGCTATAATGGCACAAGAAGTTCTTAGAAGTAGGAAGAAAAGCAAGTAAACAGCAAATAAAGACATCAGTCTGATTCAGTCTGACTCTGCTCAAAGAAATATTTTATGCTTGAAGCCAGGTTTCTTGGGACCAGTAAAAACCATTACAGAAATTAATCATGCAGCATTATTGTTTCCAAGCCAAATTATATTTCTTATTTTTAAACATTTTAACTTCATTTAATTTTCTAATTATAAAATAATAGATGGCTGTTATAATTCTAAACGATTTTAGGAATGTAAAAAGAAATTGATGTTTTTGCTTATTCCCCTCACACATAACATCCACTCTCAAATCACATACTTTCAAGGTAAGCAGTTTACAGTGTGATTACAACCAAATGGAATTAAATTCCTCAGTAAGAAAGCTAACAATTGGAACAGAAAGCCTCCTCCACTAGTGGAGTTGCTGCTGCTGCTAAGTCACTTCAGTTGTGTCCGACTCTGTGCGACCCCATAGACAGCAGCCCACCAGGCTTCCCCGTCCCTGGGATTCTCCAGGCAAGAACACTGGAGTGCGTTGCCATTTCCTTCTCCAATGCATGAAAGTGAAAAGTGAAAGTGAAGTTGCTCAGTCGTGTCCGACTCTTAGCGACCCCATGGACTTCAGCCTACCACGCTCCTCCACCCACGGGATTTTCCAGGCAAGAGTACTGGAGTTGGGCGCCATTGCCTTCTGAGACCCTAAAGGAGACCTGACCCCACGGAAACACTTTCTCTCCCAGGCAGCACCCCCTGCTGGACAACGTTGTGATTGCCACAGGATTAGGCTGCTCTTCTTGAGGGTCCATTTCAAGGAGAAGCAGAGGCATTGTCTCAAGGCTTTCATTCCTTCAGCAAATATTCACTGATTCCACCTCTAGATACGAGGAACTGTCCCAGGAGCTGAGCAGACAACAATAAAGATCCTAGCCAGTGGTTCCTACTCTCATGAAATGTACATGCAAGTAATCACGTAAAAGAATGAAGGTTGATATGTGTTATTAACAATCCGAAGAAGGTCCTGGATGTAAAAAAAAATGATTGGGTGGTCATGGAAGAGCTCTGGAGATGGTGCCATTGAGAGAAAGAAGGATGAATATTTGTTCAGTGTAGAATAGTGGATGGGAAGGATATGCAAAGATCCAAAGTCAAGTTAAAAGGGTATGTTTTATTCAAGGAAATCAAGGAAGAAGGCTGCAGATTAATGAGATGAGAAACAAGGGAGAGTGACTTCCTTTAGTTTCTGTGGGGAAAACAGTTTAGAGAAGAAGTGAAAACACTGATTAGGAGGTGCGTGGAGTATAGTGTTTAGTATTAGTTCCAATAGTAAAGACAGAAAAATGGAAGCATCTGAGATACATTTTGAGTGAAAATGTACTGACCTACTAGGAGGGAGAGAGGAATGAATATCAAAGACTCCCAAGTACCTGGTACATGCCACTGCATAGAAGTATCACTGCTCACTGAGGAATCCTCGAAGTGTGGCATGAAAAGGGGAGATGATTCAACTTACACATGTTACATCTGAGAGTTAAGTGAGCCATTCACGTAAAAATGGCAAAAAGGCAGTAATTATGTGACTATGTAGCTCAGGAGATAAGACTGAGAAGTAACATTAAAGCAGGGGGAGGGATGCATGTGGAAGATATGATGGTTTTCTGTGTCAATCTGACTAGGCCAAGGGGTGTCCAGCTAGCTGATAAAATGTTATTTCTGGGTGCATTTGTGAGGATGTTTTCAGGAAAGATTAGCATTTGAGTCAGTAGACTGGGTAAAGAAGATCACTTTCACCAGTGAGGGTGGGCATCATCGAATCCACTGAACAGAACAGAAATGTGGAAGAAGGGCAAATGTGCTCCCTGCTTGAGCCAGGACAGGCACCCAGAATCCTGGTTCTCAGGCCTTTGGACTCAGACTTCATTATACCAGACTTTCCTGGTCCTCTAGCTTGCAGACTGTGGGACCTCTGGGTGTCCATAATCACGTTAACCAATTCAATCAGCCAGTCAATCAGTCAATCAATCCTATTGAATCTGTATCTCTAATGCAGATTTTGGTACTGAGAATGGTTCTGCTTAGTCTCTCAGTCATGTCCCACTCTTTGTGATCTGCAGTCTGCCAGGTTCCTCTGTCTGTGGAGATTCTCCAGGCAAGAATACTAGAGTGGGTTGTCATGCCCTCCTAGAGGGCATATTTCCAATCCAGGAATCGAACCCAGGTCTCCCACACTGCAGGCAGATTCTTTACCAGCTGAGCTACGAGGGAAGCCCAAGAATGGTTCTAGAGGAACAGAATTTTACAGATGAGTTTTCTGAATCAGTTCTGGGGCTTCTGAATTGGCTCTCTAATTTGATTAGATTTAAAGATACTAATGACTATTTCTAGTAGTATAGAGAGCAGTGACAGTCCATGCCAAGATCTGGAAATAGAGATAAGCAATGTATCTCCACTGAATACTCCTAATCAGCCACTTACAAGAAACAAGAATCAGATGACTATGTCTTTATACTTTCAAACTTTTATGTGGAGATCTAACAATTAAGATTACCTAGTTACTCCCCATGTCAGACAATGTGGTAAAAGGATGACTTCGGGGATTTGAAATTTCCAGCTCAAGGACCACATAAATGACTGGAAGCTTCTACGTGTGCCATGCAGACCTTTAGCTCCTCCTGGAGCTAAGGGCTGAAATTGCTGAAAACCAAACACAGAACCTCATACTGTGTATCTACAATTAGAAAAGAATAGGACATTATAAGTTAGAATGATAAGTGTAGGGATACAGAGCCTCTAAATTCTGAAGAGTCTCCTTTGCTGGTAGAAGATTCTTCCCATCTCCATAATAATTTAATTTGACCATACTTAATTTCTTTATACACACTGCTTTGATAGTTGTGGTAAATAATACCAAATATGAGACACGTATGCATATACTGCCCTTAAAGAGCTGAATCTTCTTGGGAGGATAAGAAATACATACTTGGAAAAGTAATAAGAATAAAAAGCAAGGTATGACTATCAGGGCTTAGGATATAAATAAGAATGATTGGGAATAACATACTTGAACTGCCCCTTTAAATAGATTTAAAATGAAAGGATTTTAGAACTGAAAGCAATTAACATAATATCTAATGTAACTCCATTTAATAACTGAGAAAACAAACAAAGAGAAACTTAACTTGTCCAAATTATGATAGCAACTTACTGGGAACAGAACTCTGGTCTCCTGATTTCTGACTCTTTGCTGTTTCCTTTGCAACCACTGCCTTTGTGACTGCTAAAAAAAAAAAAAAGAGACAGAGAGGTGAGCAGAGAAGGCCCTGTATAAGCACTAGGAGAAATGTACATCCTTGTCATACATACGAATGGATGATGATATCATCCGTATCATCAGCATCCTTCACTGCTGATACGTGAATGTTCAGTGAGTAGACTGGTGAAGGGCTCCTGTTATGAAGTATCAAAAAGTAAGACTGGAATGGAATGAGCATCTTGGGATGAAAAGATAAGATTAAACTAAACAGAATATTAACAGTCTCAGTCTAGGTATTTTAGATGTTAAATAAGAAATAAAAGTAAGTGCTATATGAATTTCAAAAAGGGTCAGATTCCAAAGGCTGAAAGTAATCAGGGCTGGCTTAGTGGAAGGGATAAATTGGAGATGAACATTCAAGAGGTATAGGATTTGAGAAAAGAGGATAATTTGGATAAGGTAAGGAAATCCTAGGACCTGGGAAACGAGGCTGAAAAGGCATGATGGCTCAAGATGATGCAGAGTAAGGAAATTCAAAGTTAAATAAACCAAGTAGCTTTGAGGAGAGTGAAAAAACAAGACTAACCAGAATGGGAAGCTTGGGTAGAGGTGACCCGGGAAATGAGGCTGAAAAGGCATGATGGCTCAAGAAGGTGCAGAGTCCCAGGAAGGCTGAATTTACTCTGACAGAGACCACTGCAGGTGCTTAAGCAGAATAACGTGATTAACATTTTAGAAAGACTCATATGGCAATGACATATAGGATGGACTGAGCCAAGAGAGTAAAAGGGAAGGCAAAGAGCTATTTTTCTAATAATAATAAAGAATTTTAAAGACTAAAGAAGACTATACAATATTTATAATACCATAAGCTATTATCTCATAGACACTATGCTAGCTTTTCTCATTTAATTCTCACAAAAACCATATGAAGGAAGTTGAATTATCATCTCCATTTTTAAAATGAGAAAACAGAATCTACATAACCTGCCCAGGTCACAAATCCAGGGAGTGGAGGAGTCAGAATTTGAGCCCAGATAACATATGCAGAGTACATCATGAGAAATGCTGGGCTGGAAGAAGCACAAGCTGGAATCAAGATTGCAGGGAGAAATATCAATAATCTCAGATATGCAGATTACACCACCCTTATGGCAGAAAGTGAAGAGAAACTAAAAAGCCTCTTGATGAAGGTGAAAGAGGAGAGTGAAAAAGTTGGCTTAAAATTCAGCATTCGGAAAACGAAGATCATGGCATCTGGTCCCATCACTTCATGGGAAATAGATGGGGCAGTGGAAACAGTGTCAGACTTTATTTTTTGGGGTTCCAAAATCACTGCAGATGGTGACTACAGCCATGAAATTAAAAGACGCTTACTCCTTGGAAGAAAAGTTATGACCAACCTAGATAGCATATTGAAAAGCAAAGACATTACTTTGCCAACAAAGGTCCGTCTAGTCAAGGCTATGG
>NW_011495063.1:2254585-2254940 GCF_000754665.1 Bison bison bison
AACATGCCAGGCCTCCCTGTCCATCACCATCTCACGGAGTTCACTCAGACTCACGTCCATCGAGTCGGTGATACCATCCAGCCATCTCATCCTCTGTCGTCCCCTTCTCCTTCTTCGGCACTCAGCTTTCTTCACAGTCCAACTCTCACATCCATACATGACCACGGGAAAAACCATAGCCTTGACTAGACGGACCTTTGTTGGCAAAGTAATGTCTCTTCTTTTGAATATGCTATCTAGGTTGGTCATAACTTTCCTTCCAAGGAGTAAGCGTCTTTTAATTTCATGGCTGCAGTCACCATCTGCAGTGATTCTGGAGCCCAAAAAATAAAGTCTGATACTGTTTCCATTATTT
>NW_011495063.1:2255040-2255350 GCF_000754665.1 Bison bison bison
CAGGGGACAGGAGGAGAAGGGGACGACAGAGGATGAGATGGCTAGATGGCATCACTGACTCGATGGACGTGAGTCTGAGTGAACTCCGGGAGTTGGTGATGGACAGGGAGGCCTGGAGTGCTGCGATTCATGGGGTCGCAAACAGTCGGACACGACTGAGCGACTGAACTGAACATGACCCCACAGCCTACAGTCTTAGCGTCTATGCCATATCCTTCAGTATTATTAAAGATGTCCGAAAGAATCTAAGAACAAAGTAATTAGGGCTGAACTAGTGATTAGTAGGAAAAAGGAAATGTAAGGAAGAAAA
>NW_011495063.1:2255522-2269399 GCF_000754665.1 Bison bison bison
CACGGGAAAAACCATAGCCTTGACTAGACGGACCTTTGTTGGCAAAGTAATGTCTCTTCTTTTGAATATGCTATCTAGGTTGGTCATAACTTTCCTTCCAAGGAGTAAGCGTCTTTTAATTTCATGGCTGCAGTCACCATCTGCAGTGATTCTGGAGCCCAAAAAATAAAGTCTGATACTGTTTCCATTATTTCCCCATCAATTTCCCATGAAGTGATGGGACCAGATGCCATGATCTTTGTTTTCTGAATGTTGAGCTTTAAGCCAACTTTTTCACTCTCCTTTTTAACTTTCATCAAGAGGCTCTTTAGTTCCTCTTCACTTTCTGCCATAAGGGTAGTGTCATCTGCATATCTGAGGTTATTGATATTGATATTGATGAGACTTTACAAGGGAACAAAATTACAGAACTTAGTATTTATGAGATACATGGGGATGAGAAAGAGTGAAAAATGATCATCCCTTCAGGAGTGAAAACACAGGGAAACGATAATACCATTCACCCTTGGAAATCACAAGGGTGAATCCAGAGGGGAAAGATGAGTAGTATTTCAGATATGTTGCATTTGGAAAGATGAAAAGATGTCCATGTAGAAATCAGAGTATGCAGATAAGATATGTTTTAGAAACTCAGGAGAGAGGAAGGATTGAAATTATAGATTTTTGAAATTACCTCACATAAAATGAATAGAGGAAGCAACAAAACTATTTAAGCTCTTTAAGGGAGGGGGAAAAAAAAAGAACTACTCTCTGGGGACCAGCAAAGTTGAAAGGCAGGAGAGCAGCAGGAGCAGAAGCAGGATAGGGCAGTCTCCTAGAGTTCAACAGAAGAGACTGTCAAGAAGAGAGCAGCTGCCTTCTAATTCACTCTATATTCTCTCCTGGAAGATCTCATTCTCACTTATTCCTTACACTATTATCAACACACATGCAAGTAAGAAGTAAGAGAGGGCTACAATTGAAGGAGTTTGAATATGTCAACAAAGGGCTGAGGTAAGCAAATATATCACAAAGCAGTGATTAACTTAAGCATGAGTATATAACTAGTTGAAAGCAATATTTGAATGTACAAAGACATAGATGGGTTAATTAAACCAGTTAGGCTGAATCAGGGAAAGCATCTGGAAAAGGGCTGCATTACTACCAAAAGGTAAGGAAGCTATGTTAATCTACATCACTCAGACGCAATCAGCAAAATTCAGATTAAGGGAAACACCACAGGACCAACAACCAGGCTCCTTCAAATGAAATGCAAGGGAGAAATATGGAGGTGGAACGTGTAGAATAAGAGAAGCTTGAAAGACCTATCAACTAATCACAATGTGTGAACTGGATAGGATCCTAGGTTAAACAAGCACAGTAAAGGGAAAAAAAAAAAAAGCAAAACTATGTGACAAGTAAATAAGAAAATACATTAAATATTTTAGATGTGATAAGATTGTGGTTATGCTTTTTAAAAGTCCTTTATGTATTTAGAAATCATACTGATATATTTATAGATTTTTGATGCTTGATATTTGCTTCATATAAATACAGGAGTTATGTGGATAGTGATATAGAAGTAGAGATTGCTATTCAGTCTCTCAGTTGTGTCCGACTCTTTGCGACCCTATGGACTGCAGCATGCCAGACTTCCCTGTCCTTCACCATTTCCGGAAGCTCGCTCAAACTCATGTCCATTGAGTCGTGAGGCCACTCAACCATCTCATCCTCAGTCGTCCCCTTCTCCTCCTGCCTTCAATCTTTCTCAGCATCAGGGTCTTTGCTAATGAGTCGGCTCTTCGCATCACGTAGCCAAAGTACAGGAGCTTTAGCTTCAGCATCAGTTCTTCCAATGAATATTCAGAAATGATTTCCTTTAGGATTGACTGATTTGATCTTGTTGCAGTTCAATGGACTCTCAAGAGTCTTCTCCAACACCACAGTTCAAAAGCATCAATTCTTTAGCGCTCAGCCTTCTTTATGGTCCAACTCTCACATCCATATGTAAAGAGATTGGCCAGAAGTTAATAATTGCTGGAGCCGGGCACTGAGTTCATTTTTTCCATATGTTTGAAATTTTCCTCACTACATTTTTTTGAAGATGCAGTTTGCTTTGTAAGAATAGGATTTTGTTCCATTTACTGTAGTTTAGATGACCCTGGTTAAGTTTTCTTGACCTGGGTTACGGATTTCAAGGAATCATGGGCATTATCAAATCAGATCTAGACAAAGCTAGAAAATGAAGTGGTCCATCAAAAAACAAGGTCTTAGAACACAAGGTTCCATCTGAAATATGACAGGAGATAGATGCTTCAAGTTATTAAAGGGTTTCAAAGATAAAATTCTAACAGAAAGGACAAGAAATTAATAAGGGATGTGTGTAAGGAGTTCGTTGAACGAGCAAAGCAATAGTTAAGAAAAATGATTCTGTCCACTGGTTTCTAAGACAAAGTAGAGATTCAATGCCAATGAAAAAGACATGCAGGGATGAGAAGACCAAACTACAACATGGGATATTTGTTCATGAGAAAAGAATGTGCACTGAAGGCGTGTTAAGACATTGGAGATCTAGGGGTAGGGTCATTCAAACCTTTGCAAAACGACTTCTGTCATCTTCTCCTCTGTTTATTCCTTTTCCTCAACAAATCCAAAGTGCACAGGCCCGAGGAAAAAGGTGGTAAGAGTAAGGGATAACTGAAGTTTGGAGGAAAAGGTTAAAGATCATTTTCTCCCTCTCACTCAATCCTGAATTTAACAAATAGTGTTAATTAAATCTGTCACTTTCCTATTTGCATGGGGTGGGGTATAGAAAGCTCAGGATGTGGAAGGACAAGTTGCTTTACATAGGTTGCAGGGAGGTGACTAGGACCTTGAGCTGTGAAGACCTCTACCCTTTTTCTCTTCTAGGCCTCACCCTCAAGAATTCCCAACACCCTAGAACATTCTTTCCCAGGTATGTAAACAAAACAGCACTTAAGGGTTAAGATTATGGGAAGAAGGGAGCATTTAAGCTCAAGCGAGGGCTTCTTCTAGCAGAAGTCGGAGTGGCGGAATCAGTTTGAGTCACATTGGCAAGCGCTGGAGACACACAATGGGTTAAATCAGAGAGCCTCGGAAGCCAGGGAAAGGATTGCGCTTTACACGGGTCTTTATATGGAAACTGCGCTGCCGCGGAGCCGGGTGGGGTGGGGAGGAGGGGGCGGTGGAAGAGGCGGAATCGGGGGAGAGGGCTCCAAAAGAAGAAAGAGATTGATTTCCCTGAGGTAGACGGAACGTTTAGAATGCCCCTCCCCAAATCCAGGTATCTCGCCGTTAGGTAACCTAGAGAGTTAACCGAGCCTCAGAAGCCCGCCCCTCCCCTTCGGGTCACTTGCAGGCGACGCCGCGATGCTTCCGGGTTACGTGCTCAAGCTCGGCGGCGTGTGGACCTCGCCGAATCCGAGCCGCGAGTCCCCAGGGCTCCTCCCGCCCGTGGGGGAGGGCCAAGAGAAAATACTCACCAATCGGGATGTAGACTTGGAAGACGTTCACTCTCTGGGCCAATAAGAAGGCGGTGGGCGGGGCTTAGGGGGCCGTTCGCTCTTCGGGTTTAAACCTGGGCGGCCGGGCGGTTAACGGTAGCTTGGACGCGTTTGCGGTCCGTACGCCTGCGCGAGCTGTGGGAAGCTAACCGAAACCTGCGGTGGTGCGATAGCCGCGCCGCGGGACTCGGTGCGGCCGACGGACGTCGGCTGGGCGGGTAAGCGGGCAAAGGAGGGGAGAGGTGGTACACGGGCCCCCGCTCGCCCACGGCTGTAGAGATGGGGCTCTAAGTAGCGAGCAATTGAAGTCTCCCTCCCCTGGTTACGGTCCCCCGGGCGATCGGTGCAGAGCCCAGGTGTGTGGCCTCCGGAGGCACGTGTGAGCGGCGCCTTGCGTGCCCCTGGCGCGCCCGAACCCCGAGGTCACATTATGCTCCCACTGCCGGTCCACTGCCCGCCTGGCGGCTGCAGCGGCAAGTACCCCAGTGGTCCGTCCACCCGTCTCTGCGAGGTGACCGGGCTTTGGGGCGGCGGGACCCGTGCCCGCGGAGAGTCCGCTTCCTCGGAGGCTGGCCGCGAGCGTGCGAGACGATGACCACGCCCCGGGCCAGCTGGTGCAGACTCTGTTGTCATTGTGAATGGAGAAACCTCTTCTCCCCTTCTAGTTGGTTTCACCTTTGTCAAATTCTGTATGTTACAGTGCGAGAAACTCTGCCTAGTGAGTTAGGATAGCGTGTAGAATTGAAGAACCCTATAGTCCTGCCGCAGAATGAAACAAAAAAACTTTTTTTCCTGGTTATAAAAGTTATACAGTCTCATCATTTTCAGAAATCCCAGCACTGTTAAATACATACTAAAAAAGGAAGAAAATACTCGAGATTCTATCAGCCACAGATAAAAAAATCAGTGTTCATATTTGGGTTTACTTCAGATATTTACATGACTGTAAAATGTATTTATTTTGAATATAACAAAGCATTTTCATTTAAAAAGTAGATCATGCCTCAGTCCCTAGTATTTTAGGAATAAGACATTTGATCCATATCGAATGTAGACATGCATTATCATTTTTAATGGGGGCATAATATTTCTTGCTGTGGCTCTACTATGCCATATTATTTAACCTGTCCCCTAATGGATGGACATTTTTCTAATTCTTCATCAGAAAATAGTATGGTAGTGGTTACTTGCACACATATATGTTTGCATTCTTGTCCAGTTTATCTCCTTAGAATAATTTCTTGGAAATGGATTGTGGCTTAGAAATAATGGTACAGTTTAAATTCCGATTCAGGGTGGGAGGGAGGCTACGGGAAGGGGATATACACACTTATGACTGATTCCAATACAGCATGGCAGAAACCAATACAGCATTGTAAAACAATTAAAAATAAATTCTGATTCATAATGCCAGAGTGCCCTCTAGAAAAACTGTCGGTTCCCCCTCCCCTCTCAACAGTACAGAGTGTAAGAGTAGATATTTCTCCACACTCTGCCCTGCATTAAAAAATCTTACCAATCTAAAAGGCTAGCTTAATGTTTTTATTTGCTAAGAGGAATGCGAATTAGTGATTTTGAACCTGTTATAAAATTTCCACTAGTCTGTTGTTTTTTTGGATTATGGTTATCTTTTTTTAAGGTATTTTGTTTTCTTTTGTTCTAATATTGCCACCTTGAAGCTACATGCTTCCCTTCCAAGAAGTAGAGGAATTTGTTCTAACTCAGCAAAGTTTAGAATCTTAACTAGTGACCCAGCCCCTCTTCCAATTTAAAACCCTTCCTTTCCACCCTTGAAATCCTTTCATTTGTAACTAACTCAACGTGAACACTTAATTGCTTCAAATTCTGACAAGATGCTGCTGGGTATTTTGGTACAGATAATATCTATTTATCTACAAAATATAAGCTGTTCTAGCTTCTGTGTGAAAGTTTCCCTATAGGTAAAGAGAAAGGATTATCGTTCTTTATATTAAAAAAGAAAGAAAAAACTGACAGCTACTTACAGATCTTGCTAAATTATATATTTTATTATTTGCAAACACCTATCTTCATACACTCAAGAAAAAGTGCAATAATTTAACTGCAAAGAAAACATGCTAATCATAGTATAGTACACATGCCATTAAAAAAAAAAATCACTTTGGGCTTTAGTGTTGGGAATCCACCCAGCCCAGTGTCCTGTTGCATTTCTGTCCCTACTTGCCTCTGTTCTGTGTTTATCTCTTCAGTAGGTAGTTTTGTATTGCATGAACATTGAAATGGATGATATAATAGTTCTTGCAAAGCACCATTTATATATGTAACATATACTTACATGTTATGTATATAAAATCTTGTTTAAACTTCACAACCTATTGAAATAATTGTTTTCCAAAATAAAAGCTAAGTCCTACTTTACGAAAGTGAAAGTGGAGAGTGAAAAAGTTGGCTTAAAGCTCAACATTCAGAAAACGAAGACCATGGCATCCAGTCCCATCACTGTATGGGAAATAGGTGGGGAAACAGTGGAAACAGTGTCAGACTTTATTTTTCTGGGCTCCAAAATCACTGCAGATGGTGACTGCAGCCATGAAATTAAAAGATGCTTACTCCTTGGAAGGAAAGTTATGACCAACCTAGATAGCATGTTCAAAAGCAGAGACATTAATTTGCCAACAAAGGTCCGTCTAGTCAAGGCTATGGTTTTTCCTGTGGTCATGTATGGATGTGAGAGTTGGACTGTGAAGAAGGCTGAGCAGTGAAGAATTGATGCTTTTGAACTGCGGTGTTGGAGAAGACTCTTGAGAGTCCCTTGGACTGCAAGGAGATCCAACCAGTCCATTCTGAAGGAGATCAGCCCTGGGATTTCTTTGGAAGGAATGATGCTAAAGCTGAAACTCCAGTACTTTGGCCACCTCACGCATAGAGTTGACTCATTGGAAAAGACTCTGATGCTGGGAGGGATTGGGGGCAGGAGGCGTAGGGGAAGACAGAGGATGAGATGGCTGGATGGCATCACTGACTCGATGGACGTTGAGTTTGAGTGAACTCCGGGAGTTGGTGTTGGACAGGGAGGCCTGGCGTGCTTTGATTCATGGGGTCACAAAGAGTTGGACACGACTGAGCATCTGATCTGATCTGATGGGTCAGACTTTGGAGTCTGTACATTGTATTATACAATACAGATAATTCTGCAAAGTTACATTTAGGGACTTCTGATTTGCTTCGTCTGTGATGACTGTCCTGAGTTTTTCTGTGGCAACTACCAAAAATAATGTCACTAAATCCTTATTCTTCTAGATTTGATAATACATCTTGTTAACTATGAAAGGATTTCACTTAAGATCAAAGACCCTGATCCTCTCTCTTTTGCTTCTACTATAGACTCTCCTAAACATGGCTTTTTAGTTAGTTGCTTTTTATCTCATGTATCATTTTTTAGAGTTGATTTTTTTTTGATTCCCTAAACTCTGTTCTTTTCCTAGGTTTTTTTTTGTTTTTTACTTGAAAACTAATGCCAGTGAAAGTACATTGAAATAAGGCAGAAAATTGAAAAAAATAAAATGCTTTGGTTTGTTCTTATATGTTTAAGTGGGAATATTTTGCTACACTCCATGATTACGCTAAAAACAGAAGGATCTTTACCTCAAAATTAAAGGAGAAAGACCCTTTGTGGCTCACATAGAACTATTAATAGATTGATAAGCTTCGTAAAAGATGCTGTGTTTTATCTACTTAGGTCATTTTCACTAAACCAGTTTATCAAATATATAACTAAGTTTTGTGTTTTTAAGTTTTGACACTTGGGCAAAGCTCTTTATGAGAACTCAGATGAGTAGTATCATTTGCTTTTAAAAAGAACAGCACAACAAATCAGATACTTGTGGGTTCTGGTTTTAATGAATTTGAACACAAGGCAGAGGTTTCCAGGTGTATGTAAATATATGTCCATTTAAAAGTATCTTCTTGCTTCTCCCACCTCTAGTTCTGGACAGGAATGAAGGAATGTTTAAACTTTTTCTTGTTCAAGAAAGACTTCTTTAGCCTAATGGTGTTTTGTTGCCTCCTAGATCTTGGTGAGTTTTCTGTGGTTAAATGATGCTTTTAAGTTCTGTATCAACACAAATTCTCTTCGTTGGTTTCTCAAAAACAGTATTTTCTTCCTCTAGTGTGTCACTACAGTCCCTTTTGGCTTTTGTTTCTTCCTCATGGAATAAATGTGGGTGTTCAATGCGTCCCCTCCGTACAAAATGCTGGATCCGGGATTCTAATCCTTGGCATTTAGGACGATCCATTAGGGGCTTATAAGTGCGCATTTTCACTCCTTCTACAAAGGCACTGGTCTGCTTTGTGACAGAGGGCTTAACATTTCTCCATTCTATCATTCCATCCATCTTTGGTCCTGTAATATATGCAGTCAAGCATTACAGTGGATACTTTACCACAACAGAGTCATGTCCAATCTCTCTGTGAATCTCCCTCCCCCACAACCCTGTATAACTTTGGTTCTCATCATACCTGTTCCACAGGGTAGTGCAACAGAGTCCAGGCCTTGTAGCATACTATACAACATCTGAGTTTTCACAGCATGATTAGCCCATAGTTGCTGAAGGTGGGTAACATTGAATTCCTGAACTTCCCGGTCATAGATCCACTTAATATTTTCAAACTTACAGTCATATAAGACTAGAGGAAATTCCACAGCCATACTAGAGAAGAAATAGTATGAGAATACACAGCAGCCATCCAACAGTTCTTAAAAAACAGGATTAGCTGGGTTAAAAGGAGGGGGAAAATTTTGTCAATATTGAGTATCTAATAGTTGAGAAAATATGACACCATCCCTCATGTTGAAGTTTATAATTAAAAAAAGAAAAACGCAGAAAACCATGGATCACTGTTAGGCTTGATCTACATTAGAGTCAATTTCAATTGTAACAAGTCACCTAGAAGTGAGTTGACTTGGCCCCACCATAATGCTGTAAAACTATTTAAGGGGCCTGGTCCAGATACCTGCTACTTACTAAAGGGATAGAACAATGATAGAAGAAAATTAAAAGATAATCACTGTTAGATGTTCATAACATTCTACAAGTTAGAGTAAAAGCCTCATGAAGGGAGAATCAGAAACCTAGTTTTTTAGACAATGGTGGGGAAAGGAAGAATATTTTATAATATATTCTAATATATCTACAGGCAATAGCTGTTTTTTGGGGGTGGGGGACAGTCTGGGTTTGTGTTTTTAACTTACCTATATTGAGGCTTCTGGGGATTTTTCTCTATGTTCAACAGTTCATCAATAACCTCTGGCTTCTCCATTCCTTGGCCAATCAGAAAAAGAACAGCCATCATACAGCGGACTTGATGATAAAGGAACGCCTGGCCAGTCACTTCAAACTGGCATAACTGAAAGGGTTCTTGCCATCCCTCCTCTCCCAGGTTCTGGCCCACTCGCTGTACTTGAGCAGACAAGATAGTCCTCTGAAAATTAATCACCCCATTGGCTACATCCATTTTACATAAGTTCCTAAAATCATGTGTGCCAACATACTTCTGAGCTGCATAGTTCATGGTTACAATGTCTAAGTTAGCACGAGGGAAAAAATAGCGGTAGGTCCGCTCAAGACAGCTGAACCTAGCACTGAAGCTAGTTTCTACGGGAGCCCAGGCCAGCACACGGATGTCTGGAGGGAGTACCCGATTGAGAATGTGGGTATAACGGATCTCTGTAGCCACATCATTGACTTTGTTTTTTAAATTAAAATGCTCAGAATCCCTGCCCTTTGGAATGTGAGAACGTAGGTCAAGAGAAATCACCTGTGGAATTAAGAGAAAGATACTTAGAGACACAAGTAATCTGAATCTTCAGTATGTACACCTAGAATATATTACTGTTGCTTGCTTTGCAAAACAGTACAATGGCCCTTACCTGTCCAAAGGCACTGACTCCTTTGTCTGTTCGCCCACACCGGTGATAGTTGGATGTCTGCCTGTTTTCTACCAGTCGAGTCTTGGTTAGAGCCTCAAACAGTTTCTCTTCAATTGTATTGCTTGTGTTTTCCTGACTGGCAAAGCCCTGATATCCCCAGCCCAGGTAGGCGATCTTTAGAGCTACATGTCTTTGACTGTGAGCACTGAAATCAAAGGCACGCTTAGGTTTTCCCCCAGCTCCTGAAGAATTCTCTCTAATGTTTGAGTCCTTATTGTTGGCCTGTTCTTTTTTAAGTCGTTTTACCTCCTGCTCCAGTTCCTGTACTCTTTTTAGGAGTTTCTCAGTCTGGATTCTGTCTACGTCATTTTCAGCCATGATATGACAACTTCAGGAATAAATACAAAGAGATCCACCCTATCTGAAAAGAGAGTAAGAGAGAAAATTTTAGTGCTGATTGCCTTGGTGATGTCAGTATCATTCCATTATGTTCAAACAGTATCTAAGATTTAATTTGAGGCCTAAGGGATATATAGATGTTTGATTCTGCCCAGGGATACAAGCATTGGAGAAGGCAGTGGCACCCCACTCCAGTACTCTTGCCTAGAAAATCCCATGGACAGAGGAGCCTGGTAGGCTGCAGTCCATGGGGTTGCTAAGGGTTGGACCTGACTGAGCGACTTCACTCTCACTTGTCACTTTCATGCATTGGAGAAGGAAATGGCAACGCACTCCAGTGTTCTTGCTTGGAGAATCCCAGGGACGGGGAAGCCTGGTAGGCTGCCGTCTATGGGGTCACACAGAGTCGGACACGACTGAAGCGACTTAGCAGTAGCAGTAGCAGGAATACAAGCATTAGCTTCATTATTATGGGTCAATCATCTAGATATTATTCTTTTCCATCATGTCTGGTCAATTCATAGTGGAAAAGGAAGGTAGCAAAAAAAAAAAAAAAAAAAAAAAAATCCAGCTAGCATTGTTAAGATTTAGTCAGGATTTACGGGAAATGTAGATTTCATTTCTCTATTCTTCATGAGCTGAGATGGTGGAAGACTGATGTTATTGATATTTTTCCCCTAAAACACTTCCTTTTGACTTCTCATTTATATTTGTGCTATCTTCCAATCATAAAATCTTCTTATATGGAGTATTTATGTCTACTCCAAGTTTCTGTTGCTTTCTAATACTGCAGATAAAATTAGTGCTTGTAGTGGGTGGTGTGTTCTGTCATCTAAAACAGTTCTGTCTTAAAGGTGGTGCAATAGAAGCTGGCCCAGTGGAAGAAACTTGTCAGTGATTGTACTTCATATTGGAAGTAGAATTTGGAATCAAGATTTTCCCCCTTTAAGCAGCTCTGATGGCACAAAGAAGGTAATTAAGCATTAAGATCTTTTAAAGTCAAATTTAATGCATGTTCTGATAAGAGATTTCTGTACCTCTAGTAGTTAAAATTGTCATGCTGGAAAATAATGTCACTCTGGATAATATAATTTAGATATCAGTGTTGAAATTCTTGACGTATTGCAATAATTTGAGGACAACTATAACTACATCTATAAACTGGGACAGTACTAGACAATCTTTGACTGATGGTTACTTTAAGTCTAGGTAACTCAATTTAGTTTTTTGCTCTTTGAGTTTCTATATCTATGATAGATTACAAATTTAAATGTAAAAAATGAAATTATATTAGGATAAAACATGACATAACCTTCTTATAATCTTGAAGTAGGAAAGGCATAAGTGAGGTGCTGCAGAAACCCAAAAAATGCGACCACCTAAGAATATGTTTCTAACAGCAAAAAGTCAGAAGTTAAATAACAAACTAGGAAGAAAAATGTAATGATAGTATGTATTTCATACATAATCAGCTTTAATATAAAGATCAATAAGGAAAAAACCAACAACCTGAGAGGTAAAGGGAAACATGCATATTTCATACAGAGGGAAAAAAAGTCTTATAAATGTATGAAAAGATGCTCAAATTTACTCAGTTTAAATCAATGCCAGTATATAGGAGGACTGTTTTCTTTATCAAACTGACTGCAAAGAGGAGAGCGTTTGATAGTATACCAAGTTGAAGAGAGGAGAGGAATGAGAAACAAGCTCTGGAATACACACACACTCAGTACTTCTTTAGAGGGAATCGGGCAACAGCTATCAAAATTGAGTGCACACATGCCTTTGACCCACCTATTACATTTCTAGAAATTGAATGTACATATATGCTTAAACAAGTATGTAAAATTTACAAGATATTTGTTATAAGACTCGTTTTTAAAAACAAAAATAAAATCACTAAATTAAATCATTCAGGAAGAGGTTGAATAAATTATGGTACATCCATACCTTGGAATTCCATGTACCTTTAAACAATGAAGTCAGTCTATTACTTCTGACACTGACACAGCTGGATCACTAAGACTGTTTACGATTCGAAATAGTTTCTTTATGGTATAAAAATGTGCATATGAATATGGAAAATTATTGGAGAAATGATAAGCTGCCTTTGACAGTGAAACTTGCTTTGGGTGGGGGGGTGGGGAGTCCTTGCTTTAAACTACATGTATATGTATTAGTTTTTCAGCTTAAGAAAAGTATCAGAGATACAGGAAATAGTGGGCAGTAGATACCTATTCTAGATCCAGTCAGGAAACTGGCATTGGGTGTTTGGTTTGGGTACTTAAAGTACTTAAGCATAAGGAGTGTATGCATGTGATGGTCTTTTGGATTAAATCACTCTCGCAGTTAAAAGCATGGACTCTGAATCCAGACTGCCTGAGTTAGAATTCCAGCTCAACCACTTACTAGCGCTGTAACCTTGGGCTATTTAATCTGTCCATGCCTTAGGCTACTCATCTGTGAAAAGGAGCCTTTGACTGTGTGGATCACAATAAACTGTGGAAAATTCTGAAAGAGATGGGAATACCAGACCACCTGACCTGCCTCTTGAGAACCTATATGCAGGTCAGGAAACAACAGTTAGAACTGGACATGGAACAACAGACTGGTTCCAAATAGGAAAAGGAGTACGTCAAGGCTGTATATTGTCACCCTGCTTATTTAACTTATATGCAGAGTATGCTGGGCTCTGAGAAACACTGGGCTGGAAGAAGCACAAGCTGGAATCAAGATTGCCGGGAGAAATATCAATAACCTCAGATATGCAGATGACACTACCCTTATGGCAGAAAGTGAAGAGGAACTAAAAAGCCTCTTGATGAAAGTGAAAGAGGACAGTGAAAAAGTTGGCTTAAAGCTCAACATTCAGAAAACTAAGATCATGGCATCTGGTCCCATCACTTGATGGGAAATAGATGTGGAAACAGTGTCAGACTTTATTTTTCTGGGCTCCAAAATCACTGCAGATGGTGACTGCAGCCATGAAATTAAAAGATGCTTACTCCTTGGAAGAAAAGTTATGACCAACCTAGATAGCATATTCAAAAGCAGAGACATTACTTTGCCAACAAAGGTCCGTCTAGTCAAGGCTGTGGTTTTTCCAGTAGTCATGTATGGATGTGAGAGTTGGACTGTGAAGAAAGCTGAGCGCCGAAGAATTGATGCTTTTGAACTGTGGTGGTGGAAAAGACTCTTGAGAGTCCATTGGACTGCAAGGAGATCAAACCAGTTAATCCTAAAGGGAACCAGTCCTTAATATTCTTTGGAAGGATTGATGCTGAAGCTGAAACTCCAATACTTTGGCCACCTGATGGGAAGAACTGACTCATTGGAAAAGACTCTGATGCTAGGAGGGATTGGGGGCAGGAGGAGAAGGGGATGACAGAGGATGAGATGGCTGGATGGCATCACCGACTTGATGGACGTGGGTTTGGGTGAACTCTGGGAGTTGGTAATGGACAGGGAGGCCTGGCATGCTGCGATTCATGGGGTCGCAAAGAGTCGGACATGACTGAGCGACTGAACTGAACTGAAGAGTACTCATCCCACAGCTGTGAGGATTAACATGAATAAATAAATGTAAAGCACAAAAAAATAGTGCTGGGTACATAAAGTGTCCCTTTTAAGTACAAGTTAGATAATGTACATGAAGCATTATGCCCCATATCATTAATCTCCTGAGCTTTTCTTATGCCAGAACCCACCTATCCTAGGAGCTACTAAAGGTAGCAAGACTTCCAGGCAATAAAATTGGGAGTGATTAAGAAGAGCCTGGAAATGGAAGCGGGTAATAAACCCTGAGATGAGTTAATACCTGCAAAATCACTGCAGATGGTGACTGCAGCCATGAAAGTAAAAGACGCTTGCTCCTTGGAAGAAAAGCTATGACCAACCTAGACAGCATATTCAAAAGCAGAGACTTTACTTTGCCAACAAAGGTCTGTCTAGTCAAAGCTGTGGTTTTTCCAGTAGTTATGTATGGATGTGAGAGTTGGACTGTGAAGAAAGCTGAGCGCCGAAGAATTGATGCTTTTGAACTGTGGTGGTGGAAAAGACTCTTGAGA
>NW_011495063.1:2269499-2269772 GCF_000754665.1 Bison bison bison
GACTCATTGGAAAAGACCCTGATGCTGGGAAAGATTGAAGGCAGGAGGAGAAGGGACAACAGAGGATGAGATGGTTGGAGGCATCACTGACTCAATGGACCTGAGTGAGCAAGCTCCAGGAATTGGTGATGGACAGGGAAGCCTGGTGTGCCGCTGTCCATGGGGTTGCAGTCGGACGCGGCTGAACGACTGAACTGAACTGAGTTAATGCCCCTCCAAAGTGCTCCCTTACTGCCTGTACTAATCTGTATTTTACCATATACTTAACTGTTG
>NW_011495063.1:2269895-2274410 GCF_000754665.1 Bison bison bison
TATGACTGTTCTGTTTCATTGCTATAAAATAGTACATAGGAAGGGAATGGTTTTTGAGCTGGGAGTTTATTGTCAGGAAACTAATCGATGATTTTCTCTTACAGAAGGTCCTTCAGTATAGGGGAAGCAGTGGAGGAACTTGTGGGACCTGATGGACAAAAATGGGCTGATATGGATCCAGAAGAACGAATGTTAGTAGCCGCTAAAGCTTTCCCTCATATCTGTGCAGGCCACGGTGAGGGAGATGTCAGAAGAGAAGCCCAGTCCACCCTGTATGATCCCTACAGTAAAGCCTCAGTAACCTCAGGAAAGCAACCTGCTTTTCCTGCACAACTGCATCACCCACATACAGAAAGCAATGGCCCTTCAGAAGCAGTCTCAGAGACCTCCCAAAGACTCCGAAAGCCAGTTATGAAGAGAAAGGTGCTGCGTCGAAAGCCAGATGGGGAAGTATTAGTGACGGATGAGTCGATGATCAGTGAATCAGAGTCTGGTACAGAAAATGACATGGATGTCTGGGACTTAAGACAAAGGCTGATGAATCTGCACTTCCAGGAAGACAGGGAATCTCCAGTTGATGTTTCACAAAAATTTAGTCTACCACGTGAATACCAAGGAATTTCTCAAGATCAGCTCATTTGCTATCTACGAAGAGAAGAAATGGGCCCTCCAGCTTATGAACAAGACCTGATTGTTGCCAGCCGGCCCAAGTCCTTTATCCTTCCAAGGCTGGACCAGTTGAGCCGAAACCGGGGCAAGGTAGACCGGGTAGCCCGCTATTTTGAATATAAACGAGACTGGGACTCCATGCGGTTACCTGGTGAACATCATAGGAAGGAATTACGCTGGGGTATCCGAGAGCAGATGCTTTGTCGTGCAGAAGCCCAGTCCAAGCCTCAGCATATATATGTTCCAAACAATTACCTAGTGCCAACTGAGAAGAAACGATCTGCCCTTCGCTGGGGTGTTCGTTGTGACCTTGCAAATGGTGTGATGCCCAAGAAACTTACGTCCTTCCCTCTTTTTCCTTCTTAAGTCTTTTTTTTTTTTTTAACTTGTCTCTCCTTTCACAGGATTGTTTGCAATAACCTGGTTCTTAGTACCTCTCCTTTTATTTAAATAGAAACAACTAACTCAAAATACCATGGAACATAGAGTAAGGACTTCACCCATCACTGGTCTTTTCTAGGTATATGTCACATTGGTATCTACCACTTAACTTCCAAATGACCATCAAATCTAGCAACTGCAAGAGGAATCATGGCAGACCTAGGCTTTCTGTTTTGTCTTAGTGAGCAAAGCCAGCCCTTGTTTCATGAACTTGTTACCTTTGGCCAATGTGAGTTGCTGTTTTTATCAGTGTGTTTTTAAAGTTGCTGGGCAGTAAGCTTACCTATTAAACACTTTTGGAAATTTGTGAACTTTACTTTATTTTCCCTTAAATATTTTCCAAAGGCAATCTCAAACCTAGGTTATGATTCTGCTTCCAATTATACTCTCCATCATACTCTCCGCACCTAAATGAGAGCCAAAGGGAATGGACAAAAACCTGCCCTTTACACATAATCCTACATGAAGGAACAGCAAGATAACCTTTGCTACTAAAGGAATACAGTAATTCCACTAACCATGTTAAATGTTTTTTAATAGATGCTCAATAATAGCACGATATCACATGCAAGGTTCTAACCCAAGTTTTGTTTCAGAATTATTTCAATAATATGTTGCCCTCCGTTTACTTCTGGAATGCCATACTTTTTATAATTTGCCTCTGAGAATTTCTTAGAAATCATGTCTGTCATTTGAAGGCTATTGCCACATTGCAACAGAGCTTCAAACTACTAGCAGCTGGAGCCAGATGCAGACATAATAACCAAAATGAATCTGGCCTGTTAGGGTCAAATCACTAACTGAGCTCATCTGAACTTAGATCTGTTTGTTTTTGATTTCTGGTTCAATAATACCTAAAACCTGGAGGCTGTCAGATTTAGCATTTAAGCCAGAAGAGTGACAGCAGAAATAGCTTGCTTGTTCAAGAGAAAAACAGCCATGTGACAAAAATGAATGACCTTGACCATTACTATCTGCTAAAATACATTTTCTCCGTAATATTTAAGTTACATCATTCATTCATTCACCCATTTCCATTGTTAACCATTCATTAGGGAGAGAAATAATCAGTGGCTCAAAGATACATGTAAGGTAACATTCACTGCAAATAAGCAGAAACTGCCAACTGTCCAACAATAGTGAAGTAATTAGATGTTAGTCATTGGAAATATATGGGAAGCTAATAGAAAAATGAAAATTAGATGAAACAAATAGGCTGCACGCACTGTCTTGCTGCACACACAAAGCCCAAGGAAAGGTCAACACACCTAACTTCAGGTAGTGGGATTCAAGGTAAGTCTGTACCTCTGTTTTAAAAGTTAACAGCCACATGGCATTTTTTTTTTACATACAAATCAGTTAAAAAAAAAAAATCCCAATGGTTTGCCTCTTCATCTATTTCTCAAAGCCCAATATTACCTACCTTATTAAACCAATTAACTAGTCCAAAGGTATTAAACCGGTAATAAGACATTTTTAGCAAAACAGAATTGACTCAGTACAGTTTTCCCCAGAACACCACTTCCCCTCCTCAGGGTGAAGTGCAGTGGTTCTCAAGCAGCCGTGTAATACCAGGAAGTGAAGTAAAAGTCACTCAGTCGTGTTTGACTGCGACCCCATGGACTATACGGTCCATGGAATTCTCAAACCCAGAATACTGGAGTGGGTAGCCTTTCTTCTCCAGGGGATCTTCCCAACCCAGGAATCGAACCCAGGTCTCCCGCATTGTGAGCGGATTCTTTGTGCCAGCTGAGCCACAAGGGAAGCCCAGGAAAGGGGTCACCAAATTATCAAACCAATTTTCAAATTTGGGGGGAAAATGTTGCCACACCTCCACACTCCACATACTACCGGAATCTCCACTTATACTATTTGGTTTCATGAGCAAACGAATTCTGAGGCAGAAAAGACTACACTCCGCAGTCCCAGGGTCCTCAACAAATCGAAGAACAAGCTCCTAACTGCTGCACGTTCCTGACAACTGCTCCAAGAAGCACCAGACACAAAAACGCAGGGTCTTTAGCGAGGTTCCACTTCCGTACTCACAAGAGTGCTTTCCGGGAAAGATCAAGGTACAGAAAAAGGGAGCATAGGGGAAATGAGAGAAACGTCCATCTGTTTGCCCATCTGTTCGTTCCTCTTTGTAGAACCCAGAAAATAATTTATCCCCCAAAACCCGCACACTTACCTTCCGGTTGTCGGCCACGCAGCTTTCCTCGAGACAGGAAGCTGTCACTTTGCGTCTTCTACGTGCTCCTCCGGGACTTCATGGGAAATGTAGTCCACCTTTATGGGAAATGTAGTTCTAAGAGCCGGGAGTGCAGGTTTAACACTGAAATCTGCCTACTGTTTTGTAGTCCGGCCACTATCTATGCACCTCCAACAAGGCATGATCTGGGGCCTGCGCAAGGACAAGAATAAAAGATAGGATAATTTCTAGTCTGCTAAAATAATAGAACGTTAAATTTAAAGAACTTGACCCGATTTTATTCGTAGTTAAATTAGTAGAAAGCTATCATTGAGAGTCAAAACCATTTACAATTAGACTCCACATGAAGGGCCGAAAAGGAATGTGATCATCTCATAACAAATGACCGAGATGTCTGAGTGACCGAACAAGGATAGGGAGTCTTGCTTCAGCACCACGGAGAGGTCATAACTAGGATTTTGCACGTTTTTCTAGAGATACTGATTGAAATCTCAAGATTCCGGTTAGAAAATTTGAAGAAAAAAATATTCTGCCCCTTTTGTCCAGATTTAGCAGTCATTTAGTAGAATCTATCCCTGATTGTGCAGGTGAAGGTGCGAGGTGAAGGCTGTACCAAAGGGGAAACAGTTTTCTCCGCGTTGTTTCAGCACGAGGCACGTATCAGAACTAAGATGAAAATAAGCCGGTATTTGGAAAAAGGACAGGTATCGAGTAACAGGGACAGTAGTTAGAATTTGAATAACTTTACTTCCTCTCTGCATCTTTCCCATTTGTCCGGTGAACCTCACTCCGTCTGACTCTACTTTCCTATGCCATTCACTCTAGCCTTTCTGACATCTTGAAACGTAGCAGCAGAAGTTTCGGGGGAAGGCGAACATGCGAGTTTGAAGCGGGGTGCAGGGGTCCTGCCCCACCACCTGAAGAATAGTCTGGGGAGAGGGTGGTGGGGGAGAAGAGGTAGGACTCTCGAATCAGTGCGGAGATTCCTGCCGCTTAGTCTTCCACGCCGCTGCTGGCTCAGCAGAGGTTCGCCTAACATTCTAACATTCACCACAGAAGCGCCCGTGCCGGGTTTCTAACGCGTGGCGCGGACTTGCGGCCGGGTGGAGGACAGCTACCGCTCGCCCGCTCCTCCCCGGACCACGCCCTCCGCCCCTGACTCCTCCCACTTCCCCGCAGCTAGGGCGCCTGCGCGC
>NW_011495063.1:2274510-2291718 GCF_000754665.1 Bison bison bison
ATTGGCCGCTGCGTGGAGCCGCGTGCTGCCTCGCGCCTGTGACTGTCGCACGTGCTGGGGCCGGAAGCAGCCGTCGCAGCGATGGCGTCGTTACTTTGGGGAGGCGACGCGGGGGCCGCGGAGAGCGAGCGGCTGAACGGCCACGTAACCGCCACCGAGCCGGGGAGGGCCAGCGGGTGGGAGCTAGAACAGCACTCCCTGAGGGAAATGTGCTGGGAAGGGGAAGGGGGAGCCCCGGTAGCGTTTGGAGTGGGGTGTCAGGTGGTCAGAGAGGAGATGTGACAAGGATTTGGAAGAGGGCCACCGGAAGGGAGACTCCGAGAAAAACAAGACCTTGGGTTGGAAAGGGCAAAATGAAGACACTTGCGCCGGGAGGGAACGCAGCTGGTGGCCCCAAGTAGACCCCGACTTTTCTATTCTCCCAATTTGACCACTAAGCCTCGGCTAGCGTTCATCTTCATCTTAGCTACCAACACGCTTTCCTGTCTACTCTCCTTTGCTTGTCCTGTGACCCCCAAGGACCGTCCCATTTAGACCAGAGACTTATAAAGAGGAATTTCACATGCAGGGGCAGCGGAAAGTCTCCTTCCAATTTTAGGGTAATTCATACAGGAGATCAGTTCCTCAAAGGAATCCATTTATACATAACATTGCAAAAGAAACAGTATTGGGAGGGGGATCTTCCCTTTCTTCCTTCCAGTCTATTAGGGGGCAGCACTGGGCTGCTTGATGGTTTGCTTCCTAATATTGATTGAATTTTGTATCTTTCAATAGTTTTCAAACCTCATCCACCCCCAGAAGAACCTTCTGGGTATCAAGAGTGCTACCATCCCAAACATAGGTGAGTGCTGTTAAAGGAGATTGGGCTCAGTTCCTTGAAAAAGTGTTGTTTTCCTCATATCCCAGCTTTAGCTCCCTTAACACTCAGGGCCCTCCACTCCTTCCCAGTCTTTTTACCCTCTTCTCTACTGCTTGACTCTTTTGTGCACACTGTAGAGTCAGCAAGAGAAACTGGGATAATACGCTAGATGTTTCTGCTTGGCATTTATCTTTACAGTTTTTTTTTTTTTTTTCCCCTCACATCCTTTTAGATGGTTCTGTTAATAGGATCGAAGAAGATGATGAAGATGATGTAGGTAGGAAATAAATCCATTTGTGGGTATTTACTAGCATTCTGTTTCATGTAGGGCTTCCCTGGTGGCTCAGAGGTTAAAGCACCTGCCTGCAATGTGGGAGACCTGGGTTCAGTCCCTGGGTCGGGAAGATCCCCTGGAGAAGGAAATGGCAACCCACTCCAGTATTCTTGCCTGGAGAATCCCATGGATGAAGGAGCCTGGTGGGCTACAGTCCACGGGGTCGCAAAGAGTCGTCCATGGGGTCGCAAAGAGTTGGACATGACTCAGTGACTTCTCTTCACTTCTGTTTCATGTAATCATGACTTCACAATGTGAATGAATAATATCTTAAGTGGAAAAGAACCATCTTTGCTTCTCTTTTCTTTATGAATAGTGAATGTCAGAAAAAACACTAACTTGGGAGTGGGGATTACCTCTTCAGAGGAAAATTGAAATAGAATATGTAGGAATGGGTTAAGAATTTTCAGCTGGCAAGGACAAAGTAGGACTGGTGGCAATGGATGTAGGCTTGCTTGAGGATAGAGTCTGGTGTAGGGCAGAGTCTAAGAAACAAAAAGAATTCTCAGTGCTGTGTCATTCTTTCTAGAACCTTCTAGAACTTTCTTTTAGAAGAAAAATGACAGCAGGAGCAGTTGCTTGATATACAGTCACTGAATGAAAGGAAGCAACTTGTTAGATGTCATTTGGGAGGCTTGACTTTTCCCCTGCAATATCCCCTTTTTTATCCTTGCTTTTCTAGTGGATTTGGCAGCTAATTCACTCTTAAACAAGTTAATCCGGCAGTCCTTAGTAGAATCCAGTCACCGGGTCGAAGTCTTACAAAAGGATCCCAGCTCTCCACTCTACTCAGTGAAAACATTTGAAGAGCTACGGCTGTGAGTATTTGTGCCTTAAGTGTGGGAAAATGCCAGGAAGTGTAGCACAGAACAAACTAATCTGCTAATAATAAACCCATCAGATTCTCCTTCATGTTCTAATAATCAGCATTCAACTGAGATGTGGACGTTTTGCCTGGAAATAAAATACAACTCAAAGAGGAACACTAGGCTGTCTGAGTTGTACAATGACTTGAGCACCTTTCTGATGGTAAAATGTTTTAACCTTGCTGTGCTATGGGGGATAGCTAAGCCAGACACAGCCACATTGCTACTCTCTATACCAGAATACAGGGCTTCCCTGGTGGCTCAGTGGTGAAGAATCCACCTGTCAATGCGGGAGACACAGGTTTAATCCCTGGGCTGGGAAGATCCCCTGGAGAAGGAAATGGCAACCCACTCCAGTTTTCTTGCGTGGGAAATCCAATGGACAGAGGAGCCTGATGGGCTGCAGTCCAGTTCATGGGGCTGCAAAAGAGTTAAACATGGCTTAGCGACTAAACAGCAATAACAATACCAGAATACAGATAATGGGAAATTTGGTGGCCCAAATACTCCTTGAGATAAGTTACAAACTTTTACCTCTTTCCTTTTTGTCTCAAATGGTATGTAAATAACTTTCTCAAATTGGTTTGTATTTCCTAGGGATTTATCAGTTGGCATTAAGGAAATGTATTTTAACAGGGAGAGTTACTGATGTGGAGAAATCCAAAATCCTGATGTCCTCTTTCTAAATGGGGAGACGCTTACCTATGATCAACAGTTGGCTGCCAGTAATCTAGCAGTTCATCTACCAATTAAACACATCCAGACTGTGCATGTCACTGTAGTGGAAGTATTCCAGCCTACTTTACTTTATTCTCTTCTGAACACCTGTCTTGAGACCCCCGCCCCTGACCAGGAAAGAGGCATTTAAAATACCAGCTTAGAAGAATGAGCTAATATTGCATCTTCTTCTAGATAGAACTGATAATAGAATCACCTGAATGAAATCTTGTCTTCTCTGAAAATTGCAGTTAAAACATAGAAGTTTGTCATTGATTTAAAAGAAATAAATGATAAATATCACTTAGTTTTCTGCTTGTGTGGAAAGCAAAACTCTCCTGGAAAATTGTATTTCTCTCAGATGAGTTTTCCCATTTTTTTTTTTTCTCTTAGTTCAAGAGAGAGTTCACCTTTAGGCCCTTACTACTATGCTTGGTCTAAGCTAATAACATAACTTATTGCTTTACTGCTCTAAATGTACTGGCATGATTGTATATGTTTGAGAGTTGAGATTTAGATATATTATTAATACTTTTCATACTCAGTTGCAAAGTGGCCTAATTTAGAAATGTACTTTTCATGTTTGTATTTCTGAGGCTACTGATGCATCATAGCCTTCAAGTATTTGATTTCTTTTTTTGACAGCAAGGAAGAGTTACTAAAAGGGATCTATGCAATGGGATTTAATAGACCATCCAAAATTCAAGAGATGGCTCTTCCAATGATGCTGGCACATCCGTGAGTTTCCAGGGAAATCGTGTTGCAACTTGGTTATTTTTGGTCTCATATTCAGTTGATGCCCAGCGTCTCCTCTTTCCTACAGACCCCAGAACCTCATAGCCCAGAGCCAGTCTGGAACAGGAAAGACAGCTGCTTTTGTATTGGCAATGCTCAGCAGAGTTAATGCCTTGAAATTGTTTCCACAGGTAAGGAAAGGCTGAGAGAGAGAGAGGAATGCTTGCAGCGCCAGTGGTATTTTAGTGATGGGCAGCAGTGCTGCCATGATGTGATGATATTTAGAATAGACATTCTTTCTTAAAATCATAGGATTATAGGCAGCAGTGTAGGGTAGTGACTGAGAGCACAGTCTTCATAGTTCGACTGGTTCCAATACCAGCCTCTCTACCTACCAGCTGAAAACCTTAGGAGAGTTAGTAAATCTTTTGGAGTACATTTTCTTGTTAATAAAAATAACATCTATAAAGGTGTGGATCACAGCTGTCCAGTTTGCCCTTGAACCCTGACACCAAACACGGTGCTTGCCCTGTAGAAACCGCTCCTTAAACATTGAATGAATGGGTATCTGCCTCATAGGATTGTCATGCAGATTGAGTGAAATAATACACATTTTTAGCACTATGCTCAACATAAAGTGAGCATTCAGTAGTAATGGCTATAAGGCTGTAGCTCACCCAGTCCCTCTTAACACAGAAGGAAACAGCCTTGGAGAGGGAGAGGTTGCCTTTGAGGTCACAGTTGTCAGAGAGTGGCTGAGCAGGGGCTGGAACTAGAGCCACAGGAGACACATGTTCAATCCCTGGGTCGAGAAGATCCCCTGGAGAAAGAAATGGCAGTCCATTCCAGGATTTTTGCCTGGGAAGTCCCATGGACAGAGGAGCCTGGTGGGCTCCAGTCCATGAGGCCAAAAAGAATCATTACCTGACTGAGCACACCCGACATGACTGAGCAGACACGAGTGTAGTTGCTTTACAGTTACTGTACAGCAAAGTGAATCAGCCACACGGATACATATATCCCCTCTCTTTTGGATTCCTTCCCATTTAGGTCACCACAGAGCACTGAGTTCCTGAGCTATGTAGTGGCTTCTCATTAGTTATCTATTTTATACATAATGTCACTATACCTCCACAAATTTTAATTGTATTTCAGAATTGCTTAATGGCTCTTATGAAGCTTTCTCCTTCCCCCTTGTCTCTCTGTCAGTGCCTCTGCTTGGCTCCTACTTATGAACTGGCTCTGCAAACTGGCCGTGTGGTCGAACGGATGGGGAAATTCTGTGTGGATGTTCAAGTGATGTATGCCATTCGAGGAAATCGAAGTATGTACCAGCGAGCCAGTCCTGGCTGATATATATATACGTGTGTGTGTGTGTATTTAACTATCTTATTTATTTATTTTTAGCTGACTTTTAGGAGAAGGCAATGGCACCCCACTCCAGTACTCTTAACTGGAAAATCCCATGGACAGAGGAGCCTGGAAGGCTGCAGTCCATGGAGTCGCTAAGAGTCAGACATGACTGAGCGACTTCCCTTTCACTTTTCACTTTCATACATTGGAGAAGGAAATGGCAACAGTGTTCTTGCCTGGAGAATCCCAGGGACGGCGGCGCCTGGTGGGCTGCCGTCTATGGGGTCACACAGAGTCGGACACAGCTGAAGCGACTAGGAGCAGCAGCAGCCAACTTTTAAATTTCATCTTTTCTTTTGGCTGAGCCCTGTGACATGTGGGATCTTAGTTCTCTGGCAAGGGGTCACACCTGCACTGCCTGCGTTGAAGTCTTAATGACTGGACTGCCTGGGAAGTTTCCCTGGCTCATATTTTAGATCCTGACTCCACCAACAATCATGGTGTATTAATACCTTCTCTGCTTTCTCGCCTCTAAAGTGAGGACATCATGGCACCTGTATCATAGAGTTGTTAACCTGAATTTAATGAAATGATAGAGATGGAGCACTGCGTGCACCTCTAGCATGTGATAAAGATCCAGTGCACGTTAGCTTATCACTCCCACAGCTGGAACAGCTCAGTGCTTTTGCCTGTTCTCTTCTGTGAGGCTCAGTTGTTTTGTACAGAACAGCTTTTATTGTTTTACTTCTTCATGAAAGTGCTACATGCATATAGCTTTAAAAAAGTCTTTAAAACCCAGAAAATTCAAAGGTAAAAGTATAAGTTGTTCCTTCTCATTTTTCAAAAACCTATTTCCAAAGACAACTATGGTTTTGTTATCAAATCTGTGGGGTTTTTTGTTTTTGAGTGTTGACCAAAAATGGGAACATTTTTTTTTTGTACTGTTCAAAAACTTACGCATCTTAAACATCTTTTCGTGTCAGTGTGTATAGCCCCATGTCCTCCTTTTGACCAGCTGTATAATATTCCATCATTTTTTTTTCATGGGACCTCTTGATGGACATTGTGGTGGTTTTCCGTTTGGGGAGGGCCTGTAGGCCTTTCCCTGCGTGCCACTTTCCTGTAGGACAGTGGAGATGTTGCAGGCCGGCTTTTTAAATGACTGTGAGGCAGAATCAGTTACTCAGGACTGTTACCGTTTCTGTAAACCAAGAAACTCAGAGACTTCTCCTAAAACTCTGTCAAAAACCACAATGACCCTCAGGGTTTGCCTTTGGGAAACCAATAGGAAATGAGTTGCGTGACTCAGAATTCCAGACGGTTAGAGTGGTTTCCAGCTAAAGAAGACCTTCCAACCCTTTTCTCCATAGTTCCCAGAGGCATGGATGTCACCAAACAGATTGTAATTGGCACTCCTGGGACCGTCCTGGATTGGTGTTTCAAGCGAAAATTAATTGATTTGACTAAGATTCGTGTGTTTGTCCTGGATGAAGCTGATGTGATGATCGACACGCAGGGATTTGCAGACCAAAGCATTCGTATTCAAAGGTAACTTTCACATCCATCCTTTTCTTCCTAGATCTTCTGTCCAGATAAGGGATTTCATTTGTCCACTGCTCTTCATTGTCTTTACTGCTTATTCCCCACTTCCTTCTCCTTTAAAGCAGATTGGGTTTTCATGACTTTTAGCAGCTCAGTGAGCCTTCGACCTGTAATTTCCCACTTCATCTTATAACTTTGCTTTATTCTTGTGCTACAGGCTCACAGATGAAATCCATATAGTGGGTCTGCACCAAATTTTGCCAATAATCTTATATTTGAGCAAAATTCTAAAGAGAATTTATTAAAACCCCATGGCGCTATTGTAAAGACGCAATAACCTGGGGTCAGCAACCTAGTGGTCTAGTCCTGACCTTGCCCGTAAGTTGTTAAGTAAATCTTGTCATTTTGCTAAGCCTCTCTCCCAGGATCACCATGGGGCTTAAAATTTCAGATTATGAGGCCTAAGCTGAACCTTATGGAATCAGAATTTCTGGGAGTGGGCCTCTATGTATCACTTACTTTTAAAGCATTTATGGTGGTAGTCGTTTAGTCGCTAAGTCATGTCCGACTCTTGCAACCCCGTGGGTGGTAGCCCGCCAGGCTCCTCTGTCCATGAGATTTTCCAGGCAAGAATACTGGAGTGGGTTGCCATTTCCTTCTCCAGGGGATCTTCCCAACCCAGGAATTGAACCCGGGTCTCCTGCATTGCAGGCAGATTCTTTCCCAACTGAGCTACAAGGGACTGTGTTAAATTCAAATAGGATATTGAAAGACTTATAATGAAAACCAGTAATCCCCTGCCCCCAAACCCTAGAGACCACTGTCCGTTTTGGCATTAACTGTCATATCTTTAAATAACAAGCTCATTGCTGCTTCTCATTGTATATTGTCTCTTCCGAGGTGGCTCAGTGGTAAGAATCTGCCAGTGTAAGAGATGCAGGTCGAACCCTGGGTTGGGAAGATCCCCTGGAGAAGGAAATGGCAACCCGTTCCAGTATTCTCGCCTGGGAAATGCTATGGACAGAGGAGCCTGGCGGGCTACAGTCCATGGAGTTGCAAAGAGTTGGACATGCCTGAGCAGCTAAACAGCAGCTGGCTTCCCATTAGAGAAAGTGGGAATTTAGTCCTTCTGTACCACCCCCTTGGAGAAGGCAGTGGCACCCCACTCCAGTGCTCTTGCCTGGAAAATCCCATGGACAGAGGAGCCTGATAGGCTGCAGTCCATGGGGTCGATAAGAGTCAGACACGACTGACCGACTTCGCTTTCACTTTTCACTTTCATGCATTGGAGAAGGAAATGGCACCCCACTCCAGTACTCTTGCCTGGAAAATCCCATGGACAGAGGAGCCTGGTGGGCTGCAGTCCATGGGGTTGCACAGAGTCGGACACGACTGAAGCGACTTAGCAGCAGCAGCAGCATACCACCCCCACTCTCACTATCCTGTCCCCTCTATGGCTTCAGTGGTTGTATCATAAGAGTTTGGTTACATTAATGGTCAGTATTAATATTATTACCACAACACAAGTATTGTTCACTGTGGAGCATTGAACTATTATAATTATGTGGGTTGTTGTTGTTTATCTTGGCTGCACTGGGCCTTTATTGAATTTCATGGACTTTCTCTAGTTGCACTACGTCAGCCCCAGGGCTTGCAGGCTCAGTGCTTGTGGCTTGTGGGCATGTGGGATCTTAGTTCCCTGAACAGGGGTCGATCCCTTGTCCCTCACATTGCAAGGCAGATTCTTAACCAGTGGACCACAAGGGAGTCTCTAGTTATGTTTTTTTGTGTGTAACTTTTCCCCCTAAATTTGCCTGTTTTCCCTTTTTGGCTACTATCGTCATGTAGAGGTGTCATATGTCATTGATATCTCTAGACAGTCAAATGCGTCTTAAAGCGCCAGTGGTTTTTTCCCCAGGAGATCCTCCACACACACTGTCTCTGGTTTTAGCTGGGCTGGTTGCACTCCTGCAGCCACAGTCGTGTCAGTTTCCCCTGTCCTTGTTCCCAGTTTTGAATCTCCTGTCCTGTGGGTCCTTTTTCTTGGTTTACTGAATATGCTGGAACATACAGTCCAGTGACTTCCTGCAAAAGGAGGTGTAGGAAGTCCATTTTCTAGCCCCTGCATGTCTGAAAATGTTTTTACTGTGCCTGTAAATTCGATCTCTGAGTTGATTTTGCCTGGATGTGGAATCTTGTCCTAGAAAGCTTTCTCCCTATAAATTCAGAAACAGTGTTGAAAACAGAAAAATGGTGGTTGTTTTTTTGGTTTGGTTGGTTGTTTTTTTTTTTTTACTATAGTTAATACTCTGTTTCTGGTGTTGCTACTGGAAAGTTTAATGTCATCCCTATCCCCAGACTTTTGTCTGTGATGTTCTTTTTTCTCTAGAAGATTTTGGAATCTTTTTATCCACAGTATAATGAGACTTCTCGGCTTGGTTCAGATTTTTTTTTCTTCATTGTACTACACACGTGGCACATGCTTTTCATTTCCAGAATTTGTGTCCACCAGATCTGGGGAAATTTCTTACGTTACTTCTTTCCCTATGGTGACCAACTTTTTAGGAAGCCAACCCAGTCACAGCAGGGAAATGCACACACACATATATGTCATGTATGTATAATAATATATATAATACAGAAGAACTAATCATGCACATGTGTTATTACTTTAACATAAAAATATGTAAAATATGTGTTTATTTGAAATTATATATTATGTGCTTTTCTGTTTAAACAAAACAAACTGTCGAACTAAACTGTGGCAATAAGTAGTAATTCATAGGAGAATTAGGTAAATATGCATGAGAAAAATACAATAATGTTTTATCTCTGATACAGCAATTTAATCTTTTAAAACATTGGATGCTTAAATTTTGGAGGCTGTGCTGGTTTTTTTTTTTTTTTGACTGCACCACACAGCTTGTGGGAGTTTAGTTCCCTGACTGGGGATCGATCCTGGCCCTTGGCGGTGAGAGCACAGAGTCCTACCCCCTGGACCGCCAGGGGAGTCCCTACTGTATATTCTTATAATACAGAATTACGGAGCTTTTTACGAAGAGACTATAAATCCATTAGAACTAATTACACATACTGCCTGTATTTAATGACAGAGATAGTCGTGACACTTTGCTTTGGGTCTCACAGTGCTATAGGATGTTTCTCTGCTCTAGTGTCCTTGGGACTCCTTGCAGCCTTCTCTCGTTGTATGTCGCACTAAAACAGAATATAGTCAGATGTAAAATTCATTTTGATTTGGAGCTCTGCCATCAGTAAGCCCACACTGATTCTTTTTTTAAAAAAATTTTTGTAGTGTAGTACACACACAAAGTTAACTTACAACATTGTGTTACTTTCTGCTGTACAACATAGTGACTTGGTTATACATATGGCCACTCTTTTTGATTCTTTTTCCATATATGTCATTACAGAGTTTTGAGTAGGGTTCCCTGTGCTATACAGTAGGTCCTTATTAGTTACCTGTTCTATACACACACACACACACATGTGTGTATGTGTGTATATATATATATATATATGTATGAGAAGCCCACAGTGATGCTTGGTATCAGTCCAGTGAGATAGCCTCTGAACAAAAGTGTCCAAGTGTTGAATACTTAGGAGCTAGCAACAGTGGTTTTTAGACCTGTAAGAATTTCCAGCTCCCTAGGAATGTCCTCCCACTGCATCTGCACACTTGTTTTAGTAGACCAAGTGTTTGTCATTCAGATCCTTTGCATCCATAAATCCATCGTCTGGGTCATCCATACCTAAAATGTCCATCATTTTCAAACACCCCAAAGTCTATTAGATCTCATCATAAGTGAAACCTCTCCTCCTCAGGGAAAAAGATTATAAACCACAGAGATGACTTAAACTCGAGAAATTAAAAGATGGATTCCTTACAAATTTAGTAAAGAAATGAGAAAGTCCTCAACTTGGCTGGACTTCGGAAGTAGTTTTATTTCTAAAAAAGGAAAAACAAGTCATTTTTTCCTGCAAGTTTTTTTTTTTTCTTCCTTTTGAAGTATTTATTTTGTTTTGCAGTATGGCCAGTGAACAATATTGTGATAGTTTCAGGTGAACAGCCAAGGGACTCTGTTCAGTTCAGTTGCTCAGTCATGTCCAACTCTTTGTGACCCCATGGACTGCAGCACGCCAAGCTTCGTGTCTATCACCAACTCCCAGAGCTTACTCAGACTCATGTCCATAGAATCGGGGATGCCATCCAACCATCTCATCCTCTGTCGTCCCCTTCTCCTGCCTTCAGTCTTTCCCAGCATCAGAGTCTTCCAGTGAGTGAGTTCTTCGCATCAGGTGGCCAAAGTATGAACTGGTTGGATCTCCTTGCAGTCCAAGGGACTCTCAAAAGTCTTCTCCAACACCACAGTTCAAAAGCATCAATTCTTCAGCACTCAGCTTTCTTTATGGTCCAACTCTCACATCCATACATGACTCCTGGAAAAACCATAGCTTTGACTAGACAGACCTTGGTTGGCAAAGTAATGTCTCTGCTTTATAATATATATGTATTCATTCTTCTCCAAACCTCTCTTCCATCCAGGCTGCCACATAACATTGAGCAGAGTTCCATGTGCTGTACAGTAGGTCCCTGTTAGTTTCCCATTTTAAATGTTTGCTGTGAGTTTTTGTTGCAGCCTTTACAGAACACCAGACAACTCGGGTGTAGTCAGTATACGGCATCTTCATTGGTCATCAGACCGTTTTGGAGATATAGTGTGTTAATTCTGTTTTACTGTAATCTCTTTCTCATCCTTAATTTATTTCTAAATTAGAGATGGACATTGTTTTTCTCTCAGGCTTTGAAAATAGACTAATATTTTAAATCCTTTCGCTGGCCAGCTACAATGCCTGGCATCTTGTAAACACATGTCTGCTTCCATTTCTCCACAGAAAGAAATCTTGTAAGGCTTCTGCAAGTTTGAACTAACAAAGAGCCCCAAAACTTTGGTAGTGAACAGTTCAGTATCACAGGGAAGCAGATCGTATGCCTTTTTAGTAGTGTTGTGTACAAAGATGCAGACATTCAGCTGGTAAGAGCTGTTTGTGTTCTTTGGTAAGGAGTTCATAGGTTGAATGGAATCTGCCAGAGTTTATATTTGCTCTGTCTGCTGCTCCTGCTGGGGTTGAACAGAGGCTGGTTTGTGTTTGGAAACAACGTCTAGCAGCCTTTTGTTTTATATTTTCTGTGTTGTATAAAAACTTCATAGAAGTCAAGATGTTTTTAAGACTTCAGTTTTTAGTTTTTCCTTCCTTTTGTTTAAAATACATTAAGCCACAGCACTGTCCAATAAAAATACAATGCAGGCCACATGTGTAATTTAAAATTTTCTAATAGCCACATTAAAAAAAGAAACAGGTGAAATTAATGTTATGAAAAAAATCATTTTATTTAATTTGATATCAAAATAAGTGTCTTAACGAGTAACCAATATTTTATCAGTATAAAAATTATTAATAGTCTGCATTTTTTTGCATACTAAGTCTTTAAAATCCAGTGTTCTACAGAACAACCCATGTTTCTTTCCCTTGGATAATTTGTATAAATTTACTTTTTGGAAGGAAATGGCCCCAGCCTTGGGGTACCAGTCCTGGGGCCGTCTTTTCAGATGAAAGATTGTAGTAGAACAGATGGCCAATGCAGATTGTCCTCCAGTCTCTTCAGAGGCCCCCAACCCCTGCCAGTCCTTCCTCTGAATTCTCTGGTGTCGCAGGTCTTAGACCTCCCAGGGTTCTGAGACATCCACTGCCTTTCCAGCAGCATTTCCCTCTGTAGCACACGTATCTTAGCGTCATGCACCTTCTCCATTATCATGCTTTTCCATCTTGCAAAACTATACTGAAATGTCTCTTCCACCCATTTCTCTTCTTGGATTCTTCACGTTTTGTGAGTTCATAGCTTCATCCTTTTATAAATCACATGAGTGTGATGTGGGACTCTGAGAAAGTAACACATGTAGTCAGTCTCCCACAGTCAACCCGAAATCCGTCCAGTTGTGTGAAAAGCTCCTGGGGATTCAGGTCCCAGGCTTGGTATAATGTTTGGAATCGCTGAATTGTATGAACTCTCCTGTTCCCTTTTAGCAGTAAGGACTTTTCCTCTTAAGTGCTCTGTTGTCTTCTCAAAGGCAGTGATTTCTCTCTGGTCTCTTCTGTTTTTTTGAAAACTAACTTTTTAATTGATGTTTAACATATGTACAGAGAAATCCTAAGTGTACACTGGGTGAATTATCACAGAGAGGCTATGCTCATGGAACAGTGGATCCGTCAAGACTGAGATCTTTCTCAGAGTGCTCCAGAAAGTGCCCTGCAGGCCGTCTCCTGTCACCAGCCCTCTCTCCTCCTCAGACTTAGCTCTGTCCTAACTGCTGACTCTGTGGGTTCATCTTACCTATTTTTGAACTGGGGTACCAATTGTCCTGTGTTCAGTGTGGGTTTAGCTTGCATTTTCCATGCAGCAGCATCTTCCCCTTCTGCACCCTTTTATTTATATCCGGGTCTTCCCATTCCACATAGACTTCACGTGACTGTCCTTTCCTACTCAGTAGATAGAACACCTGCCTTTGAGTGATGAGCCTCTGTGCCCTTCATCTGCATGGAGCTCATGTGAGATGATTCCCATAAACAGCCCCTGGACTGACACCCTAGGCTCCATAAGCCGTCTCTCCTAAGGAGGTGACTGGCTTGGAAACCCCCAAGCCCTCCAGATCTCTTAGCTGACCTTCACTCTGGAGCCCCGTGTTCAGTTTATGCATTCCCCAAACCCTGGGTGGGAGGGAGGGGCTGACACGTGGCCCTCTGCAGCAGGTGTAGTTCTTGTGTCCACAGCGCCCTTCACGGTGACCCTGGGGCGGGAGCAGGGGCGTGGGGGGCAGCTGATGGCCGTGGGCAGCCAGTGCTGGGAGCTGCGCCCTGGAGTGGGACAGGCCTGGCAGTTGGGTGATGCCCTTTTCCCTTCTCTCTCCCAGAGCTTTACCCTCCGAGTGCCAGATGCTCTTGTTTTCGGCGACCTTTGAAGACTCTGTGTGGCAGTTTGCCGAGCGAATCATTCCTGACCCCAATGTTATCAAGTTACGAAAAGAGGAGCTGACCCTGAACAACATCCGACAGTACTACGTGTTGTGCGGGAACAGGAAAGACAAGTACCAGGCTCTCTGCAACATTTACGGCGGCATCACCATAGGCCAGGCCATCATCTTCTGCCAGGTAGCTCCACCTGCCAGGGACTCGCCTTCCTTGTGCCCAGACTTCCGTGCAGATGGGGGCAGGGGACAGTCAGATGAGTGAGAGCCAGGGAGCCGGGCACCGTGTTCCACACTGTTTATTCGTGATGTCGTTCAATTTTCAGAGCAACTTTGAATAGAGATTACTTGTATTTTATGGGTGACACTGAAGTGATGAAATAGGACTTCAATATGACGTGAAACAGGGCATCCTCCTTTTATGTTGATTTAATTTTTTTTTCTTTTTTGGTTATGCCATGCAACTTGGTCAGTTCCCTGACCAGGGATTGAACCTGGGCCATGGCAGTGAAAGCCCAGAATCCTAACCACTGGAATTAGGATTAGGGCCCCAGGGAACTCCCCAGGCATGCTTCTTTTAGAGGGACTGCTTCTAACATGTCCCTGTTCAAGTTGATGTTACTGTGACTGTTTTCACAGATACCCTTTATCAGGTTAAAAATGTTCTCTTCATTTCCAAACTTACTATGAGCAAGGCAGCCACTCAGTTACTCGCTGTTGATAGCCCTTTATTTTTCTTTTCATATTTACTTTTCTCTCTGACATTGTTCGTGTTCCTGTTCTGGATTGTATTTTTTCACCACCACGTGAACACTGTCAGCTCCATGAGAGCAAAGTCTGTTCCACATACCTCCTTGCCCCCATCCTGGAAGAGCCCTGCCCAGCAGTGGATGGCCTTGGAAACACACCTGTAGAGTACGGGAAAGTGTAGCCCTGCCACAGAGTAGCCATGTAACCCTGGGCAGAGCACTTAATGGTTTTATGCTTTAGGTTAATTTTTTAGTTTTTTCAAATGAGCTTAGACACCTGCTTCATCAGATCATTACGGAAGTAGATGAGCGTGATGTAAGTAAAGGTTTTTGCAAGGTGCCTGGCACACACAACAACTTAATCATCGTTGTTGTTGTTGTTCAGTCACTAAGTCGCATCTCAGTCTTTGGAGACCCATGACTGTAGCCTGCCAGGCTCCTTTATCCATGAAATTTCTCAGGCAAGAATAGTGGAATGGATTGCCATTTCTTTCTCCAGGGGTCTTTCTGACCAAGGGATCAAACCCACATCTCCTGCTCTCTTGCATTGACAGGTGGATCCTTTACCATTAAGCCCATCATCATTGTTAGGTTACCTCATTTTGTCATCTGACCACCACAAGAGGTGGACGGAGCATTTTATTCTGTTTCAGGGCTGAGAAGCAGAGCTGTGACAGGTTGAGAGGGTGTGCCCCTTAGAGGCCTGGGGGCAGGAGAACTCCCTGCCACATTCACAGGTCTCTCTAGGCCTGAAAGGAAGGGGGAGCAAAACCCCTCTACAACCCCTGTACCCCCAGCTCCCATGCCCTGCAGACATGAGCGCTGCACACACAGTGAGGCTGCTTCAACTTGGGTGTGGTGCTGGGCTTTGATTTCCTGCAGACTCGTCGAAATGCTAAATGGTTGACTGTGGAGATGATGCAGGATGGCCACCAGGTGTCTCTGCTGAGTGGAGAGCTGACTGTGGATCAGCGAGCTTCCATCATCCAGAGGTTTCGGGACGGAAAGGAGAAAGTCCTTATAACCACCAATGTCTGCGCTCGAGGTATGTATGTGTGTATTTAAAGTCAGGTTTATTGAGTTTATCATTTACATGTGATAAAATTCACTCTTTTTAAGGATGTGGTTCAGTGAGTTTTGACAAACATATGTAGTCATGTACCCATCACTGTAATCAAAATGCAGAACAATTCCATCTCCCTTCAAAATTTCTCTGTGCTTATTTGCAATCAGTCTCTGAAACTAATGGCCCCTGACCACTACTGAGCCAGATCTCTGCTTCTGTATTTTTGTCTCTTCCAGAATGCCATGTAAGTTAAATCATGCAGTTGGTAACCTCAGTGTCTGATTTATTCCACTTGACATCATACTTTGGAATTCATCAGTGTTGTTACATGTATCAATAGGTCATTCCTTTTTATTGCTGAGTAGTATTCCATTGAATGCGTGTACCAAATTAGTTCATCTGTTCACCCATTGATGGACATTTGGATTGCTTACAGCTCAGGGCTATTTTGACTGAAGCTGTAATAAACATTCATGTATAGGGCTCATGCAGACATACATTTTCTTTTCTCTTAGGTAAATACCTAGGAGTAAGATTTTTCAGTCATAGGGTCAATGTATATTTAGCTTTAGAGGCAACTGCAGAACTGTTTTCCAGAGTAGCCATGCCATTTTGCATTTCTACCAGCAGTACCAGAGGGTTCTAGTTGTTCTCCATCCCTGTCAGTAATTGGTATTGACACTTTTTCATCTTAACTTTTCCAGTAGATGTATGTGGTGTCTTGTGTTTTTTACTTGTATTCCCTAATGACTAACGATGTTGGTCATCTTTGAGGTGTTTTTAATTTTAAAACTATTGACTGCTGGGGAAAAAATCTTTTTTTCAAGCAAAGGGTCTTCCTACTTTCCTCACTTCCCCATTGTATCCTTGCCTATGCCACATACTCAAACCCTGTTTCCTAGTTTATTACTGGTTCACCCGACAGAACTGAGGACCTGCCGTAAGGGCTAAGCCTGGAGGAGGAGCAGCCTGAAAAAGGGCCTTCCCTTCGGGAGCACACCACCTCTGAGCCTCTAGACCGGCGCTGTCCAATAGAAATGCTTGCACTGAGAGAAATCTCCTATTCTCTGTTGTCCAAGCCATAGATAGTAGCTTTTGAGCACTGGGAGTGTGGCTAGTGTAGCTGAGGAACTGGATTTTTAATGTGAATTAATTTAAATAGCCTCGTGAGGCTAATGGTTACCATACTATACCGCGCATCTGCAGAACCCCAGAGGAAAGAGGGCACAGATAGCTCGAGTCGAAGCACAGTACAGGGAGGACAAGGATCACGAGCCAGACAGCATGTTAGTATTGGGCGTGGAGGCCCCAGGCGAGCCCAGAAGTCTTCCTGGAAACATTAGGTGTGAGAGGTATGGATGGAAGGGGAGAACCCTTGGAAGTCTTGAGTTGTTTGTACTTTATCCTGTACGGTTTGGGCAGCCAGGTTCTAAACACAAGTGCTCTGGACATCGCTGTGGCATCCATGGTGAGGATTAGAGGAGTAGGACATGAGGGACTGGGGAGCCAGTCCAGAAATTATTATGACAGTTGAGGCCATGATAAAATTGATGAGAACAGTGACTGTGGAATGGGGCGGAGCTGGGCCCTGATGGGGAAGAGAACCTGCAGGGGACTCAGCACAGCGGGAGCAGAGAGAGGGGCTCTTTGGCTTGATGAGAGCCCCCACCCCCTGCCACACACACACACACACACACACACACTTTGTACGTAGTTAGACTCCTGTAGAGTTGACTTCTACTGACACTCTTACCTAGCATAGTAGACATACATCAGATCAGATCAGATCAGTCGCTCAGTCATGTCCAACTCTTTGCAACCCCATGAATTGCAGCACGCCAGGCCTCCCTGTCCATCACTAACTCCCAGAGTTCACTCAGACTCACGTCCATTGAGTCAATGATGCCATCCAGCCATCTCATCCTCTGTCGTCCCCTTCTCCTC
>NW_011495063.1:2291818-2291918 GCF_000754665.1 Bison bison bison
GAACCCAGAAGGGCAGTAACTTTTAAAAAAAAAAAAAAAAAAAGAAACTAAATGGAAACCTTTCCTCTCCTCCAATTTTCCATCCTATTGTTAATGCTTA
>NW_011495063.1:2292545-2294680 GCF_000754665.1 Bison bison bison
GCAATCTTGATTCCAGCTTGTGTTTCTTCCAGTCCAGTGTTTCTCATGATGTACTCTGCATATAAGTTAAATAAGCAGGGTGACAATACACAGCCTTGACGAACTCCTTTTCCTATTTGGAACCAGTCTGTTGTTCCATGTTCAGTTCTAACTGTTGCTTCCTGACCTGCATACAAATTTCTCAAGAGGCAGATCAGGTGGTCTGGTATTTCCATCTCTTGAAGAATTTTCCACAGTTTACACATACTTACAAACAAATATGTGTCAAAGCAAGCTTGATTCTAGACTGTGTCTGTCAAGTGAGAATTCCCTCAGCAAATGTGATTCTTGGATAGCTGGGTCCTGAGGTGGAAGCTGCAGGGCCCTGTGGTGTCCTTCCTCTTCCAGGGATTGATGTGAAGCAGGTCACGATCGTTGTGAACTTTGACCTCCCTGTGAACCAAGCAGAGGAGCCAGACTACGAGACCTACCTCCACCGCATTGGGCGCACGGGCCGCTTCGGGAAAAAGGGCCTTGCCTTCAACATGATCGAGGTGGATAAGCTGCCTCTACTGATGAAGATCCAGGACCACTTCAGTGAGTGGCACCCTTCACAGTCAGCGCTGTGGACCTGCCCACGTTGACAGTGGCCGTGTGTCGTGGGCCTCGAGCTTGGGGTTCATGATGTGATAGGATGGGGGCGGGAACCAGACAGTAGGAGGCGTCCACTCTTCAGTGTCAGAGCTCCTAACCTGAGACGGGGGTAGAGAGAGACCCGAAAACCAAGTGGGATTCATGTGAGCTCAGATTTCTATCTTATTGCTCATTCTGGGATCTAAACCAGATTTTACATCATAAAGAACCACCGTGAGTAATGAGATCCTGGAAGATTATATTGTGTCCCCAACTTCCTTTTTTGTCTACATTTTCCTCTTCCCTGTTGTCCCAGCGACCAACTTGGGCAATCCTAAATCCTGAGTCTGGCTGCTTTCCTCCAGCCCTCCTTCCCCTCATCTAAACAAGACAGGCTCTGATAACCTGCTGGGAAGATGGCTGGGGAGCAGGGGAAGAGGAACCCTTGCAGGACTCCAAACGTTATCTTTTACCTTTAGGACAGTGGTACTTATCCTCTGTGGGAAACAAAGAATACTGTCCCTGGGGGAGTGCACATAGGCACAGATGTGGAATTTGAAATTTAATTTTAACAGGTTTGCTTGCTAACTGTGGACCCTTCAGGGAAGTTGGTTAAGCACTCCTGTGTTAGGATAGCAGAGCAGGGATGGGTGTGGAGAAAGACCCATTAAGATAGCCGTTGCTGTGGTGATCAATGCTCCCTGTTGCCATGCAGCAACGTCCCCCTCCCATGTATGTCCACACCCACTTCACTCCCCATGAACTCAGCCAGGCCCCTTCCCAGGCCCTCACTGCACTTTGGCCTTTTTTTGCCCCAAGGTATATGGACATGCATGTTCTCTTGTCTGGTGCATTTGATGCTGTTGTGGTTGGTGTGAATTGGTTGTTTGGACACCTGCCCATCCTCACCTAATCTAGAGAATATTCCTATCTTGAGGATTTCCATACGAGGTGTCATTGTCTTCAGAAATGTAGTTGGATGGAATGAAATTTCATTTGGGCCCTGGGATAAGACTGTTCCATTCTCTTTTGCTCTTTTAGACAGCAGTATTAAGCAACTCGACCCTGAAGACATGGATGAAATTGAAAAGATTGAATATTGAAGAAATAACTTTATCACTTAGATGTATTTTGGTTTATGTGAGAATGTAGGTTTTAAAGGTAATTTTTTATGTTGAGCCTTTTTCAACATGAAGCTGTTACGTATGGCAAAATAAATGTCATGGTAGCCTTAGTTTTAAGACCTGAGATTTTTTTGAACCAAATTGATGTGAAGCAGTTGATTCTTTTGAATAAAAAAGTGAGATAATTTCTTACTCCAGTCTCTTCACAGATAAACATCTTTGCAGGGCTACTGGGATGTTGTGGGATTTAGTTCATATAAAGCACCTGAGTCGGTCATGCCACCTGTGAACAGCTCAGAGCGCCACGAGATGGCAGTAGAACGTCACTGTTTTGGAATTTGAGTGGTTGACAAGCTCTGCGCCTCCCACCCCAGGGTCTGGACCCGCCCCCGGGTCGCA
>NW_011495063.1:2294780-2302472 GCF_000754665.1 Bison bison bison
ACATGCACATGCCCCCCACGCACAGACACACACTCTTCTTCCCTGTGAGTACAGGGTAGAGTCTCTACAAAGTAAAACAGTTTGAAAGAGAGAACATTTTGCTTCTTTTTTAACGTTTCAACTGACATAGAGAATTTCAAAATATTTTTCTATTTTAGTTCTTAATGTCTTCAAATGAGAGAAGATCTAATCCATCCTCAGTTATTTTATAGTCTATGAAAATGTGATTTTATTATAGGCATTTCTTTAAGACAGGCAGTGGGGGTTGGGGGAACCCACTTGCCTTATTAAGGAGGTGACATTTCAGGGAGCAGTCAGGTTTGCTTTTCAGAATCTCAAGGTGGATGTGAGAATCCTAGACATTTTCCTACAAGTCCCGATGACATGCTTCTCATTTCTCACATTTACTTCTAGAAAAATGAAACAGTGGGCTTGAGTAAGCAGGGTGGCGGCGGGAAATCAATACTCTCCCAGAAAGCCCGAGCAGGCTTTGCAATCCACGGCCAGAGTCAGGCTGCAGTTCTGTCCCACCAGGCGGCCACCAGCGCCCGTGGGGAGTGTGCCTGTCATCCCAGGTTGGAGGGTGGTTCCCGGCCTACCTCTTCTGGTATTCCACGAGCATGTTGCCTGCCAATGTTTTATTCCCGTGGGCAGGGCTCAGACACAGATGAAATTTACCCGACATCCTCATCCTCCAACAGGTATTTATTGTGCATCCTCCGAATTAGCAAGCTTTGTTTTAATAATGGTGTTTGCTTAAATAAGGGGCACAGAGGAGGGACCCCCAGCACCATGGGGCCAGCTTCCCAGAGGAGCAGACACTGCATTTCCTTTTACCGAGAGGACATGGGCTGCAAGATGCCTCAGGTACTTGGTACCACCTTGCTGTTACCTGACAGGTCCAGATCCAGTTCATCATGAGAATTACCTGGAGAACTTGGGAGAAAAACACAGATTTCTTCCCCATACTGTACACAGAAGTCCAGACTGTCTTAGGGTAGAGCCCAGAAACACAGTTACCTGTCGTAGCCGAGAACAGGCAAAGCCACAGGTCCTTAAGACCACTGTGTTAGGGAGGAGATGCCAAGGCAAAGACAAGTCCCAGGGACAGAATCTGTAAAACGTGGAGCTTCTGCCTCTGAAGGTCCATGCGTGTTCCCCGTTTACATGTCTGCCTTCCTCTCTGGGACAAATCAGCTTGTCTACGCGGTACCCAGCCCCCAGCGCCTAATACGTACTCTGTGAATACTTGTTCTGTTGCGTAAATATTCTCTTGCCATTTCTTCATTCACTAACGTCCTTCCCTGATGTTTGCCATCTTAGTTTTGAACCCCAGTCCTGTAGCACAAGATGAAAAACCATAGGAAGTGTATCAGGATCCCTAGACCTCTCTCACTATTTGAGAATTGAGTTGGATTTTGCATCACAGTCAGCTGAGCACTGGGGTCTCCTAAACAAGACTCTACCACTTGCTCTTCCGGATCCGATCTCTAATGGACTCTCTACCAGTTACCCTGGCAAACGTCTTCCATTTGGCAGCTGTTCCCACGGCGTCTGCACATAGGGTGCATCCTTCTCCTCCCCCTTTGCCCCTCTCCGCACTTCCTTTTGTCTCGCTACCAAGGAGGAACAAAGCCATCCCCGTTCTGTGTACATCTCAGCTGTCTGCACACTGATTGTCCAGTTTGGCAAGTCAACATTCCCAAGGCTTGTCTCGGGGGAGCAGCACCCTGCTCAGAACTGCCAGCAGTCTCCGCGTCCTCGTGCCTGGCCGGGCCAGATCGTCTCCCTCCGTGGATGCCTGCCTGAGAGAAAGAGTCCATGGAGAAGCTGGGAATGGCCAGATGATTCCAGCGCATCTGGGAGCTGGGTTAATCAGCTGTGTATTACTTGGCACCAGATACTAAACCAGACCCATTTGGTTTATCTTGGCCAGCTTCAGACCATGAGCATATTGAAATTCCCGATTACGTACAGCAGGGTTATGATTTCCAGTGGGAGCCGTGAGTGAACACCTCGCCGCAGGGGGCACAGGTCCTGGACGTTAGGTGCTTGATCAGAGGCGACCGTGAGTGACAGGAAAGGCGAATGCGTGGGTCCTGGTCTGGTAGGATGTCTGACAGCCCTTCCCAGGAGATGCGATGGCTTTTGCCCTTGAGAAAGTGTTGATGCTCCCAGCAGAGCTCAGGCCCCAGGAGAGCTCTGGCCACCTCCACACATGTCGTCAATGGTGGAAAGTCTGGAGTGTTGCTGGGGAGATGTATGGTACCTTTCCAGACAAGATCCTGGGAGAGGAGCCAGTGTCCAGCCTCGTCTCTGCTTTTGGTTCCCTGAGAGGCTCAGCCTCCTTCCCTTGGACTCAAGGCGTGGGGTGAGGGGGGGACGGGGCCAGGTCAGCTAGAGGACCCAGATTTAGCACATCTGCAGGCACGGATGCTACAGTGGGGTCCAGGGCAAGGGGCTCCCCATGGGCCTGCTCGTCTTCACCCTCCGAGCTCAGGGCCCTTGCTGCTACCAAACAGACAGCCCTGCAGACTGGTCCAGAGGCCACAGTAGTTGCCCCCAGGAACAACAGAAGAGTTGGGTCCTCTTAGCTCCTCCCCCTATTCCACCCTCCACCACTTCAGGGAGTCAGCTTGTATACTGAAGACCCTCATGACATGCTAACCCGCAGACGAAGAAAAACCCCAGCCTTGCACTATGCAGTGGGGAGCACCAGCTCTCACCCTTGGGAAGGACTCCTACAAAACTCAGCCCAGCCTTTTACTCACAGGCTGAGAGAAGACTTGGGGCTCCCACTCCTCCCTCCCCTCCGCTGACTGCTCCTCCCCCGTGGTGCGGCTCCCTCCTCAGGCCAACATTCTCCTTTTTGTTCTCCCGGGCTCTCTAAGGAGGGATGGGGCAGCCGGACCACTGTCAGAGACACCGCCCTCTTCCCCCATTTCCCTTCCTGCTTCGTGTCTCAGTGGGCTCAGGCTGCTGTGACAGAATGCCACACAGAGTGAACCAAGTCAGAAAGAGGAAGACAAACGTCATACATTAACACATACATAGGGAATCTAGAAAGATGATGCGATCCTACGGGCGGGGCAGCAAAGGAGATACAGACAGAACAGACTTTGGAACTCAGTGGGAGGAAAGGGTGAGATGATTTGAGAGACTAGCATTCAAACGTATACATTACCATATGGAAAATAGATAGCCAGCGGGAGTTTGATGTACGAGGTAGGGTGTCCAAAGCCAGCGTTCTTTGACAACCTGGAGGGATGGGGTGGGGAGGGAAATGGGGGGGTTCAGGAGGGAGGGGACGCATGTATATCTATGGTCGATTAATGTTGCTGTATGACAAAAGCTATCACAATGTTGTAATTATCCTCCAATTAAAAGAATTTTTTTTAAACGAGCTATTAAAAAAAAAGACAAAAACAAGAAACACCACATAGACTGGGGGGCTTAAACAACAGAAATGTATTTCCTTATATTTCTGGAGGCCGGGAAATTTGAGATCAAGGTCTGGCAGGGTTGGCTTCTGGTGAAGTGCAGACTGGTCTGGCTTCTCACGGTGTCCTCACGTGGCCGAAAGAAAGGGACATGGCTTCTACCTGGCATCTCTAATCCCACTGTCCCACCATGGGGGCCCCTTCATTACCTAATTACCTCCCCAAAGCCTCACCTGCAAACACCATCACATGGTGGGGCAAGAGGCAGGCAAAGTTTCAACACATGAATTTGGGGTGGAGGACGGTAGGCTTTCCTGGTGGCTCAGATGGTAAAGAATCTGCCTACCGTTCAGGAGACCTGGGTTCAATCTCTAGGTCAGGAAGATCCCCTGGAGGAGGAAGTGGCTACCCACTCCAGTATTCTTGCCTGGAAAATTCCACAGTCAGAGGAGCCTGGTGGGCTACAGTCCATGGAGTCGCACGAAGTCAGACACAACTGAGCGACTGACACACACAGAGGCACCATTATCTCTTTTTAATGTGGTCTTCCACCCCGCCTTTAAACATGAAACTTCTGAACTCTTCTCACAAAATACATGTGAAGTGGGACGATTCCTGGTTAAGAGAAGCACTCGTGTGTCTGCAAACCCAGGGCAGAGTTCCACTGCCCATGTGGGGCTGCCAGCCCTCCCTCTCCGCTCATTAGCCCTGTGCTTCTGGTGCTGAGCTTAGACTCAACTAGAAGCACTAGGATAATGCAAAAGATGAGCACGGAAAAGATGGCCTTCCCCGTCTGGTATTCAGAACAACTGAAAGGATTTTCTAAATGAGAGTCTTTATAGATCTAAAAGTCTTTTGTTTCAGGACCTCCCTGGCTGTCTGGTGGTTAAGACTCCGCTGAGCTTCCATTGCAGGGGGCACAAGTTTGATCCCTGGTCGGGGAACTAAGATCCCACATGCTGCACAGCACGACCAAAACAAAGAAAAAAAAATGTCTTAGTTTTTAGGGAGAAGCATAGGCAACTATCTGTTGCACTTTAGGGATTCATTTCTTTCTAATAACTTTTTTTTTCTCTTCAATAGAATAGCCGTGGGTTTCTACATTGCCATTTCTACTATACATTTGACATGAATGGGGATCGTCTCTTATTTTGTGTTGGTTTTCCTTTTGTTAGGAAGGTGATGCAGTCTCACTCAGTCCCTTAGTTTGTGATTTGTGACTTGAAATCTCAGCGGAAGGAAGCGATTGATAAGGGAGCCCCGCATTGTGTGAGGGTTGGAGGTGTGTTTCTGCACAGCAGCCTTGGGTGTGGCTGAGAAGGCAAAGCCTAATCAGGCTGCTCTAAGAGGCGGTGAGCTCCCCACTTGAGGGAATATTCAATCATTCAGAAGCATCCATTACACTTATTTGCAATGGACACTGTAGTTCTGGTTCTTGAATTAGCTGGGAGTCAGAAATAAAATGATCTCTGAGACTCCACCCATTTAAAAACGCTAAGTTTCCATGACCCCACACAGCAGACCTACACACACACACACACACACACACACACACACAGAGGAGAGTATGAGCCATGGGAGCTTCGTACAGAGGAAGATTGTTTCCCACAAGCGAAAAGAAAATGGAGTGGCTAACTTTTCCTTTTAAAATGCATTTACTTATTTGGCTGCACCAGGTCTTAGCTGTGGCACACAAGATCTTTAGTTGCTACATATGGGATCTAGTTCCCCCACCAGGGGTTGAACCTGGGCCCCCTGGGCATTGGGATCATGGAGTCTTAGTCTCTGGACCACCAGGGAAGTCCCTGGAGTGAATAACTCTTATCTGCCTTAATTATCAGATGTGCCAACTTCCCTGTGTAACCATCTTCCCTATTTTCATCAGTTTATGCAGAATGTGAGGACTTCCCTGGTGGCTCAGATGGTAAAGTGTCTGTCTACAATGCAGGAGATCCGGGTTCAATCCCTGGGTTGGGAATATCCCCTGGAGAAGGAAATGGCAATCTACTCCAGTACTATTGCCTGGAAAATCCCATGGACAGAGGAGCCTGGTAGGCTACTGTCCATGGGTCACAAAGAGTTGGACATGACTGAGCAACTTCACTTCACATGCAGAATGTGGATGATTTTTATTTAATATTTACATTATAAAAGCAAACAGAGAAGGAAATGGCAACCCACTCCAGTATTCTTGCCTGGAGAATTCCATGGACAGAGAAGCCTGGCAGTCTGAAGTCCGTGGGGTCACAAGAGTTGAACACAACTGAGTGACTAACACAATAAAAGCAATAAAACAGCAAACAAAAGTGATGGGGATAATTATCAAAATTATTATAACACCTACTGTCTGGAAATGGTCCTTTTCATCTTACTATGACTCTGGTTGATTGTAGTGCATAGATGGTATTGTGTCCTTTTATTTGAAATATTCATTGGAATGACTGATGTTGAAGATGAAACTCCAATACTTTCGCCACCTGATGCGAAGAGCTGACTCATTGGGAAAGACCCTGATGCTGGGAAAGATTGAAGTCAGGAGGAGAAGGGGATGACAGAGGATGAGATGGTTGGATGGCATCACCGACTCAATGGACATGGGTTTGGGTGGACTCCAGGAGTTGGTGATGGACACGGAGGCCTGGCGTACTGCGGTTCATGGGGTCACAAAGAGTCGGATGCGACTGAACGACTGAACTGAACTGATTTGAAACATTAAAGTGTTTTTTTCATGTTACTACATAGTCTTTGAATTATTATAATAACACTGATTGATTAGATTATCCTTTCAGGTAAATATAACACAATGCATACTACTATCCTGGTTGAACATTTTTGTGGTTGTCCAGTTTTTTAACATTATAAATAATGCCAGAAATTCCCTGGTGGTCCAGTGGTTAGGATTCCAACTTTCACTGACGAGAGCTCAGGTTTGATTCCTGGTTGGGAAACTAACTCCCCAGGTCAGTAGGTGCCCAATATCCTACTGGAGATCAGTGGAGAAATAACTACAGAAAGAATGAAGGGATGGAGCCAAAGCAAAAACAACACCCAGTTGTGAATGGGACTGGTGATGGAAGTAATATTCAATGCTGTAAAGAGCAATATTGCATAGGAACCTGGAATGTTAGGTCCATGAATCAAGGCAAATTGGAAGTGGTCAAACAGGAGATGGCAAGAGTGAACGTCGACATTCTAGGAATCAGCGAACTAAAATGGACTGGAATGGGTGAATTTAACTCAGATGATCATTATATCTACTACTGTGGGCAGGAATCCCTTAGAAGAAATGGAGTAGCCATCACAGTCAACAAAAGAGTCTGAAATGCAGTACTTGGATGCAATCTCAAAAACGACAGAATGATCTCTGTTTGTTTCCAAGACAAACCATTCAATATCACTGTAATTCAAGTCTATGCCCCAACCAGTAATGCTGAAGAAGCTGAAGTTGAACACTTCTATGAAGACCTACAAGACCTTCTAGAACTAACACCCAAAAAAGATGTCCTTTTCATTATAGGGGACTGGAATGCAAAAGTAGGAAGTCAAGAAACACCTGGAGTAACAGGCAAATTTGGCCTTAGAGTACAGGCCTTAGAATGAAGCAGGGCAAAGGCTAATAGAGTTTTGTCAAGAGAACAAACTGGTCATAGCAAACACCCTCTTCCAACAACACAAGAGAAGACTCTACTCATGGACATCACCAGATGGTCAACACTGAAATCAGATTGATTATATTCTTTGCAGCCAAAGATGGAGAAGCTCTATACAGTCAGCAAAAACAAGACCGGGAGCTGACTGTGGCTTGGATCATGAACTCCTTATTGTGAAATTCAGACTGAAATTGAAGAAAGTGGAGAAAACCACTAGACCATTCAGGTATGACCTAAATCAAATCCCTTATGACTATACAGTAGAAGTGAAAAATAGATTTAAGGGAATAGATCTGATAGACAGAGTGCCTGATGAACTATGGATGGAGGTTCATGACATTGTACAGGAGACAGGAATTAAGACCATCCCAAGAAAAAGAAATGCAAAAAAGTAAAATGGCTGTCTGAAGAGGCCTTACAAATAGCTGTGAAAATAAGGGAAGCGAAAAGCAAAGGAGAAAAGGAAAGATATACCCATCTGAATGAAGAGTTCCAAAGAATAGCAAGGAGAGATAAGAAAGCCTTCCTCAGCGATCAATGCAAAGAAATAGAGGAAAACAATAGAATGGGAAAGACTAGAGATCTCTTTAAGAAAATTAGAG
>NW_011495063.1:2302669-2303042 GCF_000754665.1 Bison bison bison
AAATAGGAAAAGGAGTATGTCAAGGCTGTATATTGTCACCCTGCTTACTTAACTTATATGTAGAGTACATCATGAGAAACGCTGGGCTGGAGGAAGCACAAGCTGCAATCAAGACTGTCGGGAGAAATATCAATAACCTCAGACATGTAGATGACACCACCCTTATGGCAGAAAGTGAAGAACTAAAGAGCCTCTTGATGAAAGTGAAAGAGGAGAGTGAAAAAGTTGGCTTAAAGCTCAACGTTCAGAAAACAAAGATCATGGCATCTGCATTACTTCATGGCAGATAGATGGGGAAACAATGGAAACAGTGTCAGACTTTATTTTTCTGGGCTCCAAAATCACTGCAGATGGTGACTGCAGCCATGAAATT
>NW_011495063.1:2303142-2303732 GCF_000754665.1 Bison bison bison
GCTCAAACTACCGCACAATTGCACTCATCTCACAAGCTAGTAAAGTAATGCTCAAAATTCTCCAAGCCAGGCTTCAGCAATACATGAACCATGAACTTCCAGATGTTCAAGCTGCTTTTAGAAAAGGCAAAGGAACCAGAGATCAAATTGCCAGCATCCTCTGGATCATGGAAAAAGCAAGAGAGTTCCAGAAAAACATCTATTTCTGCTTTATTGACTATGCCAAAGCCTTTGACTGTGTGGATCACAATAAACTGGAAAATTCTGAAAGAGATGGGCATAGTAGACCACCTGACCTACCTCTTGAGAAACCTGTATACAGGTCAGGAAGCAACAGTTGGAACTGGACATGAAACAACAGACTGGTTCCAAATAGGAAAAGGAGTATGTCAAGGCTGTATATTGTCACCCTGCTTATTTAACTTACATGCAGAGTACATCATGAGAAATGCTGGGCTGGAAGAAGCACAAGCTGGAATCAAGATTTCCAGGAGAAATATCAATAACCTCAGATATGCAGATGACACCACCCTTATGGCAGAAAGTGAAGAACTAAAGAGCCTCTTGATGAAAGTGAAAGAGGAGACTTA
>NW_011495063.1:2303832-2304333 GCF_000754665.1 Bison bison bison
AAGAGTTCCAAAGAATAGCAAGGAGAGATAAGAAAGCCTTCCTCAGCGATCAATGCAAAGAAATAGAGGAAAACAATAGAATGGGAAAGACTAGAGATCTCTTTAAGAAAATTAGAGATACCAAGGGAATATTTCATGCAAAGATGGGCTCATTAAAGGACAGAAATGGTAGGGACCTAACAAAAGCAGAAGATATTAAGAAGAGGTGGCAAGAATACACAGAAGAACTGTACAAAAAAGATCTTCACAACCCAGATAATCACGATGGTGTGATCACTGACCCAGAGCCAGACATACTGGAATGTGAAGTCAAGTGGGCCTTAGAAAGCATCACTACGAACAAAGCTAAAGGAGGTGATGAAATTCCAGTTGAGCTCTTTCAAATCCTGAAAGATGAGGCTGTGAAAGTGCTGCACTCAATATGCCAGCAAATTTGGAAAAAACAGCAGTGGCCACAGGACTGGAAAAGGTCAGTTTTCATTCCAATCCCAAAGAAAGGCA
>NW_011495063.1:2304789-2336574 GCF_000754665.1 Bison bison bison
TTTTTTGGCATGCAGTTCACTGTTTGAAAAACATCTGTGATGTCCTTTGCCCATTTAGCTTATGAGATCTTAATGTTGTCCTTATTAAGTCTGTGAAATACCTGGATGACTTGGTTTTTCTAAATAAAGAGGTTAACTTTTTACTGAACATATGCTTTTCTAGTTTGCCCTTTTTATTTGTACTATGGCTTTTACATACAGAACTATCTCATTTTCATAGTGAAATAATTCAATAGTTGTATGGATTTTGTCTGCTGGTTCTAGAATGTTGACCCTGCTCTAGGACTTGTTCCTCCTTTTGCTATCTTAATTCTCATCTTTTTTTTAAAAAAAATATCATTACCAGTTTTATTCTTCAAGAGTAATTTTAGATCCATGTCCTCAACTTTCAAAAACCCTCTTAATTTTTATCTGTACCCACTTGGCAGTAATAATTTATTTACTCAATCCATACATTAATTGGTGGAGAACTGATTTCTTTACAATATTGAACTGTGAGGTAGATCTTTCCTGTCTCGAAAAGGTCAGGAAGCACACCTGGAGCCAAGACACAAGGGGATGGACAAGCATGGGCTGCCCAGGAGGCTGTGACCACCAAGGGTGGGGAAGTGAGGAGTCTTTTGAGTGTTCCCAGGTTGGGCCGGGCACGCCCACCTGCTGACTTGTCTGCCTGAGGGAGTCCAGGTGAGAGACAGTGACACGTCTGGAGGGGTCAAGAGACCTGGTTTCTAGTCCCATCCCCCAAGGTCCCCTCTAGCTCTGAAATCCTTCTCATCTCTGCTTCATGAGGGGTAAGACATGGTGGGGCCAGAAGGTACCCTTTTAACCCATCCTGCACCATGCTGCACCAGACCAGTGCCTGCTGCTCACTCGTGCCCCATTCCTACAGGAAGAGCCGGGAAGGAAGGAATGGCATCATCCCAGTTTATAAAAGAGTTTAGACCATGCCTATGTGTTCAGAGTCCCCTCTCCCAGCCATGAGTGTAAGCGAAACCACCAAGGGGCATGTTAAGCTGGGGCCCTGAGATCCCAGGTCTGGGTGGCTATGATTCCCTTTGTCTACAGAGCACATTCTGAGTAGTGAAATTCTAGAACACCGATCTAGGTGAGACTTCTTTGCTAAAAAAGGAGAGGTAGTGGAGAAGGCAATGGCACCCCACTCCAGTACTCTTGCCTTGAAAATCCCATGGACCGAGGAGCCTGGAAGGCTGCAGTCCATGGGGTCGCTGAAGATCGAACACGACTGAGCTACTTCACTTTCACTTTTCACTTTCATGCACTGGAGAAGGAAATGGCAACCCACTCCAGTGTTCTTGTCTGGAGAATCCCAGGGACAGGGGAGCCTGGTGGGCTGCCGTCTATGGGGTCACAGAGAGTCGGACACGACTGAAGTGACAGCAGCAGCAGCAGTGGACAGGAGGTTTGCCTGGAGTCTTAGTCACAATGATGCTTTAAAAGTTAGTGTGTAGACAAGAAATGTGGAAACAAAACAGTTGGATACATTATAGCAGGGGTCCCCAGCCTCTGGGATCTAATGCCTGATAATCTGAATTGGAGCTGATGTAATAATAATAGGAATAAAGAGCAAATAAATGTAATGCACTTGAATCATCCTGAAACTATCCCCTCCACTGTGGAAAAACTGTCTTCTCACGAAACAAGTCCTTGGTGCCAAAAAGGTTGAGGACCCCTGCATCATAGGGCTGGTGAGGTTGTGGGTGACTTTCAATTATGTGTTTGTTGCTTTAAGTGTTTGCAAAGACTACAAACTCTAAGGACCTCTCTCGGTGCAGGAAAAGCAGAAGCAGTGGTTGGTCGCGAGGCGACCGGGGCTTGGCCAGGCCACATCACTCATTGTCCTCTCCCTGAGTGACTACACCCCTGGAGGTAAGGTTGCTCTCTGGTTGGGGAGTTTTCAAAATGTTTTCCAACAGCCTGCCTGACTTTGCTCTAGTTTAGAAACATTTGAGGCTGTACCCACAGCACTGAGGGTGAAGCGTGACCAGCCGCCCACCTCTGGCGCAGACACAGCCTTGCAGGATGTAAGAAAACCCCTGCTTCCCCCTTTAGGGTTAACCCGTTCCCCAGCCAGATGACCAGCAACACCTTCCACCCTACTCCCCACCCCCGAAAGCCCGCTCAGGAAAATCTCTGAGTTAAAAGTTTGCTTTTGTGACTGGAAGAATTTTTATTAGGCAAAAGCGTTGACAAGTTTGTCATTCCCAGAATCTGCTAACACCCTCCCCCGACTCCCTTCGATTTTTAGTACTTTTTCCCTCCTCATTTCTAAAAGGGGGGAAAACTGTCTCAAACAGGCAGAGAGTTTTATCCAAGGTGTTTGGCAGTGACTCCGTGAGCCAGGAGAGATTTATGTCTCCTCCGTTCTCTGGCACTGCCTGGTGTGAGCTCACTTAAAACAACCGAATAAATGAGTTCACTTTATCCCGTCAAAATGGAGCCAAGGGCGGCATGGTACCCAGCTGGGGTCCTGGGGGACCCTGAGGCAACGTTCCTGTCTCAGTCGCCTGTGCTGAGCTCAGCTGTTTTTATGTCTGTCTGAGATCATTAAAACGAGGAGGGCAGAGAGCAGAAAGCCCCGTGGAATTGGGGGCAGGACGGGAACCCCACTTGGAGTCTGGAGGCCTCAGCCAAAAGCATGAACCCAGGGGGTTGGCTTAAAAGGCCACCTCTCCCCAGATGGATTTGGTCTGAGTTCCTTGAAGTGCCCCCCCGCAACAGCCCTCCGCCCCCCATTGTGGTTTCTTCTTGCAGATAGTCCCAAGAATATTGGGTTTCCTGTCTCATGAAGTCATATTTTTTTCTTTCCTGCTGCCCTACTAGCACTGACAGCAGGCTCATGAAGTCAGCCTTGTTGCTCTAAAAAAATGAACGTGGATTCTGTCCTGGGTGAATTTTCTGGGCCAGGCCTGGGTCCTGCCCTCTCACGTGGGTTTGGGCTCAGAAGTCACCAAGCAGCTGTGTTATTAACCTGAGGCAGTGTGATTAGGAACAGAACGGCTGCCCCAAAGGGAAGGACTGTGGAGCAGAGGGAGGCTGGTCTGCCTATCCAGGAGGGGATGCCCGTGTGGCCCTCCACTCGCCCCCTAGGCTGGGCTTATTGCTCCTTCCAGAGTCCTGGGCTGCAGCCAGAGGGAGGGAGGGCTTTGGCTTTTGTCTTAGGATGGGGAATCAGGACTGTAACAACTTCTACGATCTTTAAGCTTTTAAAGATGACAGACAGAGTGTGTCTCATAGACTGTTAGCAGCCTAAAGGTGGGGGTTGTGTCTGCCTCCTTAGGAAGGATGGGAAGGAGAGAGGGAGGGAGTAACTCCATCCTCACTAGTCCTGGGAAACCTAAAGATGCCATTTGACTATCAATAGATCAATGGAAAGGGCTTCCCAAGTGGCTCAGTGGTAAAACAAATCCACCTGCCATTGCAGGATTGAACATGGGTTCAATCCCTGGATCGGGAGAGATCCCCAGGAGAAGGAAATGGCAACCCACACCAGTATTCTTGCCTGGGAAATCCCATGGACAGAGGAGCCTGGTGGGCTACAGTGTATGGTCTATGAAGTTGCAATGAGTCAGAAACAACTTAGCGACCAAACACCACCAAGATCAATGGAAAAGGAGGTGTAGTGTATATAAATGAAATGAAATGTATCATTAAACCTTGAGAAAGAAGGAATACCTGTCATTAGTAACAACATGGATGAACCTGGAGAACATTATGCTAAGTAAAATAAACCAGACAGAAAAAGAAATAAGAAAAGATCCCTTTTGATAAATGCAGCGGCTGAGAGGTTGTGGTTTCCATCCTGCAGCAGATCTGGCGTTGGACTGCAGGCCTGTCTGAATCCTTGTTCTCTGCCCTTCCCTGCATCAGTATTGCCCAGACTTCAACCACTCTTTGTTTTCACCTTCTTTGCCAATCTTCACATGACATAGATGTATAAATATACCCTTAAATCAATTTATTTTTACTTAAAAATATAACTAGGTAGGACCTACCTGGTGATTCAGTGGTAAAGAATCTGACTGCCAACGCAGGAGACACAGGTGTAATCTCTGATCCAGGAAGATCCCACATGCCTCGGAGCAACAAATCCTGTCATAACTATTGAGCCTGAGCTCTAGAACCTGGGACCCGCAACTACTGAGCCCACGAGCCTCAGCTACTGAAGCCCACATGCCCTAGAGTCTGTGCTCCGCAGCAAGAGGAGCCACTGCGATGAGAAGCTGAGCACCACAACTAGAATGTAGGGCCTGCTCCCTGAAACTAGAGAAAAAGCCTGTCCAGTGACAAAGACCCTGAACAGCCAATAAATAAATAAAAGTTATTAAAAATATAGCTAGTTTGACATGCTGGTTATATTTTTCTAACACTCATTAACGTACAAATAACTTTAAGATAATAATCATCATCCGTGCATCACCTTACAAGCAGCTCAGAGTGCTCCCATGGTTCCAGAGCCGTGGTTCTCAGTGTGGTCCCCAGGTTGGCAGCATCAGCACCGCCTGAGAACTTCTTAGAAATCTTAATTCTCAGGTCCTACCACAGACCTCCTGCATCACAGACTCGTGGGTGGGGCTCAGGAAGGTCTTTTTTTCACACCCTCCAGGTGATTCTGATGCTGCTAAAGTTCAGGAACTGTTGCAGGAAGGGGGACCCCTTCCAGGGCCCGAAACCGGACTTTTGTCTAACACTCGGAAATGAATTGTCTGAGGAGACACATGTGCTGACAAAGCAAGAGATTTTATTGGGAAAGGGCACCCGGGTGGAGAGCAGTAGGGCAAGGGAACCCAGGAGAACTGCTCTGTCAAGTGGCTTGCAGTCTCGGATTTTATGGTGATGGGATTAGCTTCCGGGTTGTCCTTAGCCAATCATTCTGACTCAGAGTCCTTCCTGGTGGTGCACGTCTTGTTCAGCTAAGATGAATTCCAGAGAGGATTCTGGGAGGTGGTTGGACAGGTGGGGACTCCTTTTGACCTTTCCCGAACTCTTCTGGTTGGTGGAGGCTTATCAGTTCCCTATTCCTTACCAGGACCTCCTGTCATAAAACAGCTCATGCAAATGGTTACTATGGTGCCTGGCCAGGGTGGGCGGTTTCAATCAGTGTGCATCCCCTAACGGAACCATTGCACTGGAGTGTTGGACCCCTCAGGAATGTCCTGGTTGAGTCCCCTTTGCCCCTGGATCCTCATGGTGTCCCCAGGACCACAGAGCATAGGAAAGCCCTGGGTGAAGCACCATATAGATGTTAACTCATTAGTTAGGAAAGACAGGCAGTGGGGTATGAAAGAACATCTGCGTCAAGGAAAACACCTTACCTTGAAACTTATACGTAAGGATGCAAAGAGCCAATGCTGGCTCACTTCCCAGTTCCCACTCGGGTCAGAACTCAGAAGTGATCGGGAACTCCCGGCAAAGCAGCTAGCTCCCCATTGCTTAGAGTTCTGTCCAACAGAACTCTCTGCAGTGATGGAAATGTTCACTATCCACTATAGGCTGGGAGACAGTTCTCCACGGGTCTCGCATTTCTGCATATTTGAAAGCAGAGGCACTGAATGCCTTTTTTTCTGGACACTTTTCAAGGGCATTTATATAGCCAACAGCTTTGGAAGGAAAAGGTAGTGTCTTCCTCCAGAGCAAAGGACTTCGTGCATCCTGCCTGTTAGAAAAGATCCAGGTCTCCTAAACTCAGAGTTCTAGTCCTATACTGTGACCCAATGCATGTCCATATAAGCAGGTATCTCCGGCCCTCTTCACATTGCCCTGTGGGAACTGGAACTCAGGAAACCAGAGAAAGAAAATGCTGATACTCTGACTGCTGATACTGCTATAAATAATAAAGTCCTTATCTCAAATCCTGAATTCTCATGTCTTCTGCTGGCATCCACGGAACTGGCAGATTAACTTCCTAGCTTGCAACTAGGGCAAGAGGTGAGATTCCTTAAATTTCTTGACACATTGTATGACACGTGGCTATTAAAAGCTGGAAATGTTTCTAGTGTGACTAAAAAACTAAATTTTAGTTTAAAATTTTTCCTAGTTTTATTAGATATAATTGAGAATATAATTGTATATATTTAAAGTATAGAAGGTGCTGATTCGATCCATTGTGAAATGATTGCCACAATCAAGTTAATTAACATATATTTATTTAACTCACATAGCTGGGGCTTCCCAGGTGGCACTAGTGGTAAAGAATCCACCTGCCAGTACAGGAGAGGTAGGAGACTCGGGTTCAATCTGTGGGTCAGGGAGATCCTCTGGAGAAGGAAATGGCAGCCTACTTTAGTATTCTTGCCTGGGAAATCCCAAGGACAGAGGAGCATAGTGGGCTAAGTGCATGGGGTTGCAAAGAGTTGGACACAACTGAACACAGAGTCACATGAGGCCAGGGACTACCTTACTGGGCCATATTGCTTAGAATGTTCAAGCATCAACTGGCGTGGCCATTGGTCAAGGATACTATTGAGAGAGTTTCTGCATTGAGAGTAAGTTGAGACTTAGCTGATCTCTAAGTTAAAGTCAACATTTAAAACATTAAGATCATGGCATCCGGTCCTATCATTTCATGGCAAATAGATGGGGAAACAATGGAAACAGTGACAGACTTTATTTTCTTGAGTTTCAAAATCACTGCAGATGGTGACTGCAGCCATGAAATTAAAAGTTGCTTGCTCCTTGGAAGAAAAGCTATGACCAACCTAGACAGCATGTTAAAAAGCAGAGACATTACTTTGCCAACAAAGGTCCATCTAGCCAAAGCTATGGTTTTTCCAGTAGTCATGTATGGATGTGAGAGTTGGACCATAAAGAAAGCTGAGTGGCGAAGAATTGATGCTTTTGAACTGTGGTCCTGGAGAAGACTCTTGAGAGTTCCCTGCACTGCAAGGAGATCCAACCAGTCTATCTTAAAGGAAATTAGTCCTGAATTTTCATTGGAAGAACTGATGCTGAAGCTGAAACTCCAATACTTTGGTCACCTGATGTGCAGAACTGACTCACTAGAAAAGACCCTGATGCTGGGAAAATTGAAGGCAGGAGGAGAAGGGACAACAGAGGATGAGATGCTTGGATGGCATCACTGACTCAATGAACATGAGTTTGAGCAAGCTCCAGGAGCTGGTGATGGACAGGAAAGCCTGGTGTGCTGCAGTCCATGGGGTCGCAAAGAGTTGGACACGACTGAGCAACTGCACTGAACTTACTGAAGTTATTTTCAGTATTTGAGTTTCCACACTTTTGGGAAGAGTTGAACAGTGAAGAGATATCTTTTCTTTTTTAAAAAATTATATTCAGGGGTGTTTCATGTTACAGGTGAGAGATGAGAGGAAAGAGAAATTGGGCTGAGTTTAGAGCCTGGAGATGGGGAGATGGTCCTCCTGTAGGATATCTCTTGGAGAGGCTTGGAGGCTAGAGGGAGCTTCCCTGGTGGCTCAGATGGTAAAGAATCTGCCTGCAATGCAGGAGACCCAGATTTGATCCCTGGGTCAGGAAGATCCCCTGGAGAAGAAAATGACAACCCATTACAGTACTCTTGCCTAGGAAATTCTGTGGACAGAAGAGCCTGGCAGGCTATAGTTCATGGGGTTACAAGAGTGGGACACGACTTAGCAACTAACCTTACCACCACGACACCTTAAACTTGGAGGCTAGAGAGACAGAAAATATGGCTGGAGAAAATGAGCAGACCAGGGGCCCTTAAAGAATTTTCTCAGCTCAGCCTCCCCTTCCCCTGATCCTGAGAACACCTACATCTGCTCCAGGCTGGCTGAAGACTCCTCAGGGCCCTTCTCAGCTCCCCAGGTTCCTGCCCCTCTCACCTCCCAGCTCAGAACAATCTCCCCTTTGACTGGGGCTCAGGCTCTGCTGACAGGTCAGGTCATATGTACCTAATCAGGAGGAGCTAGGGCCTGAAGGATGATAAACGGGGCTTCTCCTTCAATAAAGTTTGTGCAGAATATTGGAAACAGCTGTGCCAGGTAGTGCCAGAGCCTGTGGGGACCTGGAGGGGGAGGGATGAGATGGGGGAGCACCAGGGCAGAAGTCTAAAGGGTGCTTTGCCGCCCAAAGGCTGACAGAGCTAGTGAGCTTAATCCAAGGCTAGTCTAGAATCCTGGGCTTTGAGGAGAAGAGAGAATGCCCTGGAATCAGAGGACATGGGTCATGGCCAAGCAGATCTTGACTACCTGACAGACATTTATTTGCAATCATTGCTATTTATTTCATAAATATCACACCAACTTCTCTGCAAGTTGCTTTTCTCACCTAACCTCACGAAAGAAAGAGAGAAAGAAAGTGAAGTCACTCAGTCGTGTCCGACTTTTTGCGACCCCATGGACCGCAGCCTACTAGGCTCCTCAGTCCATGGAATTTTCCAGGCAAGAGTACTGGAGTGGGTTGCCATTTCCTTCTGCAGGGGATTTTCCCAACCCAGGGATTGAACCCAGGTCTCCCACACTGCATGCAGACACTTTACTGTCTGAGCCACCAAGGAAGCCTAATGAAAATGCTTCTAATTTATTTTTTCTTATATTGTGGTAAAATAGCTTCCCAGGTGGCTCAGTGGTAAAGAGCCCACCTGCCAATGCAGGAGGTGCATGTGGGATTCCTGCGTCTGGAAGGTCCCCTGGAGAAGGAAGTGGCAACTCACTCTGATATCCTTGCCTGGAGAATCCCATGGACAGAGGAGCCTGGTGGGCTACAATGCATGGGGTCGCAAAGAGTCGGCACGACAGAACACACACACACACATATAACACAACATTTATCATCTCAACCGTTTTTAAGTGTAACTTTCAGTAATGTTAAAGTATTCACATTGCTGAACATCCAACCTCTAGAACTTTTTCATCTTGCAAAACTGAACTTCCATACCCCTTAAACTAGTCCCCCTCCCGCCTCTACCCCAGCCATGGACAACCACCATCCTTTCTGCTTCTATAAGTTTGACCATTAGAGATGTATCTAAACTGGAATCATACAGCGTTTGTCTTTGCGCAATTTATTATTTTGAATAGCTGCATAATGTTATAGTACTGGCGTGGTGGGAAAACCTAACACAAAAAAAATGTTATAAAGAATTTTTTGTATCCATAACCTTGTACACTGGAGTTTGTCAGGGTTTTATCCTACTCCCCTGTAGGATAAACTCCAGAAATGACATGACTCTATTAAAGAGATGCATATTTTTAATTTTTATATATGTTACCAGATCACTTTCTCCAAAGTCCAGGGTAATTCACATACCTGCCAGCTGTATCGGAGAAGGCAATGGCACCCCACTCCAGTACTCTTGCCTGGAAAATCCCATGGATGGAGGAGCCTGGAAGGCTGCAGTCCATGGGGCCGCTGAGGGTTGGACACGATTGAGCGACCACTTTCACTTTTCACTTTCATGCATTGGAGAAGGAAATGGCAACCCACTCCAGTGTTCTTTCCTGGAGAATCCCAGGGACGGGGGAGCCTGGTAGGCTGCTGTCTCTGGGGTCGCACAGAGTCGGACACGACTGAAGCGACTTAGCAGCAGCAGCCAGCTGTATTTGAGCGTGCATCTCTCCCACGTCTTCACCAGCCCTAGCTATCATCATTCAAGTTTTGCTATTCTAATAAATGAAAAGTGATGTCACGTCTTAAAATTTGCATCTCCTTGGCTATTAGTGAGATTGAGCATCTTCCCGTAAATGTACTGACCATTTGTTTTGTCTGTTTTCAACTAGGTCTTTTCTCCTTCTTATTGTGTATAAGAGGTCTTTGTGTATTATAGATGTTAACTCTTTACTGGTGGTAATTGAAATATTTGCTCCAGTATATAATTTGTCTTTTGATTTTGTATATGTTACCTTTTATTCTTCCAAAATTTAAACATTTAAAATTTTCCTCTATAGCTTCTGGACTTTCTGCTTTGTTTAGAAAAATCTCCTCAAACCCTAGATTGTATAAATATTCTCCTAATTTTTTCCTCATTAAATTGTTTTAAATATTTAAATTGTTTTAAATATTTCCTTGTGAAATTGTTTAAATATAAAAACCAATATTTAAATTGTTTTCAATGTTTAAATTTAAATATATTTAAATCTTTCATCTATTTGAAACTTGGTTTTAATAACTCATGGGGTAGAGAGCTTAACCTTGTTTTGTTTTTTCAGCCAGCCAGCCAGTTGTGTCTATACAATTTATTAAATAAACTATCCTTTTTCCCCACTGGTTTGAAATACCACCTTTATTCTTATACTATAGTCCATATGTTCTGGGTTATATTTCCTGACTGGTTTCTATTTCCATCCCCTGGATCTATTTATCTTGTCTTTTACCTTTAATGTATGATTTGATCACAGTGATTTATAGTTCGTTTTCTTAAGGCCACTTTTACCTAAATACTTCTTCACTGATGTTGTTTTCATCTCGAACATTATACAAATTCCTTCCAGCTGTCAGAGCCTGTGAATGTCAGTAACTCTTCAAGACAAGCCAGAGTCCATCCAGGGAAGGCTGCCCATGTGCCCTTTCAGGAACCAAGCAAGACGGAGGCCAGACAGTGATATTAGATGCTGCTGCTGCTGCTAAGTCGCTTCAGTCGTGTCCAACTCTGGGCGACCCCATAGACGGCAGCCCACCAGGCTCCCCCCATGTGTCTGGGATTCTCCAGGCAAGAACACTGGAGTGGGTTGCCATTTCCTTCTCCAATGCATGAAAGTGAAAAGTGAAAGGGAAGTCCTCAGTTGTGTCTGACTCTTAGCGACCCCATGGACTGCAGCCCACCAGGCTCCTCCATCCATGGGATTTGCCAGGCAAGAGTACTGGAGTGGGGTGCCATTGCCTTCTCCATATATTAGATTAGTACCTACTATATGCTCAGCATCACTTAGCACTCTGCCTGGCCTTATTAAAAGTGCTTAGTAAAAGCTAGGCATAATTACCAATTTAACATTTATTGAGTGCCAATTATAAGGCTGGGCCCTGCACTTTGTGTAAGAGATTCAAAGAAGTAAAGATCTGGACACTGCTTTTTTTCTTCTCTTGTTTATTTATTTATTTGGCTGTGCTGGGTCTTCTTTGCAGCACGTGGGATCTTCAGTCTGCATTGAGACATTTGGATCTTTAGTTGCAGCATGTGAATTCAGCTGTGGTATGTGGGATCCAGTCCCGTGACCAGGGATCAAATCCCAGGCCCCTGCATTGGGAGTGTAGAGTCTTAGCCACTGGACTACCAAGGAAGTCCCTACTCTAAGGGTTTCATGTCTTAGGTCCATACCCATCCTCTGTCCACTGCTTTGTGATGCTGACCTTGGGCCCTGTGAACCCCATTTCTGCTTTGCTAGCTGTTTCTTCGTGATTTCCCAGTAGGAGCCGCTAAAGGGAAGCTACGGGATGGACAAAGAAGGGTGGGCATCTCCTTGCGCCTGTGTGTTCCCCACACGCCTCACTCCGTACTTCTCCACCCCAGCGGCAGCAGGCCCACCCTGAAGCAGCGGCTGAATGCAGTTTGCAGTTTTTCCGACACTGACAGCTTCATCATCCACCACCCACTCCCACACGCCTGCCCCAGAGCACCAGCACCAGCTGGCAGGTGCCTCTTCCTGAGGTCTGGGCACAAGCCCAGGGGTCTTCGCTTCCTGCTCAGAGCCTCCTCCTCAGGGGTCTGAGGCCCAGGCTCTGGGTCCCCCTCCTTGCCATGTTGAAGGTTCGGTGATTCCAGCCTCTTCCTTTGTTTTCCCAGCCCCTGCCGTTGCCAGCTCCATGACACCCAAGCATGCTCTTGTGTTACCTAATTAGCAACTTTATACCCAGTTACCAATTCTTTATAGTCAATTCTCTTTTTCAACTGACTGATGTGATTTCTGTCTCCTGCCTGGACCCCGACTGACACAGGTAATGAAGAATTAAAGTTTTCAGAAGGCTGGGGATCTGCTTCTCTTGGCCGCCCTGCAGAGCACTCCCCCCTCCTCCATTCCCAGAATTATTTGGCTGCCAGTTGCCAAGGAGACGGCTGACAATCTCCAGTTGCCAAGCCTCCCCCTGGAGCTCTACAGAGACATTCTGGAAACTCCCTTCTCCTTCCAGCTCCCCAGCCAGGGAACTTGGAGAATTGAGCCAGGTTGGGGAGCAGGGGATTGGGAGGGGGTGGCGGGGAGCACGCTAGGCCTGAAGATGAAGAGAGAGGCAAGAGCTTTCCTTGAGCCCTGACTTTCTCTGCTGACCTTGGTGCCTGGCTCCTCAACAGCCCTGTCCAGACAGATGCTCACTGGGTCCAGCCAAGACTGAATTCTCCAACCAGGCCCTCAGTCACGGAAAGCTGTCTCAGCACTCCAGGCATGATAGAAGCCCCAGCACCAGCTGGGGCAGAGAAGGGCCTGGAACCTCTCTTAGAGAGGACCGTCTACTGGAGCAGCATTCAATATGCTCTCAGATCTGGTGTCCAGGCCCAGGCTCCAGACTATTTCATAATAGCAATAACAGCAACACTGATGATAACAATAGCAGGCAGGTGGGTGTGAATCTCACTCCACAAACTTACGTGTGCAAGAGTATCTGTTCCTTTATTTCACTAAAATCAGATAAAGTGGATTCCATATTGGAGTCCTTGCCCCTCCCAGGGGTTGCCTGAGTTACCAAAAACAGAGAAGCTTCGAACCTCGGGTTCCTTGTGGTTGCTGCTGATTTTGTAGCCTGAGCCTCTGGGGGCCTCTCCACTTCTCCGCCCCCAGCAGTCATGGCCCTGACCTTGATCCTTTTCCAGGGACCCAGGGACCTGTGACCTATCCTCAACTCAGGAAAATCTCTCCCTCTCCACTCTACCTCCAAATGCTTTTTCCTTTCTCCTACTCATCACTTCCTCTGAGAATACCTACCATGACTTTGGGCTTCACAAAAATAGGGAAATGCTAACTTTGGTGTAGGGCTTCCTTGGTGGCTCAATGGTAAAGAATATGCCTGCCAATGCAGGAGATGCAGGTTCTATCCCTGGATTGGGAAGATCCCCTGGAGAAGGAAATGGCAACTCACTCTTGGGCAATCCCATGGACAGAGGAGCATGGTGGGCTACAGTCCATGGGGTTACAGAAAGTCAGATTCGACTTAGCTGAACAACAACTTTGGTATTAAGCAGGTTTTTCGTCTGCCCTGTAAAAACCCCTGAAGCAATGTGGAACTAAAGACTTGGCTGAAGATGCTTCATCGGTTTTATTTTCACGTAGGGTTTTTTTTTCTCTCTCAGTAGCGCGTGCATGCTCAGTTGTTAAGTCGTGTCTGACTCTTTGCAACCCCAAGGACTGTAGCCCTCCAGGCTCCCTTGTCCATGGGATTTTCCAGGTAAGAATACTGGGGTGGGTTGCCGTTTCCTTCTTCAGGATTCTTCGTAGTAGTTGTATTTAATACTTTCCCCAGTGGCTCAGCGGTAAAGACCCTTCAATGCAGGAGATGCAGGAGACATGGGTTCGATCCCTGGGTCAGGAAGATCCCCTGGAGGAGGGCATGCAACCCACCCCAGTGTTTTTACCTGGAGAATCCCATGGATAGAGGAGCCTGGAGGGCTATAGTCCATAGGGTCCCAAAGAGTCGGACACAACTGAAGCAACTTAGCACTCACACATGCATATAACACCTTCTTCTTGACTCTCCTTCCCATCCCTCATCCAACCCCTCTAGGTTCACGAAGATATTTTAGAGATACCATTACATCTCATCCCTGAATGTCTTAGTATTCACTAAAAGACAAACAGAACATTGTCTTATATAAACACACAGCTATTATCACACATAACAAAACCAACAGTTTTTCCAAGAGCAGCCTCCTTTTATAGGGGAAAACTGAGACTTGGAGTAAGTGACTTGTTTGCTGTCGCCCGGCTGGTGGATGACGGAGCCAGGATCTTAACGCTGAGCTGACTCCAAGGTCTGCCCTGGCCTCACGCCCCGATCTGTACAGTGGTTTTTATGCTTTTTACAGTCCTCTCCTCCTTCACCACACTCTTACAACAAGCCCCAGAAGCAGCTGGTGGGCATGACAACCACATTGTTAATCCATCAGGAAATGGAGGCCAGGAGAAACGGGTGTGCTGCGCACCGCAGCCCAGGAAGGGACCACTGAGAGTGGTGAGGAGAGGGAAGGAGGGCTTGTGCCCAGGCAGAGCCAGCAGAGACCCCAGGCCCCGAGGAGCCTCTGCCCTCAGGGTCACACCTCGGCCTCTGCCTCCCCTCCCTTCCTCCCTTGCTCTGTGGTTCTCCCTCTCTTCACCCCTCCACCTAGGCCTTGTTCATTTCCTCTCCGGCCTCCAAGGAGCAGTTTACAAAGTGACTAAGCGGTGACCCCTGCTGGACCCTCTGTCCCTCCGCCCCCCACCCCCCACCCCTCCTCTCAGCCATGAACTCAGCGGGAGCCGTGTGGACCGCAAAGCCTCTGGCCCATTTCCTCTCCAGCCCTCGGCTCATCTCCCACAGGGGTCCCCAGGGCCTACAGTTGGCCTCCAACAAAGCCCACGTGAACACACATGGAAAAGCCGTTTATTTCTAGGAGCATCTGCTTTCTCTGCTCCAGCCCAACTGTCCCCATCCTTCCATACTCTGCTCCTTCCGAGCGAGGCCTGGGGCTCCAGCATCAGATTCAAGATGGTCGTGACAAGCTGGCGAGCTGGCTTAAAACCACAGCACAGAATGAGGGGCCTACAAGTTGACTCAGAGAAGCAGAGATGTGAGGGAAAGACAGGAAGAGGCTGGCATGAGAGTCCCTTGGCCCCAAAGTTGACCAAGTGTCACAGTCTGGTGTGATGCTGCCCACAGCAATGCAGAGGTTCCTGGAAAGTGAGGCAGTGGCCAGAAACCTGGAGAGTGGCTGCAGCCACACCGCTCCCTCATCCAGAGCTTGGGGAGCACCATGCAGCTGCTGTGTCCACTCAGCATGCTGAGTTCCATCCAGCCTTGCTCGTGAGCCTGGGTGTGGGCCCCATAAAGCAGCGGAATTCAACACACCCTGGTACATGGTGGCCGGGAAGTCAGTGTTTACTAGATGGATAAACAGTGGCAGATTTTATTTTCTTGGGCTGCAGAATCACTGCTGATGGTGACTTGTAGCCATCAAATTAAAAGATGCTTGCTCCTTGAAAAAAAAGCTTTGATAAACCTAGACAGTGTATTAAAAAGCAGAGACATCATTTTGCTGACAAAGCTATGGTTTTCCCAGTAGTCGTGTATGGATGTGAGAGGTAGACCATAAACAAGGCTGAGCACAGAAGAATTGATGATTTTGAACTGGAGAAGATTCTTGAGAGTCCCTTGGACTGCAAGATCAAACCAGTCAATTCTAAAAGGAAATCAACCCTAAATATTCACTGGAAGAACTGATGCTGAAGCTCCAATACTTTGGCCACCTGATGCAAAGAGCCAGCTCATTGGAAAAGAACCTGATGCTGGGAAAGATTGAGGGAAGGAGGAGAAGGGAGTAACAGAGGATAAGATGGTTGGATAGCATCACCAACTCAATGGACTTGAGTTTGAGCAAACTCTGGGAGATAGCAAAGGACAGGGAAGCCTGGCGTGCTGTAGCCCATAAGGATCACTAACAGTCAGACACGACTGAGCGACTGAATAACAAGAGATGGATAAGCAAAACCCTAACAGTACAACACTGAGAGAGATAGTGATCTTCTTGCTAGGGAGAAGAAACTTAGCAGTTCCGTGGACCCCTAGCCAGCCCAGAGGGGACGGAGCCCTGGGTGGGTGGGGACAAACTGAAGAAGGCCCAGAGGTAGGGAGCCAGGTGGGAAATGAAGGCATTGGAGACGGGGGAAATGGAGAGAATTCGAGCTCACTGGTGAAATGCAGGCAGCAATGCTGTTTCCTGGCGGGCTGAGAACACCCGGCACACCCAGCACAGACCTGTCAATGGACAGGACCTCTGATTAGCACTCAGGTGGAGAAGTGGAGGGCCGGATATGCTGTTGCAAATATTGAATGCCTTTCATTTGAAAGTGGAGAAGGAAATGGCAACCCACTCCAGTATTCTTGCCTGGAGAATCTCAGGGATGGAGGAGCCTGGTGGGCTGCCGTCCTTGGGGTCGCACAGAGTCGGACACGACTGAAGCAACTTAGCAGCAGCAGCAGCATTTGAAAGAGGAATTCAAATAGTTTCACAATGTTTCATTGGAAGAACTCAACCCCAAGGACAGATGTGTCAGGAAAGCAGATTCCGGTTCAACCCAGACACAAAGAGGGCAAGAAAGAGACATTGACTGGACATGCACTGTGGGACGGGGGTTTACCAGATGCTGGATGTGTGTGTGTGTGTGTGTGTGTGTGTGTGTGTGTGTGTGTTGAGGGGGTGGTTTGGGAAAGATTCAAGTGCGTTTTGTATACTGGGCACTTCATTTCTGTTAGTTTTACATCAGCTCCCCCTCAGATCCTCAGGCATTAGATCCCAGAGGTTGGGGACGCCTACTTTAAGGGGTTCTGATTTACCCTGTCTGGATCCTCATGTTTTCTCTGGATACAGGGGGTGCCAGCCACCCTGGGGTGGATGGCAAGCCCAGATCCCTATTCTCTGCTCCCCGAAGAATGGCTAATGGACATTCTAATGCTCCCCCAGTTAGGATGAAGACATCAGAAGGGAAGGGCCATAGAGCCAACAGAGGACGGCAAACAGAGGACAGCAGCCTATCTGCCCCACCTATCCCCACTACACGGGACCCCAATCCCCAGGAACCATCTGCCATTCTACTCAAAGCTGAGTTAGGAACGAATGGAGCCTAAAGACCCTGTGGAAGACAGGGAAGAACATTGGCTATGGGTTGAGTGAAGGACAGGGGTCTTTCCACTGTCCTAAGGCCACTGAGAAGCCGAGAGTACCATAGCCAACATCCCTGGGCCCAGCGATGCCCTGCCTGGCATCAGCTCTGACAGCCCCTGTCCTGGCTGAGCCCCAAGGAGCCTAACACCTGACACCCAAGCTCATCTCACTGGGGTCCAGGAATCTCACCCTCCCCCAAACCCTGCCATCAGATAATGGAAAACTCTGACCTTATGTCAGGTTGTCATAAGAGACAGCTACAGCAGCAGGACGTGCTGAGAACAAGAGAGGGGAGAGAGAGCTGGGATTCAGAGAGGCCAGCCCAGCAAGCTGGTGTCCATTCCATCTCCAGGGCCCTGACTTTGCAGGCCAGATCTGGCCAGGAGCTTGAATGTTAGTGCACCGACTATGTGCACCATTCACACGTGTGTGTGTATAAATTGTATCAAGCATATATACAAAACTAATATACAGCTTGATGTACTGTAACTCCTACCTGAGACAAGAAATAGGACATTACAAGCACCCAAGAGGCCCCCCAGACGCTAGTGTAAGTTTTTCGTTTATAGTCACAATAATCTTTACAAGAAAGGAGGTATTATTATCCCCGTTTATCTGTGAAGAAACTAACACTCAGAAAGGCTCAGAAATATCCTAAAATTTTTCGGTTGATCAGTCAAACCTGAACTCTGGAGTGTGTTTGACTCCAGGGCTCCTGCCAACACTCCACCAGCGTCTCTCCCTGAAACGTGAGGAAAACACGAGAGGCACAGACAACGTGAGCCTCCCGATCCCCGTGGTCTGGAGGGCTGCACGCAGGGGTCCCGCACTGGACGGGTGGTTGGACCTGGCGAAGTTGGGGCCTTTGCCACATCCATGCTCACACTCTCTGATTTCATATTACTGAAATCAAGTTTCAGGGACTGAGGGTCCTCCCCGGCCCGGTCTCGCCCTCCCCAACTCTGCATTATGGATGGAGTGAATCATCTGGTAAATAATTCACCTGTAATCAGGATGGTGAGGGTAACGGGAGATCCGGGGTGGGTGTGTCAGGAGGTGCCCCGGTTGGCAACCTGAGCCAGACTGCCCCCCAACCTTCCAGGGCTGGGCTTTGCTCTGGAGAGAGGGAGCCTGAGAGGCGGGCAGGAACCTCGGCAGGGCGGCCACGCAGGGAGATGGGGCCATGGTGGGTCAGGGGGCCCTGCTCAGCCCACTCGGCCTCCTGCTGCTGGCACCTCTCTGTCTTCTGCATCCAGGGGCCTCGGGTGAGTGATGCTTAGTCCGCCCTCCACAGGAGCCCACCCCTACTCACATCCCATTATTTCTTTCCCTTTCGTCCTCCTGATCCTCTTTTTGCCCTTGTGTAGCCGTTCAGTGAAGTCCATTAACTTCATCCACCTGCCAGACATCAGCCAGTGCGCACCGAATGACCTCTCGTGCCAGGGTGGGAAGGCAGGGCCGGAGCACCGAGAGTGCTCTGCTCTTCTGAACTTTGAAAAGCCGTAACAGCTTGTGCCGAGGGCCACTGTCGGGGTGTTAGCTTAGTGTGACACAGTCAGACCTGGGTTTCAGGACGTTCCTTCCAAAGCTGACGGATTTCAGGGAGCTGGAGGCAGTGGGGAGATGTTTGCAATAGTCCAGGTGGGAGATGCTCATAGCGTCCAAAGTAAGGTCCATGGGGTTGGAAAGAACCAGTTTCTGGATTAAATGCCTTTCTTCTTGACCAGCTGAACATCAGAATCTTGACTCTGATCCCGTCCCTCCAACTCCATGCCCGTCTCCTCCTCTTCTCTCTCTGGGGAAGCTGACAGCAATGGGGAGAATCTGAGGTCAGGGATTAGGCAGGGCTCCAACCCCAGCTCCGCCATGTACCGTGTGGTTTTAGACGAAGTGATTTCATGTTTCCGAGTCTGGGGAGGGTATGCCGTGGTTGTTATGGTGAAGATCAGTAGGTGATCAGCAGGGGAAGAGTTCAGGGCAGGCACGGTACGGGGGGCACTCAGTCAGCAGAAGCTTGTGTGCGGGAGCCCTGGGGCTTGGTCGTCCTCTGAGGCACTTATCTTTCCTAAGTTTGCTGAGGCTCCCTGCAGCATGCTGACCACAAGCGACAGAAGAACAGGGGCCCAGGCAGGCGTGAGGGTGCCTGCTGGATCTGCCCCATCACTGCTGTCTACTGCCTGGTGGACCAGAAGCTCCATGAGGGCAGAGATGGAGGGCTCATTTGTCACGGTAGCCCATGCCTGGCCCCGTGCAGGCGCTCCAGATTAACAGCTGATGAATGAATGGGTGCTGAGTGGGCTGACGGCAGGCTGGGATCATCTTCCCTTTGCTGCAGTGGGTCTGGAATCCCCTGGAGTCTTTACACAGATATCTCCAGAGCCTGAGTTACCAGTGGTCACATATACCTCCTGAGCCTTGGGGGTCGTTGTCTGGCTGGTCATCAGATTGACTTCTGGATGGTTGTTAATAGTCAGATTCCTGGGCCCTGACACCCCTCTCCCCACTCGGGGATTCTGACTCAGTCTTCCGAGATAAGGCCCAGGAATCTACATTTTATCAAGCTTTCTGAAAGGCCTAATGGGAACCTCTGCTCCAATCCATTCCCCGATTTCAAGAAATCCCCTAACCCACCCACTTGTATAGCACAGCCAGACAGGAAGCTCTGTGGGCCCCTCAGAAACCATCTCTTGTCTTCCAAGTCCCTTCTGGACTTTGATAAGGCTTATGCTGCCTTATCAAACCCTGCCCAGCCGGCCCGCCCTGCAGACCTGCAGATAACAGAGATTCTGGGCGAGGAACTGGAGCAGGAGACAAACCAGCCCGGACAGTCTGCGTTGCCTCTCTGTCTCCAGGGCAGCCCCATCCGACCAAAGGAGCCCCCAGGGAGACCTCCTCCATCCAAGGAGTGCGAGGCGGCTCAGTGGAGCTGGACTGTGGCAGCCAGTCTGCCCCCCTGGTGGTCTTCTGGAGCTTCACTCCCCTGGGCTCGCTGATTCCCCAGCCTGTGGCCGTCGCCAGTGGAGGGGAGTTCAAGGTGGAGGCCAGCGCCTCAGCTCTGGGGGCCGTGAGTCTGCGAAACAGCAGCCTGGTGCTGTGGGAGCTGCAGGAGGGGGCCCGCGGCCACTTCCTGTGCCAGGCCCTGCATGCGGCCAGCGGCCAGCTCCACGCCACCTACTCTTCCCTCGCTCTGGCCGTGCTGGGTGAGGGGCCTGGCCGGGCACCCCGGCACGCTTGAGCTGCTGTGCGTGCTGCTTGGAGTCTATTTGCATGTGCCGTCCGTTATGTTCTGCTGGGCTCGGGTTCTATGGGGCCCTCCTCCTGGGAGCAGGGACACCTGGGATCATGCGAAGGGACGCTCGGGGGCCTGCCAGCAAGTGCTGGGCCGCTGGGCATGGCCTGGGTCTGCGATAACAAACACAGGGCCTCTCCTTCTTCTGGCCAGTGCCTGTATCGAAGCCTCAGGTGCGGCTGAGTGACCCGTCCCCAGTGGAGGGGGCCTCCTTGGTGGCCACGTGTATAGTGCGGGAGGGCACGGAGCCCGTGACCTTTGCCTGGCAGCATCAGGCACCCCGAGGCCCTGCAGAGGCTCTCATGGGGGTCACAAAGCGTCTGATCCAGCTGGACCCCGTCAACCGGACCCACCTGGGCTGGTACACATGCACTGCCCACAACGCCGTCAGCCAGCTGAGCAGTGATGGAGCCTTCCTGGACGTCATCTGTGAGTCACAGTGGCCGAGGGGAAGGGGTCAGGGCTGGCACCCACCTACCCACCTGGGCTTGGCCTCCTGACACATCTCGGGACCCCCCAGGAGTACCCTAGCCCTCCAAGAGGCTCCAGCAGGCGGGAGTCAGGGCTTTGTACCCACTGGGGTCAAAGACGGCTCTAGTACAGGGCATGTTCACCTTGTCAAGGTCGAGGACCCTGTTCCCAGTAAAATGTGCATACATTCAAGGTCAGTTTACCCTAACTTCAGGGGGGGCTCAGAAATTCTGCTTTTGACCAATTGGACCCTGAAGAAACAGGGAGGGAGTTTCAGTGAAAAGAGAGGGTGGCAATTTGATCCTAAGTCTGAGGCTGAGAGGTTGCAATTAGAAGTCAGAAACTTGTCTTGGAAGCACTCACAGCAAACAAAGGATTAGAAAGATCTCCAAAACAAGTGAGGAAAGAAGCAGCAATCTGTACAAAAGTGGATCGAGGACAAAAATAGTTATTTCAGTAGAGAGAACACATGTAGCAACTTAACTTCTAAAAATTTTTTTCAAAAGATTTTTTTGAATTTAAAAATGAAATCAGGGGTTTGTGCGAAAGATGAAGACTAGGATAGTCTAGCGCTATACTGTCCAATAGGGTAGCCACTGTGTGACTGTGATTTCTTGGGATGTGGCTGAACCTGAGATGTGCTCTGAGTGTAAAGTGCACACTAGACTTTGAAGATTTAATCTAAAAATAAGTATGTATATCTGTGCATATATATGGGCTTCCCCAGTGGCTCAGACAGTAAAAAATCTGCCTGCAATGTAGGAGACCTGGGTTTGATCCCTGGGTCAGGAAGATCCCCTGGAGAAGGGAATGGCAACCCACTCCAGTACTCTTGCCTGAGAAATCCCATGGAGAGAGGAGCCTTGCAGGCTACAATCCATAGGATTGCAAAGAGTCAGACATGACTGAGTGACTAACATACACACATATCTATATATATACTTATATATACATACATACATATATATATTCATCAATACTTTTTAAAAATGACTTTTGAATAGGTGTACATTATTTATTGATTTAGTTTTTAAAAATTTTGTCCATGCCACATGACATGCAGGATCTTAGTTCCCCAACTGGGGATCAAACCCATGCCCCCTGCAGTGCACGCACAGAGTCTTAACCACTGGATGGCCAGGCAAGTCCCAATATTTTTAATGTTGATTGTGCATTGAAACTATAATATTCTGCATGTATGTGGTTCAACAAAATATTATTAAAATTGGTGTTTTTTTTCACTTGGTTGGGTTTGGTTATTTTTCCTTTCTAAGATTTGGAAAATTTAACACATGGATAGCGCTGGTCTAGCACATTTAAGGAGCTAGGACTCTGCCTAAGGATGTCCACTAATGATGGTGGCCTGTGGAAATTGTCAGCAGAGGAGCATGGGGGAGACAGGTGAGAAGTTCTTGGGAAGGAATTAGGAGCAGAATGAAACCAGCAGAGAATTCAGTCATTTCTGGGAATCAGGGAGAGAGAGGACCCAGGAGACAGGGGCAGCGAGGAGAGCTGGCTGCTAGGGTTATGCTCAGGGCATCTTCTCACCCAGTTTTTATCCCTTTCCAGTCTAAAAGGATCAACTGCCCCAGTTCCAAGAAACCCCTCAATCCCAGGCAGATGGGAAGGACTGGGCATCCTGCCTCTTTTCTGCCCAGCTGGGTCTTGCCCATCCCCCGACTCCAGTTCAACCACCAGTCCCTCAGGGGCTCCCCCAGCCCAAGGTGCTCACCTCCACCAACCCTGGTCACCTACACTGGACTGTGAAGGCCCCTGCTGCTTGAGTTCCTGGGGGCCTAGCACAGTAGTCGACACAGCTGGTACATCATAGATACCCACTGGGTAGGGAGTGAACTCAGCAACGACTGTACGAGTGACTGAAGGTATGGTAAGTGACTGGGAGGTATGACAAGCCTTCCTTGCCCTCCAGATGGTCCAGACAATCCTGTGATCACCGTGGAGCCACTGGGCTTCACTGAGGAGGGATTTGGAGCCAGTGAGAGGGAAGAGGTGACCCTGAGCTGCCTGGCTGCATCCAACCCCCCCAGCCTCTACGTGTGGCTCCATGACCACACTCAGGTGCATGCCGGGCCCACCTACATCATCGCCAGTGCCAGCCGTGCCCACACAGGTCTGTACACCTGCCTGGCCCGCAACAGCCGCCTGGACACCCACACGCAGACCAGCGTCCAGCTCACCATCTACTGTGAGTGTGTGGGGAGGGGCCTCTTGCAACAGGAGTCCCCCGGACCTGTGCTCTAGCAGAGTCCAGGGGCCCTGGTGTGGATGTGGATTGGGAGGGAACACTTGGGAAACCAGATGGAGTTGCTAGGTGGTCAGAGCGGGTCTATAAAAGCCCTCCAAAGTGGGAAGGGGCGGGAAGACGGGATGACCATATGTAGACCCCTCCCCAGGGAATTGTTCTTTCACCCTGGGGACTGAACTGAGGCACAGAGAGGGTAAAGAGAAGGGCGCAAAGCAGAGAAAGGGAGACTTCCCAGGTGGGGGCCTAGGGGGCTCTGGGATTCCTCACGGACTCTGAATACCCACCCCTCTCCCAGCCTCTGCCCTTGGCCTGAGAACTATGCCTTTCCCTTATCAGCCCCTCACACAGATCACTCTTTCCCGGCTCACCAACTTCTCCCTACTTCCTCCACCCTTGACACCTCAGGCCTCCAGGCTCCCAGGTCGGGGGAGGGTGGAGGGGGGGTTGCGGTGCACTGCTCCAGCCCTGCCCTCACACGCTTCTCCACCCAGATCCCCCCAAGGCACAGCCCTCCTGTGCTGTTCTCTCTGCCCCTGGGGCACTGGCTTTGCTCTGCACCTGGCCTGGGGGGCTTCCAGCTGCCCAGCTGCAGTGGGCCGGACCCCAGGGAGCTGGCCCCACTGCGCTCAGCAACGTCACCTGGAGTTATGCAGCCACGCATCTTGCCAACGGCAGCGCCTTCACCTGCACCGGCAGGCACCCAGCTCTGGCTCTGCCCATGCTCTGCAGGATCACACTGTGTGAGTGGAGATGGTAGATGGCAGGGCATGCCAGTGCAGGCAGAGGAGTGGGCAGGGGGCCAGGGCCCAGACCACTGGGGCCATGCGGTCGGAGAAGGGGCTGCAGACCACTGTCTCCCAGACCTGCTGCTTAATGGGGAGGTGGCAGCACGGCTCAGTCCCCACCTCCAGCTTTTCTCTCCTCTCCAGCCCCGGTCTCCACCCACACGGTGGCTTAAGTCTGGCTTAGAGCCCCGTGACACCCTTGTTACCATCTCCCAGCCCCCAGGGAGGACCTTATTTTTACTGGTCTATTCTCACACGCTTGCATTATCCACAGGATCTTAAAGAGTTGGGCACGACTTAGTGACTGAACAGTGAACAATTATCGCATGTTGGCCTTGAGACTTGCCTTTAGTTTTCTTTCTACGTTGGGAACTCCTTCCCATCTACCAAGGCCAAGTTCATATGTCGTCCTGTCTTCAGTCCTCTTCCCTGAAGACCCAGAGACTCTGTCTTTCTACCTATGCTCTAGCACACATCAGATTATATGGCACTCTGTTCCCACTGTTTCCCAGGCACATGGTCAGCCCTCAATAAACGTCAAATGAATGAATGAATGAATGAGTGAGTGAGTGACTGTGTACTCAGAGGCATGAGTGAGTGAAGCAATTAATGAAGAGTGAAGGGATGGGTAGGCCTTCCAGCCCTTTCTCCTGTAGCGCCGTGCTGAGCCATGATTCCCTACCCAGGGGAACCGCTCTGGAGCCCCACTTGCTGGACCATGGCCACAATCAGAGACCAGTTCATCATGCTGAGCTGTGAGTGGCCCGGAGGCGAGCCCCCTGCTGTGCTGAGCTGGCTTGATGAGCAGGAGCAGCCTCTGGGCAGCAGCAGCTCCTCCCCGGCCGTCTACCTCCTGCAGGCCCAGGAAGACCTGGCTGGCAGAGAGTTCACGTGCCGGGGCACTCACCCACTCAGGGCCCCTGACCCCCTCTGCCGGCTACGGCTAGGTGAGTCAGAGCTAGAGGCTTGGTTCTGGGGCGGGATGGGAAGAGTGGCTCCCTGGAATTAGGGTGAGGGGCTCTGGGGGTTGGCGGCTGAGGAGAAATGCAGAGTAAGTCAAGACCCTGTGTCACCTCCCCTCCCAGGGCCTCAAGTTTTTTGATGCATAAAATCAGGGGGCTTGGTCTAGGCCTGTGTTGTCCAATAAAAATATAATGTGAGCCATAGATAGAATTTAACATTTTCTAGTAACCATGTTTTAAAAAAGTAAAAAGAAACAGTGAAACATTTTATTTAGCTTGATATACCCAACACACTGGGCTTCCCTGGTGGCTCAGACGGTAAAGAATCTGCCTGCAATGTGGGAGACCTGGGTTTGATGCCTGGGTCAGAAAGATCCCCTGGAGAAGGGAATGGAAACCCACTCCAGTGTTCTTGCCTGGAGAATCCCATGGACAGGGGAGCCTGGCAGGCTACAGTCCATCGGGTCCCAAAGAGTTGGCACGACTGAGCGACTAACACAACCCAACACACTGATATACTAATTCCAACGTGTAATAATAAAATTATCAGTGACATTTACATTCTTCTTTCTTTTCATACTGCCTTCAAAATCTAATGTGTGTGTTTCCAGTGGCAGAACGTCTCAATGTGGACTGGCCACATTTCAACTGCTAAATTGTCACGTGTGGCCGGGGAGTGGGGGAGGGGGGCTGTTATTGGAACGCAAGGTCTAGACTTGGAGGGATGCTGTCGCCCTGGTTTTCATCAATTTGCACAAGGTGCCTAAGTGTCTTCTTGATTTGCATTAACGAATCAGGCACCAGAAGTCCTCCCCTGCTTCTCCTACTCCCTCTGTTTTTGGTCTGATTTCTTTCTCTGTCTTCATCAGGCCACGCCAGTCCTGCTTATCGCCAACTCATGAACAAAGAATTAAACATGAAGTAAAAATTTGAGAAAAGCGAACGGCATAGCCGTCACCCAGAACACTTGTCACAAAATGTTTCATGTCTTGGTCTGCAGAGGCCAAGTGACTAGCATGGTTTTCAGGGAGGTCCACCACTCAACATATTTCTTTCCCTTATTACTCAGCCTCAGGACTGGAAATTCCATCACAGGAGATTCATGCACACCTGAAACCCTGCGTCTGAAACCCTGGGTCTTTAGGAGTTAGTCCATAAAAACAGCACCTGCTATGGGCCCGGCTCTGTGCCTGGGGTGGAGGAGCTGTGGGCCTTTGGGGGGTGGGGATAGGAGGCCCTGGGCCAGGTGCTGGGAGGAGGGGGTTAATGCAGAGGTTAAGTAGGGCGGGGGCCCACCTGCAGGAGCTGCTCTGGGGTCGGGACGGAGAGAAGCATCATGAAACACAACTACTGTCAGTAAAACTTGGAGCAGGTGGTGCTGGGAATTCGGCATAAAATGAGAGACTGAAAGAGGGGGCAGACGGGGCCAAGGCAGGCTTCACTGTCAACTCTACAGCCCTCCCGTCTGCTTTCTCCCCTCCCCACTCCCTCCACCACTGGCCAGCGCCTCCCCTCTGAGCATCCCCACCAGCACAGCGGGCACCTTCTCACCTTATCCTCTCTGTCCCTACAGAAGCCCCTCAACTGGCAGTGGCTGAGCCCCGGGTGTCAGTGCTGGAGGGGGAAGAGGCCTGGCTGGGATGTACCCTCCTGGGGGGCATGCCACCTGCCCAGCTCCTCTGGCTGGGACCTCAGCGATGGCAGGTGGAGCCAGGCACTTTGGGATTCACTCTGCACCCTGAGGGGACCCAGCTGCGCCTGAATGTCCAAGGTGCCGACCCAGTCCGCCACGGGGGCACCTACCAGTGCGTGGCCCAAAATGCCTTGGGCAACAGCAGTCGGAGCGTCCTGCTGGAGGTCCTGAGTGAGTGAGGGGTGGTGTGCACATGTGCGTGTGTGCGCAGAGGGAATGAGGAACCTCCAGCCACTGCTCTTTAGGTGGAAAGGCACACGGATTCTCTGCTTCAAACCTTGGATGCCTTATCTTTCTCAGGCACAGATGGACCCTCAAAAAACACAAACCCCACGTGAACGTGAATCGGATGCCCTCGAGTTCAGGCAAACAGAACTCCATGTAGTCAGAATAACTTCCTTTTCCTCCATTTATAAGGGGCTTCCCTGGTGGCTCAGACGGTAAAGAGTCTGCCTGCAAAGCAGGAGACCTGGGTTTGATCCCTGGGTTGGGAAGATTCCCCTGGAGAAGGGAATGGCAACCCACTCCAGTATTCTTGCCTGGAGAATCCCATGGACAGACCATGGAGCCACGGAGTCGGACACAACTGAGCGATTAACACACACCTCCATTTACAGAGGAGGAAACTGAGGCCAGTGTGTAAGTCTAGGGTAACACAGACCAAAACTACACAGAAGTGGTCGAGGCTACAACCCCCATCTCCGCATCCCCACACCACCAGCTGTATCTCAACGAAACCCTAATAAGCCCTGGAGCACACACATGCCTGTATGTGTCCCCGCCTTCACCCCAGGATACCCCGCTCCCCCCAACGTCACCATCAGCCGCCTGACCTACGGGAGACGCCGGAGTGAGGTGCAGCTGCAGTGGACCGTCCGAGGCCCCGGCAATCTGACGGGCTTCCTGGTGCAGCGAAGGGCCGGCGTCCCAGGCCTGGGGGCAGGGGCTTGGGAGACCGTGGCTGGTGACATCGAGCCGGAGAGCAGGGGCCGGCGGCTGGGGGGCTTGGACCCGGGGGTCCTCTACGCCTTCCGCGTCCTGGCTCTGAATCATCTACGGCTGGCCATCCCTCTGAGGTGAAGACACCAGGTGCCTGGGCTTGCATCGTGGAGAGACTTGCTTTCTCCACTGACCACCCGAGTCATTTCTCTCCGCAGGGCATGCGTTCCTTTGTTGTTTCCTCCTCGAGCCCCTCCGACCCCCAGTCTCCTGTCCTCCCCTCCGCCCTCCCCTCCGCCCTCCCCATCTCAAGTAACCCCACTGCTGTCTTTCCGTCCCTCTCAGAGTCTCTGGAGGCCTGGGCCTAGCAGCGGGAACCATAGTCCAGTTCAGATCAGAAGAAATAGTGAACGGGAGGTGTAGTTGCTGGTAGTTAAATTAGGGTGAGGGCCCAGCTCTGCGCCTCAGTCTCACCTCCCGGGGCACAGGTGGGCTCTTGGCTTCCTGCTGTTCATTCTCCACCCTGGGTATTCCTTCCCTCCCGCCCCAGGCTGCCGAGATAACCAGACTACTGCCTGCTCTGCCAGATAGAGGGGGCTTGGCTGGGGACTCAACACCCCAGGAGCCCAGGCAGGCTGAGCACCCTCTCCTGGGGAGACACCTGGTCTCCCGATTCTCTAGGTCAAGGCTTGCTCTTGATCACAGCCCCCAACCCCCAGGTGGAGGGCCAACCGGAGGAGCAGGGCACGGCCTGCATGATGCCCCAGAGCCACTGTTGCCGAGCTCAGCAGTGGCTCTAAACCTACCCTGTACACCCTCTCCTAGTGGACCCTCCCTTCAGTGCCTATGCGGCAGTGCTGGGTGCTGCAGGCACAGGAATGGTGGTGGCGACAGTGGCCTCCCTGCTGGTGTTCCAGTATGCTGCCCGGCACCCGGACACCTTCCCCTGTGAGTGGGAGGCTCAAGGACTGGGCTGTTGACCCCAAGAGGCAGCCCCATATTAGATAGGCTTCCCTGGTGGGTCGGATGGTAAAGAACCCACTTGCCAGTGCAGGAGATGCTAGAAACTCGGGTTTGATCCCTGGGTGGGGAAGATCCCCTGGAGGAGGAAATGGCAACCCACTCCAGTATTCTCGCCTGGAGAATCTCATGGACACAGGAGCCTGGTGGGCTATGGTCCACAGGGTTGCAAAGAGTTGGACACAACTGAGCAATTTAGCACACAATACATAGACTCCCCTGGGCAGAATCTAGGCTGTTCCTTAGTTGTGCCCTCTTCCCAAAGCTAGAAGTCCATCAGGGCTCCAACCCTGAACCTTGGGGCATCTAGGGCACCCCCTTCCTGGTTCCTGAGCCTGGGGAGAGGAGGGTTATTCTTCCGGGACCTAGGCTGGTTGCTCAAGAAATGCACCTCTTCCTTTTCTTCCTTCAGGCCTTGGGCGCTTGCTCGTCCCCAGGTGCGTGTGGAAGCCCAATCACTCTGGAGGTCAGGATTTTCTTCTAACTGGACAGGAAGGCTGGGAAAGTATAACTTTACTCTCCTACTTCACCCTCAGGGAGCAAAGTCACCAAGATCAGGGCTCAAGGGGTGGCCCCGAGGCAACGCCAGGTAAGCCCAATTTTACCCCCAAACTGGGGAGAATAGTCATGAGTCACCCATGGTAATCAGTCTCCCTTGTCCTCTGGGAGCAACCTGGGACACCCCCAGGCATCTCTCTTTCCTTTGCTTGTGTCCATTCTCTGTAGGCACCGAACCATCCCCCACCACCCCAGGTTCAGATCCTGCACAAGAATCCACGGAGCCCCCGGTAAATGTCACCATCACAGTGACGGCCACACCATGAGGCCCCAAGCGGAAGGTGCCGACAGGCTTAGGGGAGATGGTGGGGGGATGGGAACATCCCCTCGTCACATTGAATCTTAAAGACAAGGTAGCTAAGACCCTAACTACCCCTTCCCGTTGGATAAGCATCTTCTTACAACCAGCGGAAGGCTCAGCTGCAGGGCCTCTAATGACTTGGTTACGAAACCAGTCCTGGCCCAGCTCATGGCAGACGGAGGTGGAAAAACCAGGAAGACACATGACTGCGGAGAAGATCGCTGGCTGTCCAAGGGCAAGTGAGAACCACGGTGCTGGGAATGGTGTCTGGACCCATATGACCTAGCTTCCTGCCTCCAGCCTGAGTTCACGCACTGAACAATCTCTCAATAAATCATACATGATGCTCTCACTGGTGGAGGGTTATTCCACTTGCAGTTCCCACGGGGAGAAGCTGACCAGCTTCAGTTGGGACCCAGGTTTCCCTACTGGGAGGAAGCTAGGAGATGGGAAATGAGATAGGCAGGTGTGTGTGTGCCCTTCATGCAACGGTAGCAAGAAATGTGCTCTTCTCCCATCTAAGTACTAACCAGGCCCGACCCTGCTTAGCTTGCGAGAGCAGATAAAATTCGGCGCCTTCAGGATGGTAGGGCCGTAGAGATGTGTTCTTCTGGCTCTTTCCCAATCTCCAGCTCCTTCCCCCTCAAACACAAGCTGCACCAGGGCTGGTAGAGAGCCAGGTGCCCAGAGCCCTTGTCTCCCTTTCACCTCTTGTGCAGGCACAGCACAGAGCCTGCCGTGGCCAAAGGGCTCACAGTCGCTGGAGTCGAGAATCGGTGCCAACAAGACGGGACAGGGGTTCCTGCCACCAGGCTGGGGGAGCTGGCTGCCAGGGGCCCGGGGCTGGCCAAAGTCACACTCTGTCAGCCGCCGGCATGACTCACTGGCTCCGAGCGTGTGTGTCTGACATCTGGGTGAAGCACAAATGCGTGCTTGTTCCACTGCCTCCGCGGGGGACGCAGAGGAGAACAAACAGCCAGGCGGCCAAGGGATGGTCCTGCCAGGAATCGGGAGAGTGGCGCCTGAGAGGAAACGGAGCGCGCTCCTGTTTCTCACGGACTCAGTCTCTACGAGAAGAGGGCTTTCGGGTTCCCTCAGAGCTCTCAGGACTGGGGCTGAGGGTCAAGGAAGGCCCGTTTAAATCTCTGGAACACGCCGTGACAGGCAAAAGTCCCTGGTGGCTTTCTGGTCGAAGCAGCCCAGACACTGGGTGTTTTTGTTTTTGGCTGTGCTGGATCTTGTTGTTTAGTTGCTAAGTTGTGTCTGACTCTTTGCGACCCCATAGACTGTAGCCCCCCAGGCTTCTCTGTCCATGGGATTTCCCAAGCAAAAATACTGGAGTGGGTTGCCATTTCCTTCTCCAGGGGCTCTTCCTGACCCAGGGATCGAACCCGTGTCTCCTGCATTGGCAGGCAGGTTCTTTACTCTCTGAGCCACCAGAAAAGCCACGTGGGAAGTGCCAGACCTTAGCTGTGGCACACAGGATCTAGTTCCCTGACCAGGGATTGAACCTGGGCCCCCGGAGCGTGGAGTCTTAACCACTGGACACCAGGGAAGTCCCACCCCAGACACTTTTTTTTTAGGGCAGTAAAGCTAAGCTGCTTCTTAAGACTAAATTTCTGGGGTTAACGGTAAAAATAGACAAGGTCTGAGAAGGGATCCCTCTTTCTCACTCTCCTCTGCCCCCATTTCCTTCTGAAGAAATGCTAAGCCCCCTAAGGGGATGTATCTGCTTTGACAGAGCTCCTTGCTGCAGATATTTTCCCAGCCACACATAATGCATTTGTCCTGGATCCTTTTTCTTCAGGGCCTGGATCTCTGCAGTCAGATCAGAAAGGATTAATTCACTTGACTCTAAGTTGCGCAGAGGAGGTTTTTAAGGAAGGACACGTCCAAAATATTTCAAAGACATGCACCCATCTCCACCACAGGCTATAAGCAGCTTCACACAGACAGGGAGCATCAGAGAACTGCATCTTCATGAGCTACTCTACATGAAAGCAGCATTCTCTTTTAATAGAAAATCATATCGACCAAATAAAACCTGTCAAAGCTACATCATTTAAAATATACACAATTTCAAACATAATATTACAACTTTAAGGAAAATAAAACATACTTTTCAGTATGATACAAAAACATGCATCTGAAAATCACTGCTTTAGGAGGGAGCAAGACAGGTGAGATCCAGTTAGAAGGCTGACTTCTTGGCCGTCCTGTAGCTGGAATGAGACTTGCGTCACGATCAGCTTAGTAATCTGTATCCGTCTTCGCAGACTCTTTTGACAAAAACAAAACTCAGAAAGAAATGCCTTTTGTTTTTAAAGACCACTTCAAAAGGTTTAAAACATTGCCATTTCACTTACATTCTGTACAGCGCCCATCATCAGAGGATCAGTGCATAACCAAAAGAAGGGGGGAGAAAAGGAGCTAGAGAAATGATATAGCAGAAGGGGGAGTTTGATGCTAAAACAAAGACTCACAGAGTTCTAAGAGGAGAAGGGATGTGAAGAGGTCTGATGGATTACAGGATCACTATCACGCTGAGAGAAGGTCAAATTTCCGGGGAAGGGGTGGTAGGAAGGGAGGGGGGTCACGGGGAGTAAGGAGGGCTAGGGGGAGACCAGGTAATAAGCTCAGAGCTCTGCCCGCGGGGCACAGGGACAGCCTCTCTAGTTGTGGAGCTAGAGGATTGGAGGAATTCTGCGG
>NW_011495063.1:2336674-2406775 GCF_000754665.1 Bison bison bison
CGGGGAGGACCGGGGGCTTACAGAACGGGTTCCATCAGCAGAGTGAACCGCAATGGTTTTGGAAAGCAGTCTGGAAAAGCAGGAGCTCAGATTCCCGCTCCAGATAAGTTCAGATTCAGGCTCTGTGGCTCACCCGTGCGATCTGGGGACTTTATCACCTACTTAGTAGCTGTGTCTTAACAGGAAGATTTGAGATAGTAGTAGCAAGCACCAGCAGTCTGGTACATAACAGTAACTCCACAAATGTTAGAGCCATCGCCCATGCTGTCCTGTCCTCTGACTTCCTGGCAAGTAACATTAGGTAGGACTGTTTTGGGTAAATGTGCAGAGCATAAAAGTTCAGAACAACTCATAGTTAGAGAGCACTCATAACTCCTAAACATGAAGGCAATTATATATATATTTATATTTATATATCTCAATATATAAAAGCATTTTTTATAAATAAAATACAATTAAAGGGATAACACTTAAAACAGCGTTACTAATAATATAAATAAAGCAGTCCACAACGAGATTGCCCTACAATTAAAGTCATTTTTCTCTTCCTAGTGGACAAATCCCATATTCAAACTCAATCTTTAAAAGCAGTTTATGACCTAAGGCTCACGCTAATACACCTCTGTTTCCTGAATCAAAATGACTGCTTACAAACACTTACCCCCCAGTTTTCTGAAACTCCCTTTGTGAGTGTAGCACTATAACCTGACTGGCAGACACAGGGTATGTTTTCATATTCCGTGTGCTAGGACTTTGTCCTTTGCTGGCCACAGAAGTAAAGGATGCAGCTAACTCCCTCCAAAGCTAAGTGCATCTAGGCAACAATGAAGAATAAATCCAGTACACTATAGGTGTGGATGTCTGAAATGGAGAATTTGACTCTGGAGCATCCGTGGTACCGGACTATGAAACTGTATCCACTACATTCTACTCCAAGTAATCCTTGCATAGTGACCCAGCTCACACGGCACATTCCACTAGCGGTTCTATTTCTAAAATATATAGACGTATGTAAGGGAATATGGATGCATTTACACAGGAAGTCGATTAATACAGTATTCTACTCTATTTTACTGCAATTGTTGGGAAACTGTAAAAATATTTTCACTTATGCTAGAGTCGCTTGACTCTCCATAAAGAGAATTGTTTTGTTTTTCCCTAAAGGGATGCACAGTCCAAAAAAGGGCAGTGATCCATAAAGCTCGAGTCAAGCCATCAAATACACTGAGTGCTGTGTTGTTTTGTTTCAGACGTGCAGAAGAAAAGCCTTTCAATGGCAGCTGCAAATGTCCTTGTCACTCAGAGGCAGCAATAACTGTGATTTACGAGCTCTGCCAATCAAAGCTATAGGTGCCTGTGACAATGACGACATTCGGGAAAAATGTCAGGAAACTTCAAACCTCCAGATTCTTTTCTGACACTCACATCTTTCAGGTATTGCCCAAGCTGGAACTTAGAAAATACGGATTTTTCGGGGGTGTTGCACCACGATACTTCCTATACTAACAGGAGAGCTTCCGCCAAGATGATCCACCTGGAACCTTCCCTTTCTTCTTAAAATATGGATCTTTCTCTTCTAGTCACCATTTGAAAGTCTTATTTTTCTCTTAGAAACAGTCAAAAAGAGCCCCATGGTAACCATGTTATAAATAAGTGTGATTTTAAATGATACTGGGTTTGAAGGCATTCTTTTTCTCTCTGGTCCTGGCTCCCTTTCTGCCTTCTACAACAACCCAACCAGACCAGCTTAACCTCCGTCATGTCCACAACACTGTGATTACTGCCTAGAAAACTGGACATAACCTGTGCCCACATGCAGACAGCCTATAGGTCAACCCTCACTTCCGTGGAAGGCACTCATCAAATTTACAAGACATCTATTATAAACATCAGGTGTTACAACTGTGGTTGATTTCCAATGTTCTCAGACAGTCTGATAATGCAATAGTGAAAGACAAGCTTTCCATCTGAAAACTCCCAAATGGCCTGTGCAATTCCCTCTTAGCTGAATCAGCCAACAGGTAGGATCCTTGCAGGAGGGGCTCTTACTGTCGCTGAGGCTCTTGGACAACACGGTCTCAGGTGATTGAAACTGTGCCAAACGAGGTTGTTTACTGACGAGGGGGAGGAAGGAAGAGGGAGGGAAACTTTTAAGGCATAAATAACATAAAAGGGCACACATTTTAAGATACATTCATATGACATCACTACCAACAAAAAATAAATAACGCTCTTTCTCTGAATTGAACTAATGTCCTTCACACAGTCCACTCCCAGGGCTGTTTCGTGCAGTTGCTGGCTTGCAGTGGGAACGTGACGGAGCACTGCTGCATCCTCAGGTTTCCTGGGGTTGCTGAAGGACCCCTGGAGGACTGTCTACAGGAGTGCCAGGAGGACACCACAGTGTCTTTTCAGTACAGTCCTTCAAGACAGGTGGCAAAACAAGAGGATTCCAACTTAAAATGTTGTTCTCAGCTTCTGAAGGCACACAGCTGTCTCCTGAAAAACAAAGGTTTGGAAGCACTATGAAATGAGAAAGGCTGATTTTTATCAAAGCAGTCTAAAAACACTACCTTCAGCAATAAAGAAAGAACCATGAGCAAAATTAGAGCCCAGTTATGTTTATGTTTGAATCTGAGGGAGGCAGAGGTTTAAAATAAAGTTTAGCTCTCATGGACAGTGACATGATTCATCTAAGGGTTACAGCAAACCCCTTTAAAGCCCCCAAGTAACCATGGTCAAGAACTACTACAACTCCAGAATCAACTCAGACGAGAAAAGAAGCCTAGGATCACGAAATGCACCCTTCTAGCAAGTCTACTGTTCAGGTACAAAACTGAATCAAAGCCTATTTGGATTTATTTTCCAGAATAGAATAGAATGAACAATCAGAGATGAAGGATGTGTATCACAGAATTTCAGGGACTTCCCTGGCAATTCAGTGATTAAGATTCCCTGTATTGGGACTACAGGTTCGATCCCTGGCTGGGGAACTAAAATCCTACATGCCGTGCAGTGCGGTCAAAAAATTAAAAAACGCCAACAAAAGAACATCCCCAAACACCCCAGAATTTCAAAGAATCCTTTACAGAGTCAACTTTTATTGACATATCCAATACCCCCACGCAATAATCTAAGAAATATGAGTGGATCAGAGAGAGAACGTTCTGAAAGCATCATCTCTCCTGATATAGTTCTTAGTTAACTGAAGACTATTTAGAAACTTGAGATTTACAATGTCTTGCTGTACCTCTGTGGAACTCTGCTGTATCTTCCACACAATCGGAACTGGCCCCATCTCTACTGTCTTGACAGCAAATCGGCTGAGCAGGTGTTGGTGTCTCATCCTCTTTGATGCCCTCCTCAGGTGGCTGAACGCAGTCGGGGACGGTGGAAGCCAGACACACAGGCATCTTCATATGACCAAAGGGCTTCATTTCCAAACCGTCTTGAGGATAAGGTGCTATCACTGGGACCACAGGAAGGGGGCTGCTGCTGAAAGTGCTGCTGGTTTTGGTGAAACACCTACAAAGGGTAAACCAAAACAGACAGAATTGTGTCTAGAGGCGTCAATAATTAAAATTCACTTACTTTGAAATATTATTTGGTATTTTGTGTCCACAGATTCTTAAGGAAGACTGGTGCTCAAAATTAACTAAATGATTCACTATGATTTGAATTAGCAAGATCTCAAAAATTAAAGTGAAATACAAAGGAGAAGGCATCAAAATGCAAACCAGTGAATAATGGAACAGCACACGCTGACTCATCACATGCACCCTTTGCCTCCGTCCACTGTTAGAAGTTGTCTTTCATAATAAACTAGCTCCTGAATATAGCACACAGAAGGAAAAGGCCATTCATGCTGGAAGGAGTGAAGCAGAAAAAGAGGAAAAGGGCAGAAAGCTGAGAAACTTACGGCCACATGAGAGAAATGACCTTATGAAAGCCAACAAAAATACAGTTTTGAAACCAGCGATATTCCCTTTCACTCTTGGAAGACACACTATAAGAACTAGACATTCAAAATCCAAGTTTTGTTTATTTTTCAATTTTTTTTTCTTTGCAGAATTAATTGCCAGAATTTATTAGTACTAAACATTCACTTCAATTCTGCCCTACTTTTGTCTCCTGTCTTCATCCAAAATATGTGTTTTCTCTAATTTTTTCTTCCTGTTCTTCAGATTGGATAATCTCTATTGATCTTTTAGTTTATTGACTCTTTCTTCTATTGTCTTCAATCTGATATTAAGCCCAAACAGTAAATTCTCCATTCCAGTTATTTATGCTTTTCGGCTTTGGAACTTCCATTTGATCTTTACAGGTTCTATTTCTAAGATGAAGTTCCCCACGTGAAGCCACGGTGTGTTGTTCATTGCGTCCTTGAGCATATTTGTAACAGGGTCTGTTTCTATTGACAATCTTCTTCCCTTGAGTAAGTATCAGTTTTTCCTATTTTTTACATGTAACTTTTTTTTTAAACTGGATTTTTCCCTCTGATTTTCTGGTTGTTCTGTTGACCTCAAACTCCATCTTTCAACACCTTCAGTTTGTGTTCTTAATCCAAGATTGAAGAATGTCCTCAGGCAAAAACCCACAGACAAATGTTACCCATTGTCTTTCAAGGTTAGATGTATTCAGTTCCTGCCTGTTTCTTGTTACTCTACAATACTTTCAGATTGCCCAGATTCCATCATTATTACCTGTGCATGATTAGCTATTCCATCATTAATAGAAACTGGAGACTGGAGACCCAGAAGTAGTTACATATAAAATAAAAATATTTTTTATTTATAAAATTAGGAGTGAGAAAAGTGAAGACATTTTATGTGACTTTGGTCAGGAAGGTTAGGTAGGAAATACACAAGTGTGCTGGAGTTAGGCATGTTAGGGAATTAAGGTAAGAATTCTTTGGACCTCCAGCCTTTTAACATGGTATAGTATGTTTCTGGAACATAAAATCAGGAAAGGGAAGTCCACACAGCTGTCACCAGCATCTCTGTTGGTTCTAGTTACCAGAAATAACAAATGCTAAGCTTGAAGCCTTGGAACCTGAAAGAGAATAAGATATCTGTCAGTAAACCAAATCCTTAATTTAAATACGTTCAACTTTAATTTCAAAGAGAGAAACAGATCGACTGTACACTTAGTAGAATCCAGATACCAGTCATCTGGCATGAAAGCAAAGTATGTCTGTTAGGTATTCATCTGCACAGAGAAACGTGACTGCAGTGTAATCTAATATGACTGTAATCCTAACCTTTAACACCATCAGAAAAAACACACACCTGATTCAAAGAAAATCTGTATTCCGATGCAATTGTTAAGGCAATAGAAAGTAGAGGAAGGACTGATATGGAAGAAAGTGTGTTGGAGTCAGAATCAAAGCACTGGGCTAGCAGACCATGACTCTAGGAGAGCAAGGCATTCCTCATGGGTCTGCTGGACATTTCATTCAACTCTGAACTTAAACTTTTTCCTGGGATGCCGACAAAGGTAAACACAGACCTCTTGACATCCATTTAAAAGTGTCCATGTTATCATCTTTTCATGAGTCCCTTCCGCTGTCTCAATACTCAGGGAATCTGAAAACTCTCTTGAATGTATTCAATTCATGAGAAACTACAGAGTCTGAACAGGGTATTCACCTGCGATGCGCGGCAATGTCAGGGGGAAGTTTTTGTTCCTTTTTCTGGCCCTGCCATGTGGCTTACAGGATCTTAGGTCCCTGACCAGGGAATGAATCCTGGGCCACGACAGTGCAAAGTGCGGAGTCCTAATCACTGGGTCACCTGGGAACTCCTGGAAAAATCTTTTTGTATTCAAATTACTTCTAGTGAGAATGTACTGAATATTATATCTCTGTATAAAAAAACTTACTTAGAAGAACCCTTTATTCTAAAAGCATGTGACATGTGAATACCTTCTAAATGTCAGAAACTGTGGTAGACACTGAGAATATAAATACAACAGGTTCCAGCTCCCAGTCTAGCAGAGGAGAGTGAATAAACAAATGGTTATACTACAGTGTAGTAAGTATAACGTAAGAAGATACAAGACACTGGGAGCACTCAGCTTTGAGATGGTTAGGGCTGTATGGCTGATGAGAGTAAGGTGCTTTCTGCATTCCAACTAGAGACTAGTGTGTATCCTTCCATGCTCTTTCAGACTCAAGAGTCTTATAATTGAGGAAATTACATTAGATGATAATTAGAGAGGAAGAAAGATTCTGATTTCCAAAAACCAGAAATATCTCTGGTCAAGGGAATCTATATGACTACCATGATTTGTTGAAAATAATTCTTAAAAATTACATTTCTGGCTTCTGGCTATGACTGATTAGTTTATATCAGAACAACTCTCCTGCCAAGAGCAACTAAAAAAAAAAAAAAAGATGGAGACATTGGCGTTTAAATCTATTGGAGTCATCAGAGAGCTACCCAGCACTTAAGTGGCTAAGATTCCAGAAGGAAGGTAAATGTGAATTTCAGCAGCACTTGTCCTCACAAGGCATCTGCCCAGCTCAGTGCAGGATGGAACACCGAGGCGTCAAGCACGCAGTGGCGGCTGAGGAACTGAGGAGAACTTCTGGCACTTTCACGGGGCTGGGCAGACAGAAATTAAGAGTTCAGAGTCTGCCAAAGAGAAAAGGCCCAGTAAACACTCCAGGCTTTTAACTGAGACCCTTGAAGGGTTACACGGTGAAAATAACAGTGAAGCAGGAAGAGACAAGGCTTTTAAAAAGACCTGAAACTCAGCATTAAATCAGCTCAGTCTCTAAGTGGGTTAAAATGATCTGGTCCTTTCCTAATTGCCTGCCAAAAGCAAACGCAAATACTTTCTGGGGGAAGAAAACATCTTCCAGAGCCTCTAGGAGTTTTTATACGCAATGTCCAGAATTCAATAAAAAAGAATTACCAGGCATTTCCGAAGACAGAAATAAAGGAAAAATAAGTGATGCTCATATTGAGTTAGAAGACAATGACTTTAAAAGAACTGGATGATTATATTCAAGAAAAAAGGTGACAAGATGGAGAATTTTAACAGAGACTGAGCATCTAACAATAATTATTATTTGGAATTTCTAAACTAAATAGAATAACCTAAATGAAGAGCTCAGTTCATGGAGTTAAGTGGAAATTGAGCACAGATGACCAGAGGTTTAGTGAACGTGAAGTGTGTTCAGACTGAAGACACAAAAGGATGGACAATATATAAAGAAGCTTAAGAGACATAAGAGGCATACAGAAAGGCTCATATACAGAATGAAATATTACTCAGCCATGAAAAGAAACAAGACAATGTCACGTGCAGCAACACAGATGGACACAGAGACTGTCATATGAGTGAAGTAAGTCAGAGAGAGACAAATATCATATGTTACTTATATGTGGGATCTAAAAAAAAGGTACCAATGAACTTACATGCAAAAGAGAAACAGACCCACAGATGTAGAAAACAAGCTTATGGTTACCAAAGGGGAAAGTGACAGGGAGGGAGGGAGAAACTGGGAGACTGGGATGGACATATACACAGTATCATATATAAAATAGGTAACTGATAGGGACCTACTGTATAGCACAGGGAACTCTACTCAGTGCTCTACAGTGACCCAGGGAAAAGAATCTGAAAAGGAGCAGATATATGTATATGTGTAGCTGATTCACTTTGCTGTACGCCTAAAACTAACACAGCATTGTGAATCAACTACACTCCGATAAAAATCAACTGAAAAAAAGAAAGGAGAGAATAGCAACAAAGGTAATGTTGGGACTTGTGAATAAACATTGCAAAAAACCAGAAACTGTATTGTCTTAAAAGATTTTAAATATTTATAGAATTAAACTATATGATGAAAATAAGAAAGCACTGGAGAAGAAACTGCAGTTAAAACGCTCTGAAATATTTTGCTGTTCTAGGAAGTAATAACACTACTAATGCGTGTTAGACTCCAATTGAGGTCACAATGTCCAGTGCCAAGCACGTAGTAAATGGCATATCGTAGGACCTCAGCAAAAATGGTGAATGGATACATAATAAACATCGAACATCACACTTTTTAAATAAGCTTTTCTGTAAGCAAGCAAAATTATTATCAAAGAGCAACAACTAAACTAACGGGTCAAGATATCATATAATAGATCACACTGAAAACTAAGACACATAGATTAAAAGTCAGAATGAATCATATACTTACCCCTGAAGATTTTTGTACCACAACAGAAATGATCTCTGTCCTCGTTCATATTGGCTCTGTTGGTTAGCTTTCTTTCTATCTGTTGACTTCAAAGTTATCTGACTTAAATGTCAGTCTTCTGGAGGATGGGCAATGTCTGTCCTTGGTGTCAGAGAAAGCTCTTAGGTCAGTGAGACACAGCACAGTCAGGCACTTAATGAAATCCCCAATCGTGATGTAAAACAAACAAAATGAGCTTCTGGCTTAATGTCCCATTTCTCTGCAGGAATCTGGAAGTAATACAAAGGTACTTGAAACCTGAAAGACAAAAAAAAAAAAAAGGATCAGGTCAGAAAGAGACATTTTCATTTAAAGAAGTAAAGTTAAGGTGTAGGAAAAAAATATACTCGCCAGATTTTGAAACACCAGGGCAGTTCCCTAAAAAACAAGATACTGTAAGTTAATAACTGGCTTTCACAGAGCTAACAGGAATGAAATTTCATAATGTTAACACAAAATAATGAAGACTCACCAGATAAGATGCCTTCAATTCTTCTGTTGTCTTTTTCTCCCCCTTTCGTTTCTTTTTTGTCCTGCTCATTTCTTTAAAGCAAAGGATGAGATTTTTAAAGGACCTCTAAGGGCAGTCTAACAGCTTGAGTGTAGAGCACTTTTGCGAACATTTTATTTCACAGATGTTTGATCGCTACACTGGCTACCAGCCTGAGAGCTGTTACAATATGGCAGATGTGGTTCTGATGCTGCCTTCACTGATGAAAACAAGTGCCAAGGCTTCACATTTTCCAAATGAACAAACTAGTTTCCTTCATAGTGGGGAAAAAAAATACAGCACTGTTGTGATAATGAAGGTGAACGACACGGATGGCACAGGACCAAAGGATGGTGAGGATAGAGGCGCCAGGGCCAATTACTGTGAACAGTATCTAGAGAGCTGATACTGTCGTCTGGTTTTATGAGCTGGGAGTTAACAACTAAATACATATGTTTTAAAAGAAATCACAGATATTTAGCAGGAGAAAAGTACAATTTCCTATTGGATATTCTTTAGCATCTATCTTTCAGGTAAGTGATATAGAAAACCACTTCAGTGCATACTTTTATTCCAAACTTTGAGTCTCAATTATCAGGGTGGTGCTGACAGTAAAATCATCATGTGAGTTAGACTGGTAAAGTGATGATTACCCAAATTTCAACCTGATAAACCAAACTGGTTTAAAATGTTCTAGTACAGTGAACCCTGATTCATAATTATCAGTAATTAACCACGTAGAGCAGGGCCTCCAACCACTGCGTTCTAATGCCTGATAATCTGCAGTGGAGCTGATGTAATAGCAAGAGAAATAAAGTGCACAACAAACATCATGCTCTTGAATCATCCTAAAACCACCTCCCACCTGGGGCCATGGAAAAACTGTCTTCCATGAAACCAGTCCTTGGTGCCAAAAACGCTGGGGACCACTGATGTAGAAAGCCGAATATAAGTAATTGAGTCACATTACTTCTAGTTCATTTTTGGATGTCTGCACGGGTCAGCATGAAAATGGCTTTAACCTGGGGGTTACGTGCTAAGATACAAACACAGAGGACATAGTCTATAGAAAAGAAACATGATACCCGTTCTGAATGTAATTAAGCTTGTAACAAGTGAAACAATTATTTTACTGATGCTTTAATTAAAGCATTTACTGATGCTTTAATTAAAATTTCTAAAGCAACCAGATTACTACAAAAATAGTACCTGTATATATGTAAGAGACCCAAATCTACAGGTAGTGAGAGAGAGAGAAAAGGGCAAATGTCTGCACATTTATGACATTATTAACATGCTCTTACAATGCACATCTCACAGTTTAAATGATACAAAGTTTGTATTTTGTATTAAACTATTTTGTATTAAAATAGTTTGTATTTTCTTATCTATCTTAGGCTTCTCAATCTTTCAGTTGCAGTTATTATTGGCTTAAGGTGGAGTGACAGTTTTCAATGGGTTGTCTCTAGCTCAATGAAACGACTTTGTCTAAGTTTGAAAACACTGAGTAATCAGAACTCCGTGCATCTTGCCACATACAAAGATTTGTGCTGCTTTGCAAGAATTCAGGTGGTCTGGGACCTGTTAGTTTATTACTAAGGTATCTTTCAGGAAACAGGAGAGGGCTGTCTGACCAAAGGAGAAGATAGGAGAATGACTATTACAGTGTAATAAAAAATAAAATATTCTTGAAGCAGCCATCTGAATAGCACACACTAAGAAATAAGAAACTGGAATAGTAGCTCAGCATTGTTTAGAAGAATACGTTGCATTAGTATTTGACTAAACATATTTTGGATATTCCAGCAAAACTACATAGCACCTCTGGAATGTTTTGCAGAGAAATATCCCATTTCTGATTACATAGTTGAATATTTGTTAAGCATGATTATGTACAGAATTTCTGTGATTAGATAATTGTATGCATGTTGCCTTAAGTTTCCTCTTCTGATTATCCCTGGAGGGCAGGGACTAACTACCCACGAACCTCTTGGATACGTGATGCTTATTTTCATGAATGTGTTCCATGAATATCTCCTGAAACCGTCTCGTCTTGGTGGCGGTTTGCTTTAATGTTCACCTCACCCTTGCTGTTTCCTCTTGCCACTGTGCCTGTCACTTGGCTGACCTGGCCCTTATCTTGAGGAGGTCATCAGTTACCCTGCAACAGAACCCTGATGACATTCCTCTAGGGCCATGGAGGTCCTCTGTTCTCACCATACACTCTTTGCTACAGGCTGCAGTGACCTGAGCCATGCAGTGGAAGTTTCCTTTTGGGAATTAGTTTATTCGTGGCTGTCACAGAACAGGTGACAATACATGTTGGTGTTAGTCACTCAGCCATCTCCGGCTTCCCTGGTGGCTCAGACAGTAAAGAATCTGCCTGCAATGCAGGAGCTGCAGGTTTGATCCCTGAGTTGGTCTTTTATTTGTAAGACTGTGTGTGTGTGAGAGAGTGAGCGAGCTTGCCACGTTCAGTAATGTATTCCGTCATTTATAGTCACCCAACATGTATTTAAAGGGAGTATTAGTCGCTCAGTTGTGTTCGACTCTTTGCAGTCGCATGGACCATAGCCCACCAGGTTCCTCTAACCACAGGACTCCTTGACAAAAGGATCAGGTCTCCATATCAAAAATAGAATATAAGTCACTTCCCCCCAAAAGGAAGGTACCAATCAATTAAAGAAATTAGACACAGTTTTTTGAATATTTTTCTTAGAGAATCAGGGAGATTACCATAGATGGTAGAGAATCCAAATCTTGGGCTCTGTGTATTTCCTTCCTTTGGTTTTATGGCTAGTTTGGAAGTAGCTGAGTGGTCAGGGATAGGAGATGGGTTGAATCATAACCAATTAACCTGCTGGAGCAGAGTCTAATTGTCTTTAGATAAGCAGTTGTTTTCATATTTCACAAACCAATTGGGTAAACCAAACCCTCCACCTAAAAGATCTACTATTATAATGGAATGTTTTCATATTCATCTCTACACACTTATGTTTATCTGAGTATATCTGATTCAGTGGAAGGTTTCAAGTTGGTGAAGGAGTACCTTCAAACCCAACAATACTCACACTTTTAAGGTGATCATTACATAAAAACTTGGAGGTCATTTATAATATCTATGTTTTCTAAAGCACTATTCCCAATAGTTTTATTTCTCCTCTTGACCACCAGCCATGGATAGCTCATACTTTTTTCCCCAGATGGATTATATACATTTTTCCAAGTTGATTTTTACTTGGCAACTTCCTGCCCATTTCCAATCTCTCTAGGACACTTAAAGTTAATTTTTGTTCCTTCCTGATGGGACCACTCAGTTCATTCATCTGTGAATTTCATCAGTGTCCTCTCTTACAAATTATCAAGACTGATGGTAAACAGAGCAGATTTAATGTCAATCCCTTCCCATTAAACTAGCCAAGCAACTGACAAACCCCATTTAATGACATATCCAGAACTGCACTACTGTTTTCTGAATTGAAGAGAGAAGAGTAGAAAGCTATTGATTTATTTGATTAAAATCTGTTTAACTCTTGCAATGCACAAGGATTTCTCAAATGAGTTGTTCATGCAGGGGGCTGGCTCCCCCAAAGCTACATTAAATATGTTTCTTTCCAGCAGTTCGTAGTGAGTCGTTACATCCAACTCTTAAACCTGAAAAGCATTCAAATGGACTGAACGCAGTGAGCAGGCTGCTGCTGGCTAAGTTGCTTCAGTCGTGTCCAACTCTGTGCGACTCCATAGATGGCAGCCCACCAGGCTCCTCCATCCCTGGGATTCTCCAGACAAGAATACTGGAGTGGGTTGCCATTTCCTTCTCCAATGCATGAAAGTGAAAAGTGAAAGTGAAGTTGCCCAGTCGTGTCCTACCCTCAGCGACCCCATGGACTGCAGCCTACCAGGCTCCTCCGTCCATGGGATTTTCCAGGCAAGAGTACTGGAGTGGGTTGTCCTCTACAAATGCTACCAAAGCCCTAGAAGCAAATAAAACTCTAGAATGCTAGTGTGTGCACTCCCCTTTTGTTGTTTGGTTGCCACGTTGTGTTCAACTCTTTGTGACCCATGGACTGCAACAGGCCAGGCTTCCCAGTCCTTCACTATCTCCCAGAGTTTGCTCAAACGCATATCTGTTGAGTCCACTCCCCTTTGACCTGTTCTCAAATTTTCACATCAATATGCCAGTTTAAGAAAGGCAAAGTTTTCTATTACTGAAATAGAAAGATGATAAAAGGACTTTAAGGTTAGCAATGACTTGCTTTTTAAAAGGCCACTCCAAGAAGTACATTCGAGTTTAAATCTAAAAAGGCAGTGGGCAGGGGGGGAAGCTAGAGCGGCAAGATACAGGGCAGGTAGATTCCAAGGGGAAAGGCCTTCATCAATTCTTCACTCATCAGTAATCTGTAGAGTAAGAGACCTGCCCTGGGTCAAGGTGAGTTTGATGAAGCACCACTGGGGTTGAAGGGGACGACTCCCAGGTGTGTGAGGGGTGGACGGGCTTACGTGTATTCCCGCAGTGTCTCCTCGTTCAGTGATTACATCCAATTACCTGGACACCATCCTTGACATCTTCCCCTCAGCGGCCTCATATCTTTTAAAAAAAATTGCACCTTCTAAATCTCTCCAAACCACCTACCTCTCTCTGCATCTACTATAGCTATCTTAGTGCACTGTTTCTCACCTGGACTGCTGCCACAGCCATCCAACTGATCCCTTGTATCCTTTCTTGTGCCATCCAACGGAGTCTCCAAACTCTATCCTCCAGAGTGCTCTGTCATGCTAGCCTTCGCTGACTCAACTGTGGCTCCATATGGTCTTAATTCACTCATCTACCTCTGACCCTTTCCCTTACTATGTTCCTGCCACATTAGCCTTCTTTGATTCCATAAGAATTCCAGCATTCTTTTTATAGCTTAAAGTATCTATTACCAATGATTTTAAGATTTTTTTTTGATGTGGATCATTTTTAAAGTCTTTATTGAATTTGTTGCAATATTGCTTCTGTCTTATGTTTTGGTTTTTTGGCCACGAGGCATGTGGGATCCTAGCTACCCAACCAGGGATCAAACCCACGCCCCTCACTCCCTGCATTGGGAGATGAAGTCTTAACCATTGGTTCACCAGGGCAATCCCTTTTTATTTACTTATTTATTTTTAGAAATATTTATTTATTTGACTGTGCTGGGTCTCAGTTGGGGCACACAGGATCTTTTAGTATGGCACGTGGAATCTAGTTCCCTGACCAGGGATTGAACCAGGGCCCCCTGCATTGGGAGTGCAGTCTTAACCACTGGACCACCAGGAAAGTCCCAGGATTTCAGTATTCTGCTTTAAAGGTTTTGCATAAATAGTACCTTGCCTTTGCCTGGAAAGCTTTAAACCCATCCCTATTCTCTTTGACCTAATTCTACAAATTCTTCACGTAAGGTGCCACTTGCTTAGTGAAGTCTTTCCTTTCTAATGCATTCTTTATATTGTCTTTAAAGCACCCAGTTTGAATTATTTATTCATTTTTATGATTTATTTATGCCATTTTGAAAAAAGATGTGTCTCCCCATCAAATTATAAGCTCAGTGGGCAAGGACAATGCCCATTTTGTTCACAACTGTAGCCTTGGGACCTAGCTCGGCACCTGGTCCACAAAAGACTTTCAAAAGAATGTCTGTTGAGTGAATGATGAATGATTGAATCCTCTTTAATTTTCACTCTCCTGATTTTATCACACCCCTTGCCTCATCTCTTCGAAAATATGTCAAGGCAGTAAGCAAAAAAATAATAACAATACGAGAGGATTATGAAAAGAGTGTCTAATTACTTCAAATACTTAAGAAATAAAAGCCTTTAAAAGTTAAATATATAAAAATAATCACGGTCTCCATTAGTATATCCACTGATTTTTAAATTTGTTTTCCTTTCAAACTTTGTCTTATTAGGCAATATGGAATTGGTGGTATTCAAACATTTTTATCCTACAAAAACAGCAATTTCTGTATATATGTGTGTATACATATACACATACTTATGCATTTCCAAATAAATGTCTTATTGATAAAACAAAAATCTCCCCCCTACCACCACCAAATATCTTTAAAATGGTCAACTTTTACATGTAGGTAGAGAACTTCAAAATGTCCAACCCATCTTTAAGTTCTATTACTTTGATACAAATGACTCGTAAATATAGAGATCATTGTCCCAATCTACTCCCTGAACTCGAGACCAGCATTTTCATCTGTCTGCTTGACTTAGACGTTTAACTGGCACTTGAAACTCTAAAAACATCCAACCAATATCATCACCTTCCCTCAATATATCATTTCATTAAGTTTCTTGTTTCTATGACTATCACCGTGGCGACTACCAGGCCATTCACATCTGAAACTCTCTATTCATTTGGACCTTTTCCTAGATTGCTATCAGTGCATTCCAGTCAATGGCTAATCCCCAAAGTTCTAACTCTAGAATCGAACTCAGCTCTCCTTTTCTAGCCTCATTCCTTTCATTAAGCTAAGGCCTTCATTACACAAGTAGTCACAGTGGTCTCCTCCCTCCAATCCCACCACCACTAACCAGCCTAAACACATCTCTGCATCGCTGGCTCCCTTTCTCAAACATCTTCAAAAGAATCACGATGCCACTAAGCCCAGCATGTCTCAACATTTAACCCATGTCCCCCACTTTTTGATTAAGGCAAAAATCTCATAGCTCTCCTATGTTTTATATTACAGAAACAATGGGGACTTTTCCTATTCCTTAAATATAACACAATGAGATTCAATGTGCTTCTTCAAACTCTGCTCACCATACTTCAAGCTCTGACTGTGACTCCCTCTTATTAACTGCTACCTCTCTGGAGGGAGGCCTACTATGTGGTGGGCACTCAATAAATGTTGATTAAATGAACTACTAAACCCTGACAGTAAGGATCATCCATGATATAAACTCAGTCTGGTTTTCCAGTTTTATGATCTGCGATGGGCTTCCCAGGTGGCTTAATGGCAAAAGAATCTGCCTGCTAATTCAGGAGACACAGGAGACTCAGGTTTGATCCCTGGAGGAGGAAATGGCAACCCACTCCAGCCTGAAAAATTCCATGGACAGAGGAGCCTGGCTGGCTACAGTCCACGGGGTCGCAAAGGGTTGGACATGACCGAGCACGAGTACTGCACTTTATCGAGAGGTTGAACTTCGCCCCTGATGTGGAGCATGTGCTTAGTTGCTCAGTCGATCTGACTCTTTGTGACCCCATGGACTGTATCCCACCAGGCTCCTTTGTCCATGGGGATTCTCCAGCAAGAATACTGCAGTGGGTTGTCATACCCTCCTCCAGGGGATCTTCCCAACCCAGAGATCGAACCCAGGTCTCCTGCAATGCAGGGGGATTCTTTAGAGGCTCATAAAATGAGTTAGGGGTTCATGAGTACTCACTACTTGGCTACTCCAGCCAAATTATGCCAGTGGTTCTCAAAGCATGATCCCACAAACAGACATAAGCACCCCTGGAATGCACTAGAAAAGCAAATTCTCAGTCCCCACCTTAGATCTACTGAGTCAGAAACTCTAGAAATAGAGCTTCATAATTTGGTTTTTACAAGTGCTCCAAGCAACTCTAGAGCACGCTAAAGCTTGATAACCACTGAACTAGACTATTTACCCTCATGTAAGTGTTATCTTTCCTCCTTCCATGACTTGATTCCTTCTGCCTGGAAACTCCAATGCCTGGCTAGTACTCAATAAATGTTCATTTTGCCTGAACAGCCAAAAACTCTAAGATGCCCCCTTGATACACTCATATAGCTGAACTGACATTATGCTTCTTTTTGTGTACATACCCTTTTCAGTTGGCATGAGGAAATGCAAGCTTATTCTTAGCAATAATGTCAATATTTTAGAAGTGCAAATTGTCTAAAATTGTGCATATTTGGGGGAATAAAAGATATATCATCTACTTCTCAGTATTTGAAGCTTATTACAAATTTTGCCATCTTGAGGATCTTGAGAGGAGATGCCTGTTTTTAATTACAATGTTAAAAAGAATCAGAAACCTTTAGATTTAATGATTCCAATTTTGCAGAGTTGAAGATAGGTACTTTTTGATGTTAATCTGTGTCAGAATCACATAAGTGTTCCAAGAAGCCAGGTGAGCCACTTGGCTAACCTCGGAGCCCAGGCAGGAAACTGAAGGTTTGCCCTAAAACGGTAGATTCTGAGATAGGAAGAATATTTGGGCCAGGGAGAAACTGATGCTGGCTTTCTAAGGCTGCAGAGAATTCATCTGTGTTTCCAGATAAAAGTAAAACCCCAAACATGAAATACAAGAGGTCGCTAACTTGAAAATCAACAGAAATATTGATTGGCTTAAAGGAGAAAACCATGTATAATAAAACCCCAAAGACCACACACACACACACACACACACACAAGCTCACATAAACAAAAATGGCAGTGAACACAAGATGGCAGAAGCCTTTCAGATTCTTTTAAGGAAATGGGATATATTTCTGGTACTAGGATATGATACCTCATTATAAAGATGATTAGCAGCAAATTACCAAAAGCTATAATCAGAGTACATTGTGAGCAATTTTACACTATCTAGGACAACTCACTGGTTTTTCAGATAAGGAACAGCCTCAGAAAGACTACTTAACTTTCCCAAGAGCATAGATTTAATCAGCGGCAAAGCCTATGTTGATTTCTTCTTGGACCTGAGGTCTTCTTGCTACGTCATTCTAATGTCTGGGTTGAATCGTATTTGCTGCTGGCCACAGAAGCCACTGAGAATGTGTTTTAATTAAATCCATCTGATTACTCACCGGGCGTATGAACTATCTTAACCGATTCTTTAGCATGTTCCTAACAAGTTGTGATAAAGCCTTTGACAAACTCTGGACAAAAATGTGGCTTTACTGGTACAAGCATCTTAAAGTTTAGTTAAGGTCATACAGCATTTTAAAATATGACAAGCAAATCTTGGTACACAAAACAGGCAGATGGCTTTTGCTAATACAGAAACCCTAAAATGGGTTAAGCAAATGATGAAAAACAAATCTCTAGGAAGCTTTATTGCTTTTGCTTGGCAACTCTCAAAACACAAGATGAAACAATGTAATTTTAATTCAATGGCTGACTGGATCCTTCTTTAAGTTCTGGCTTTGATAGCTCCCAGATGCAACTTTTAATTTCATAATTCATTTTTAAAATATAGGTCAAATCCCATTTCACTAATGAAATATCCAAACTCTAGTCCAATACTCCAGGTATTTTATGTACTAACTGTAATATGATTTCTAAATTGCAGAGTTTAAGAGCTGAGAAGGACTTTTGAGACCATGTAATCAAACACCATCATCGTGTAAAAGAAAGAACTGAGATTTCCAACAGTTGTAACTTTAGTACAACAAAATATCCGATAATCCTTCAGGATTAATATATAAAGAAGCAGCATGAAAGCTTTCTGACTATTCTGTCAGAAATTAAACGTATATGTCACTCTACATATTCCTATCTTGTTTGAAATATTATGAGCACATATAATCCTTAATTAAAAAAACCCAGAAATTAAAAGAAAGCAAGCTTGTGCTACTTAATTATTAATTATCTTAAGGTCTTAAGAATTTTTTTAAAAAATTGAACAACCTGATAAGAAAATTTCGGCAATGTTACCATGAAAAAACATTACCACACACACAGGGTTTTTCCCCCCGACATTCAAACAGGCTGTCATCTACAATAAAGAGTAGACAGTATCACACAGCACAGAGAAGTCTATTGAAAATAGAATATGTGAGAAGAGATAAAGTCTATCTAAAGAGAAAGACACTGATTTAAAGGTTTCAAAAAGATCAAACCTTCTAATAGAATCTCAGTGAGAAATACAGCCTTTATATTGTCAATATATCGAAAGAAACCAAAGCACGAAGCTTTAACAATTGTAAAGCTGGGGCAACAACTGAGTAACAGCCTTAAACCTAAGACTCCATACTCTGAGATTTATACATAACTTAGGTAAAAAACTGCAAGAACTTTCTCTGCTGAACACAGAATAACAAACGGAGTTACACACCCCTATTCACAACTCGCAAATACACACCAGCATACCTATTGTTGTTCCGACAGTTTCGACAGTTGATGCATTCCATCGGGTCAGCAGGAGGTACTGCTGTGTACAGGCCGCCACCCTTGTCAGGAAGGAAGCGGAGGGAAAAGGAAAAAAGAGAGTGCTGAAGGTGTCACAGACTAGAAATCAGATCATCTCTACAGTTAAACAAAGCCACATCAACAACAAATGGTTACGTGGTATATGTTAACCATCTCCTTGAACCATGTTATCTTTATCACCATTTACCTATATTCACACAGGGGTTGTGCACAATACTAAAACTGTTCTCCTCAAACTCAACCACCATGGGTTTTTGCATGTATGTTTGTACTGGAAAGAGGGAAATAAATGAAGGGAGAAGGTTAGTCATTTCCCTTTAGTGTTTCAAATCTAATGGGCCCAAAATACACTATACGTTATAAGCTCCTATTCATTTTCACTTTCCTAGCAGTCATGGAAAATTTTTATGGGATGCTAGCTGGAGAAACAGGGTGGAAATCTGTTTGAATGATGTCACAAGATAAACCCATCTTCATTTTCCTGTAATTATTTCGATTAGGTTGTTCACTTGACTCCATGAAGTCTTAAAACATGTTATATTTTTCCAGATGGAGTAGATTCTCAGCCAGCGATGACTTGGAGGGGAGTATTAATATTGTGCTGTTGCTTTTGGCGGAAACTGCCCAGCAATTAAGAAAAATGCCCAGATTAACACATACCTCACTGTAAAATGTTCACTTGACATATACAATGGCAAGAGTTCTTCAAAACGGGTTAAGACTTGAATCAGCCTCATGGTCAGAGTCAAAATTCTGCTTTCAGAAGCAAAACAGCAGAGCTGAATTTGATAAGGTTGGAGGAGGCTGTTGCACTGCTCCCCAAGCCCAGAACAGGCCCTCAAGGTTAGGAAAAGTTCAGGCAATTGTTTTTCCCAGAATACTTTCCATTTCCATTCATCTCATAACAACAGCCAGAATCTAAGCAAACCAAAAGTACTGAAAATTTCTTTGCAACATTCCTGATCCAACTAGCAACAGGAGCTTTTGAGAAAACAGAGAGAGAAAGAATATGCCTATGCTATATTCAGTCCAGGAGGATAAACTCCAAAGCTGTAGAAAAACCTGAAGTTAAGAACCTACAGGATAGCGTATTTATTGGACTCACCAAACATATTAAAGTTAATTCAATCATTTTATGATCAAAAGCGTTTTAAAAATGTCCACATATCCAGAAGAGTAAGAAAATGAATGAGCTAAGATCACAGAGGATAACATGTAAAACTGCACACTTACTGGGGCAGCTATTATTTAAATAGCAACTCATTGTTCAAAAAACACAAAGTACTGTGTTCAAATACTAAAGCAAACATCAGACTTATTTTTTTTTTCTTATGGAAACAGCATGTGCTATTCAAACGGTAATGCTCTCTCCTTCAATTTCTTGGACAATGTTAGTAGTTTGGATTAGGAATGGTGACAAAAAAAAGTTTAGAAAGTCTGAATGTAAGCCATGTCTTTCCATACAAAATAATGAAATCATTATTCACTTTTGGTAATGATGTACTAAAGCAAATTAAATATTTTTTCTACAACATACGAAAGCTAGGTCACAGGAAAGCCATTAGATTTCTAGCTTTAAGATACAAATATATATCATAGTTTTGGTCTCCAAAGGTAAGATTTTAATAAATCTTTACTACTGTTCAAGATTTTTTAAAAAATCTCTATAAACGTCTTCATTTCTAGCACATTGTAGCTTATGACAGATTTATCTGTAATTGAAACAATGACAAAAATGTAAATGAGTATTTAATTTGATCAACTAAACATTTTATTTATGTGATTGAAAATAAAGTAGCTGACTATCCAAGCAATGTAATAAATCAAGCTTCCTGGTGCAGAGAATCTCTTAAACCAGTACAAATCTAAAATACATTAGTCATTCTATTCCCATTTCAAAAACGAAAGTATATCAGCTGGTTGAAAGTGAAAGTGTTAGTCACTCAGTCGTGTCAGACTCTTTGTGACCCCACGGACTATAGCCCGCCAGGCTCCTCCGTCCATGGGATTCTCCAGGCAAGAATACTGGAGTGGGCTGCCTTTTCCTTCTCCAAGGGATCTTCCCAACCCAGGGATCGAGCCCGGGTCTCTTACACTGCACTGAGATAAAGTAGTACTAAAGCTTTATCTCTCCTTGTGGGAAGAGAACACTAATCTTACAAAATATAAAAATCTTACAGCCAACCACAAAACACACATGGGCAAAACAGATGAAGAAAACCTCACAGGAGGTCAGAAGTGACAATCCGGTGGTACCCAGCCATGCTGTGTACGGCCCATGCAAGGCTTTCTTCTAAAAGTGGAATTAGTTGCCAACATGTAAAAAATCTAGATTTCACCTGGATTTACAGATGTGAAAATTCAGAAGACCTGGCCACACAAGGTGTGTGGACAACAGGCGCTGAACCTGGGCTGCTTCTTTTTTTTTTTTTAATTTTATCTATTCATTTTTTGGCTACGCTGGGTCTTCATTGCTACAAGGGCTTTTCCCTAGTTGCAGCAAACGAGCGGGGGCTACTCTGTAGTTGCGATGTGTGGGCTTTCACTGCGGTGACTTCTCTTGTTGCACAGCATGGGCTCTAGGCTGCGTGGGCTCAGCAGTTGCGGCTCCCAGGCTCTGGAGCACAGGCTCAACAGTTGTGGCCCAGGGGCTTAGTTGCTCTGCAGCACGTGGATCTTCCCAGATCAGGGATTGAACCTGTGTCTCCTGCATTGGCAGGGCGATTCTCTACCACTGAGCCACCAGGGAAGCCCCCCAGGGCTGCTGTTACATGGCTCTCCCATACCTTTGCTACTTTCGTCTCATCCCCAACTTGTTTCACTCAATTTCAGGATCTGCCTGAGTCCTCTAAGCGTATAAGCTTTTAGACTTTGCTCTAAATAAATCAAATTTAAACTATGTGGCTTGGTCCATGGCCAATAGTATTTCCGCTTCATCTCAAGAGTAACTTCCAGTCTGTTTATAATTGGCCCTGCATTTTCAGTGCTAAATAACTCTAGATACAATTCAGATTGATGAATACAACTACTGCTTGATAATAGAAAGCTTCCAAAGATGTCTGGATCAAGGGGCTACCGGTGCCACAGGCTACACCAGTGATCCTGTGAGGTTTCTTTATTGGGAAAAGCACGTGTGCTGACCATGTTCTTGCACCCTGACATCGTGGGGCACAGGGGGCTTTTATTTATAAGTAGGTCTCTTACATTCACTAGATGACGAGGATGTTCAAAATCCACGCGTGTTCTGGTTAGAGAGCTCACGTGCCCGGAGTAGAGCCCTCCGTTTAAGCTCCCGCTGACTCCATTGGGGACTTTATGGTGCAGATGCGAGCAGCCATTGCTGAAGCTTCCATGAACACTTCCGTTTATCCGGTTTGTGCCGGGCAGAGTGGTGTATTCCACCATCTGCCCGTTGACATCTGACCCTTGGTAGAGATAGCCTGGTGGGTCGTATTCTGTTGAGAGAGAACAAAAAAAGCAAACAAACAGAAAGGGTAAGGGACTGAAAGAGACAATTCTTCTTGTTCGGGAAGTTTTATTAATTAAATTCCTAATAGACTACAACTGTACTAAAATACACTCTTAAAAAGTGTTCACTTACAGCTTCTTTGTGAGATTTGCTTTAATCAAGTTATTACTGTTATTTCCTTAACGGTGTAGAGGCAGCCAGGAACTATGAGTTAGTTATGACTCTTCTAATGGGAAGAGAAGTCAACCAGAGAGAAATTGCTCAAAAGAGAATGAATAAATTGTGCAAGTTGCAACTATCAAAGTACCGGCAACACTAAGAAAATGTGTTTAAATTTCCCGATGCTTCAAAGTGCTGAAAGAAATTGTATGGAACACCAGCAAAAGGCTAACTTTAGGTAGAATATTTCAAAAAGCAATAAACACCACTTAAGTAAAAGGATGGGATTGGGAAAACATTCACTATTCATACAGGTCCTTGGTTATTACAGCCAAGTTGGAAATTGTGGGGCATGAAAGGCTAATTATTCCCTTTCCTTACATTAAAAGTATTTCCATAGCTGCCTCAAATATCTGATTTCCAGAAGCACACCTACCAGATATATTTAGAAAACGTGAAATGTTCTTTAGAATGTATATTATCTAAACTGCACAGGATTTGTTGTCAGAGTTTTGATCAGTTCTTCAAAGGTACTGGAGGACAGTGCCAAGACTGGAGGAACCGTCCCTCCTCCTGTTAAGCTGTGTTAACAGCGCGTGTGTTCCCGTCAGTGCTTCTCTTCTCCACTAAACTACACGAAGAAGGCATGATGCCTGCACTGTCCACCAGTGTAGGGCACACAGGCGAGAGCCACAATGACTATCTTCTGAATCAATGACTCAATGGACATTTCCATCAATGAACATTGCCATTTCCCATCTTTCAACATATCATCAAGTCACAAAGAAAAGTAACTTTAGCCAGATTAATCTTGCTCAGACAAGCAGATCAGTACTCTTAGTGATTTAGTGCACTCTCACACAATCAAAGTCAATGACATCAGAACCATTTAGAAAAAGACCCAAAAGATGGCTAGCTCTTCCAGTCTGGCACCACCATCACCATCTCCACCACTTCTCACCCTGCCCATCTCTTGGAAGGCAACAAGGTGATAAAAATAAATCACTTTTCCCCCCTGAGCTGTTCACTAAAAAGGGACCACAGGCAGGAACCAGCTAAGAGCTGCTGAGCGCTTATCACTGCTGGGGTCTTTGCTTTTGTATCATCTTTTTACTCTGGGGCCATAGAGGAAACTGAAATACTTCCTCCCAGCAGAGACTAAAGCCTCTGATCTGACTGTCCTCTTTTATAATAGCTGGGGGAAGATGAATGGTAAGAAGGTGAGGGGATGAAAAAAGAGGAAAGAAAAGGGAAGAGGGTTCTAGGTTATATGTTTTACTGCAGCGCCATCACTGACAGCTCCAGAGCTCCTGGACACGTCTTGGGGGTGGGACACCACTCTGGAGCTATTTTGGTACATGAAGCACCGAGTCAGGAGTGTGGTGTCTTCATCTGTGTCATTCCAGGACAGTAACTTAGAACAGTCTTCACTAGCTTCCTTTCCATCATGCCTTTTTCATTCCTTGTTGACAAGATCTGGAGCAGTACGGAGGGGTTCCTGCAGCAATTCCAAAGCTCCACGCTTCAAGTCCTCAGCCTCTTTGGTGGTCCAACGCCACCAGAGTTTCCTAGCACTGAGTTAGCTATTTACTTAGAGACCTGCTTAGTTTGGGCTTTGCTGTTTATTTCTCCTGGGCAATTTAATTTGATGCTCCACTTATTTTGGCTGACAGCTAGCACCATCTTAAAGTCATCTCCACGAATGAAGAGCATCTGATGTGTTCTATCCCACGACACTCATGCACAAATGTGTTAGAAATCAATATTTATTCTGACAATATTTTTCTACCCATCTTTAGAAAAAAGAGAAGGAGACACTGATGAATGGCTTACTCTGTATGGTGCTCTGCTGGCGGTTCTTCCACAGGCACATGGCAATGAAGGCCATGAGAATGAGCACCATTACACCCAGCACACAGCCCACGATCAGGTACAGCATGTCGCTGCTCCTGGTGGGGCTGGTGGCAGGGCCCACGTTCCCTCCACTCCCCGAGGAATTCGGAGGGGTGCTCAAGTCTTTGATGGGATACTCAGAAGCTCCAGGGACCCGTTTCACTAGTTGAAAAACAGAAAGGAAAACATGATGTCAGGGTGAAGACAGTCTCTACGAAATGGTTTACTCTCCGAAGGAGGTCTGGTTAGGAACACGAGCCAGTCTGTTTACACTTGTGACTGAGATGATCTGACCACCAATGAGTCACAAAGAGGGCTCCAAAGCTTAAAAGTCTAATGTGCCAAGGTTTTAGGCCACAAATTCTAGAGAAAGCATCAGATCAGAGACACAGATGCACTTGGTCTAACCCAAACTGCTGTATGATGATCTGCTCAATTGTACTGGCAGAAGGCTCCCAAAGAGTTGAAATAAAAATATTTTAACCTACAGATGGGACAAAAACTCCTTTATGTCTGACACACTTTGAGCTGAATGAGACTCACGATTACCTATTTTATGCCTTTTGCCTGTAAATCACATTAAAAGCCATGACTTTGAACTACTAGAACAATTATATACAATTCCAAAAACTGCACACATAATACTAAACATTGCAAAACCAAGAACTCTTGAGGTCTACGTAAACATAGTCCTTTTACCTAATTCACTAGTATTCTGGATAATGGCAAGAGCAAAAGCTAAAAACAGGTGGCACATAAACCCCACTTTCTCTGTCCCCAGAAAAGATGCTTTTAATGCTCTACAGGTTACAGAGAAGCAGCAGACAGCACAATGGTTGATGGCCTGGTCTCTGGAACCAGACTGTCCGTCCAGGTTTCTATCCTGTTCCACTGTTCACCTCTTAGCCATAAGACTTGACTTCCATAAACCAGCTTCTGCATGTGGAAAATAGATATAATCATACCAGCTCCATGATAAGGTTGTGATGAAGAGTAAATGAGGGGACTTCCCTGGTGGCCCATTGGTTAAGAATCTAATTTCCAATTAGAGGACGTCGGTTTGATCTCTGGTGAGAGCTGGACCATAAAAAAGGCTGAGCGCCAAAGAACTGATGCTTTGAAATTGTGGTGCTGGAGAAGACTCGAGAGTACCTTGGACAACAAGGAGATCAAACCAGTCAATCCTAAAGGATATCAACCCTGAATATTCATTGGAAGGACTGATGCTGAAGCTCCAATACTTCAGCCACCTGATGCAAAGGGCCAACTCATTGGAAAAGACCCTGATGCTGGGAAAGATTGAGGGCAGGTGGAGAAGGGGGCAACAGAGGATGAGATGGTTGGATGGCATCACCAACTCAATGGATATGAATCTGAGCAAACACGGGGAGACAGCGGAGGCCTGGGAAGCCTGGCGTGCTGCCGTCCGTGGGGTCACAAAGAGCTGGACACAACTCAGCAACGAAACAACTGAGAACTAAGATCCCACATGCCACGGGGCAACGAAGCCTGCAGGCCCCAACTAGAGAGAGCCCTCGAGACGCGACTAGAGAGGTCCACATGCTGCAGGGTCTATCACACGACTAGAGAGCCCATGCGCCACAACTACTGAGCCCGTGTGCTCCAGGGCCTGCGACCACGACAAGAAAGAGAAGCCCGGGCAGCACACTGGGAAGCCATGTGCCACAGCAAGAGACGCCCTCGAGCACTGCAACTAGGGAAAGACTTCACAAGCAGACCCAGAGCCGCCAAAACTTTTTAAAAAATTAGAATAAATAAATAAAGTCATAAAAGAATAAATGAGTTAATCCGTGTAAAAAAGCTCTCGGCTTACAGCCTGGCATGTGGTAGCGTTCAATCAATTTTGTTACTGTCATTAGTTACTATTCTACATTTCTTGTTACAGTTCCTAACTACTTACAGGAGCAGAGTGATCTTTAAAAACAAATATTACATTGGGGTTCCATTTTCTAGCAACTTCAACTCTACAGAACAGGGCTGGAAATCAGTCAAGGAGAGGCTGCCTTTCAAAGGAAAGAGCTCTGCAGCATTGAAAGCTAGAAGAATACCTGGCAAAGACTCTAAAGGAAATTTCTACTTTGGGTGGTATGTTGGATTATACAATTCTAAGGTCCCTGCCAATTCCTAAGACAACAAACAAGTTTCTAAGGCAAAATGGATGTTACAGATTGTACATGAAAGACCACAATTACTCATAGGGAAGTTCTTCAGGTTTGTTCACTCCTCATTTACTCTGAATTTATTCATAATTCCACCAAGCTTGATGAGCGGTTGCCAACCTCTCGCTGAACTTAAAAACTTTTGCAGTGGGTGAGATGGTCCCATGGACGTGAATGAGAAGAGAGAGCCAAGAACATGACATGAGCAAGTTAAGGGGCAAAACAGAAAGAGAAAGCAGAGAACTAAACAAAAATCACGATGGCCTACAATCTTGAACAGTGGGGGGAAGTGGCTGGCCTCCAACACTGTGTCATTCCCGAGAAAACTGTACGGAATTACGAAGATAAGATAATCACTGTTCACAATAAGAACCTTGAGTCATTTCTTTAAAAAGGTGAACTCATGCATCCAGCGTTCTACTTAAACAGGCTGGGAATTGTGTAATACATTTCAGAAAGTCATTCAGCGTGAACGGTTAAAATTTTATTTTTTTAGATTTTTCGTTTTTTTTTATGTGAACCATTTTTTAAAGTCGTTATTGAATGTGTTACAATATTGCTTCTGTTTTATATTGCTTCAGTTTTTTTGGCCACAAGGCATGTAGGATGTTAGCTCCCTGACCAGGGATCAAACCTGTACCCCCTGCATGTAAGGCAAAGTCTTAAACTCTGCACCGCCAGCGAAGTTCCAATTAACATTTTAAAGAAGGTTTTTGCTTTTCTCTCATCCGAAAGTCTATAGCTGGAACCTTTGATTCCCCAGCCGAGTCGATTAATGATGTATACTATAAGACTATTAAAAACAATACAGTTATTACATTGTTGTCTCTGTTTTATGTTCTGCCTGGCTAGATTCTTAAATGTCTTGGGAGCAGAGACAAGAAATTTCATTTTTATGTAATTTTGTTCCGAGTTTCACAGCATCTGGAGGCAAGTAAGAAATGTTCATTAAACAGTGTCCAGTACAAAAAGGTACTCAAATATATGCTAAACAAATGAAATTCAAGGTTAGTCTACAGGTCTGTGTGTATAAACGTTTAAATGTGAATTTAACATGTGGGTTTTGAAGCAGAAAGACACGTGATTCAGAATTGAACGATGAAGCTGAGTCTTGGCATATGAATTCAACCTTTCTGAGCCTCAGTTTCCACTTCGGCTGCTTCTGTTACTCAAGTGTGGTATCTTCTGTTTTCAACAATTGTAGTATTTTACAGCTAATCTATGTCTGCAAGCAGTTGAAATCTTATTTTAGAATTATCGACTAATTCTGAACTTAACTACTACACTTAACTGAACAGGTAGGTAGTATACATATCTGTCATTCAAAAACCACTTTAAACATAGGTAGCGCCTTCTCTTTAACTTTTTTGGGAAAGCATTCTAATTCTCTCAGCAATCTCAGAAATTAGTCAGCAAATATTTCTATTCCTTCATAGAGGACCAAAAAAAAAAGGGGGTTGGGGGGAAGTGACCTACCCAGAGGCATGCAGAAATTTACAATGAATACTTATCTAAACTACTTTTAAGGCAAGTTTTCTAGCCCAGGGGTCCTCAACCTCCAGGATCTAATGCCTGATGATCTGAGGTGGAGCTGATGTAATAATAATAGAAATAAAGTGCACAATAGATGTAATGCACTTGAATCATTCCAAACCACCTGCTCACCTCCCTGGTCCATGGGAAACTGTCTTCCATAAAACCAGCACTTGGTGTCAATGAAGTTGGGGATCGCTGCTCTAGCTGACATAAGGCTAGAGTGTTGAGACAGTGGATATACCTAGAAAACAGTCCAAAGTATCTATGGAAACACATCAATAGTCAGAAGGAATCCAGAGTTCAAAATCCTAGCTCTGTCCAGGGAAGAACCACTCATTCTCACCCCTCCCTACCTTTCGTTTCACAGATCATCACGTTACTGAACTCGCTCTCTCCTCCTTCGTTGAAACACTGCATTTTAATATCATAGGAGGTTTCTGGCTGCAGGTGGCCAATCATGTGCCACTGCTTTGAACCTAGAAAGGAAAAATAGATGATAAGATTTAAATACGCCACAATCTAAACAACAGAGTCAATAAAATCATTTAGTAATTTCAAAATGAAGTTGGAGCAGGTGCCATCACCATATAGTCAGTTTGAGCAATAAAAATGTCCTTATACTTTCAGCGATACGTGACAGATGAATAGCATTTCCTTTGCATGGTATGAAAAGAAATGGTAAAGAGAAGAGAGAAACTGAATTAAAGCTAAACCTGTCTGTGGGGATTCAGACTTTGTTTCATTACAAGTAATTAGTAGTAAGTCTTTCATAAAATACATATTAATTTTCTGCATAAGTTAAAAGAAAACCCTCAAGTCCTTTGATCCCATACTTCAGCGAGCAAGTCAACCCACTCTGTTCATCCACCAGAAAGCAACGCCATGTATGAGGTCAGAAAACAATGTCTTACCCAGAACAAGAGACCATTACAAGACAGACCTCAGCAAAACTCTCAGTTCCACTCTAATGGGACACAGTGTGTGCGTGTGTGTGTGTGTGCATGTGCGTGCTCAGTCATGTCTGACTTTTTGTGACCCGTATGGACTGTAGCCTGCCAGGCTCCTGGGTCCGTGGAATTCTCCTAGCAAGAATACTGGAGTGGGTTGTCATTGCTTTCTCCAGGGCATCTTTCTGACCCAGGCATGGAACCCGTGTCTCTGTGTCTCCTGCACTGCAGGCAGATTCTTTATCCCTGAGCCATCAGGGAAGCCCTCCAACATATAAATGAATGCTCAAACAGCAAAATCTACTCTGGGAAGCTCTTGGCTACTGCTCCCGCCATTTCTTTCCTTTTGAATCTGGGTCTCCAAACCACACAAGTAAAGAATGAGGCTGTGATCCGTGGCACACAGCCAGCATTTCATTTAGAAACACTTCTAAACTGAGCAACTTCAATATAAATCACTCTCTGTTTTTACTTCCGTGGACCTGTGACAAACTTTAATAAACAGGGACACGTCTGCCAGACTCAATGAACTCTTCAAGCACCTTTAATCCTTCTCAGAAAATACCTCTTCAAACTGTTTTCACTGTTTCTTAGAAACTCAACTATACCACCAACTGATTTAAGAGTCAATTAAAGATAGAGAAGGAAAAAAATAAATGAAACAAAACCACACACACAAGTCAAATCGACTTGGCTGACAGAGCCAGTGGCTCCGGGATTCTTCCTGATTCAACGCAGACAAAAACATCCCGACCTGGAAGCATACCCCTTTCCAGGCCACCGATACAAAGCCCCTCATTCATATTCTACAAGCCCCATATTTTATAAGGAAGAGAATCTGCTTGCTTTAGGATCGAAGGACTATGAAAAACTCACAAGTGGGGAATTCTAGGCCCCATTTATAAGTGTAAAGAGGATTCTAAAAGAAACTTGACTCAAAATCTACTTGAGATAAGAACAGATCCATTTTTAAATTCCAAAAGCTTTGCTAAAAGACTCCTACTTTTTTCTCTATCTTTAGTTCTTTCCTGGTCCAGCCCCCAACTCACTCAACAACATTCACTTGAATAATTATTACACTAGATTTGAAGTTTTCCTTTCATAGCACTAGTAAAAATGGAATTAAACTAAGCTTCTGATAAGTTACTAGTAAGAGAAAATGAACTAATACATATCATATTAGAATAATATCCCACTGTTATTGAAATTATTCCAATTATAGAAAATATCACCAGAAAGGTTTTACAGGTCATTGACAAATAAGACACCTAAGTGTTATTATTAGGTTTATAATCAACCAACAAGCATGCTGTTTGCTCAGCAGTTTTTTTCACCAAGAATGTTTTAGAAAAGGTAAAAAATGAAAGCACAGGCTTAAAGATCAGGATGACATACTCTGATTTACTTGAAACTGAACTTAATTTACAAGATTAAAATAATCACCACAAACACACTGGTATGTTCAAAACGTTTACAGCTTATCTAAACGTGGAACTTAATTCAAAAGGTAGGGTACCAGTATAATTGCTCTTCTCTTACTGTATTCTTTAACAATGTAATTGCGTTTCAAAGCTTAAACAATTTTGAGTTGATATACGTAAGTAATCTAAAACTTTAAAGAAAACTTTACGTAGAAAGGATAAATACTTCTGTTTCTCGGCTCGGGAGAGCAAGCCAATAGTTTCCAACTGCCACAAAAAGAATTTCAAGTGCATAAACTTGAAAATAAGGAATAAGCAAATTACACAGCACAGTGAAGCCCACTTAAACAGCTAACTGCTCTATTATGTTCATAAACAAGTTCTCGTGAACCACAAGGCAAAGCTCACATGTACAGATGCTGGTAAGAGAAACAAAAGCTCCTTTAGAGGAATTTCCCTGCTCCACACTCCACAGGCCAACACTCAAGTCTGTAAACGTTCAAAGATTTAGCTAGAGAATATAGAAAGTGTTTCTCAGAGGATTTCTAGATTTGAACCGGGAAGGGGAAGGGAGGGAGTGATACTGATGGAGACAGAGAGGGAGGTTTGTTTTATTTATATTTGGCTTATGTAGAACGACCTTCTCACGAAAGTGTAACCTCTCTCAAAAGAGTTTAAAACTAAAAACCAGACACCTCCACCTGCCTAACCCAGACAAAACTAACATGAAGACTGAGCCAGGACTACAGTGTGGATCGGTCACTGACAATGCTATTTCCTTTCATGAACATGCATATGAAAAAGTACCCATCACTGTAGAGATGAAAGTTCACACACACAGGCCACAGTCATGGGACCAGCACCCGGGTGAAGCACGTCACACACAGGCCACAGTCATGGGACCAGCACCCGGGTGAAGCATGTCACACACAGGCCACAGTCGTGGGACCAGCACCCGGGGGAAGCACGTCACACACAGGCCACAGTCGTGGGACCAGCACCCGGGTGAAACACGTCACACACAGGCCACAGTCGTGGGACCAGCACCCAGGGGAAGCACGTGTTCCTGGCCCCCCACAGTCCCCTCATGCCCCCTCCAGCCACTGCCACCTCCAGGAAGCTACCATCCTGACTTCACTGAATCTTTTTTGCCACTAACAATGATCTTTCCACACTTCCCCAATTCTTTATGAAGAAGGCAGGTTTGGGGAACTCATTTCTTTCCTACTTTTCCAGATTAAGAAAAGAGAAACAATCACTCTTCCATTCAAAAAATATTTAGGGGGCACCTACTCTGTTCCAGGTATTAAAACTTAGATAACAAATTTTTCATCATATCACAAAAATAATGGATGCATCACATCACAAAAGTAACGGATGAACAATAAAAAGAAAACCACAATATTTAAAGAAACATGATGCCACCTATTAAAAGTAATTTATTATAAGATTACTTACAACAAAAAAACTATTGGACGTTGAAAAGTCAGAGGAAAGTCACCTTGGCTTGGCACAATTTTTTGAGATGATTCATTAGGAAATTAATACTTCAAAAAAAAAAGAATCTTAGAGTGAAAAAAGACCTCAGAAGAAGCCTTCCTCCCAAAGCAAGAATCTGTTCCAACTTAGCACTGAGAAACAGGTATCCAGCTTCTACTGAACACCTCCCAAATTGGGGAGTTTATTATTTTGTGAGGGGACCCACATCAGAGAAATATGGTATGAAAGGGTTCTTCCTCACTCGATTTCCTTCTAGCTGTCCTCCCCCAACAGACTGAGTACCTCTTCCACATTCTAGTCCTTAAATACTTGAAGACAGGACTTTCCTGGTGGTCTAGTGGTTAGGAATCTGTCTGCCAATGCAGTAGACACGGGATTGCTCCCTCACCCAAGGAGAATCCTCATGCTGTGAAGCAACTAAGCACGGCACCACAACTACTAAGCCCACAAGCACCGAGAGCCCGCGCTCTGCAAGAGGAGAAGCCCCCACGACGAGAAGCCCACACGGCGCAACTACAGAGCAGCCCCGGAGCCCGTGCTCTGCAAGACGAGAAGCCGCCACGATGAGAAGCCCGCACGGCGCAACTAGAGAGCAGCCCTGGCTCGCTGCAACTGGAGAAAGCCCAAGCCCAGCAATGAAGACCCACAGCAGCCAAAATAATAAATTAAAAAAAAAAACACAAAACTTGAAGAAAGCTGTTCTGCTGCTGGCTATCATAGATGTCTTTTTTCCAACCTGATCATCCTAGACACTCCATTATTCTTTTCTGGGCTCTGAGCATTCACCCATTCATTTACTCAATAAATACCAAACAACTCAACAGTGTAGGGCTTGGGATACAGCCGTGGGAAAGAAGGCCCTCTGCCGTGAGGAGAGTAACATTTAGTGGGAAAAGCAAATGTTAAGCAAATAATTTCCTATACACACACATATGCAAAACTGAACCAGGATGCACACTTGCAAAATCTCTTCAGTTGTGCCTGACTCTTTGTGATCCTACGGACTGTAGCCTGCCAGGCTCCTCTGATCCTATGGACTGTAACCTGCCAGGCTCCTCTGTGCATAGGATTCTCTAGGCAAGAATACTGGAGTGGGCTGCCATGCCTTCTTCCAGGGGATCTTCCCACCCAAGGATCAAACCCGTCTCCTGCAGCTCCTGCATTGCAGGCGGATTCTTTACAGACTGAGCCACCAACCCCTCATTCTTCAAGGGTCCACTGTATTAAATTGGACAAATTAACTTTCTTTGGAAAAAATTCAAAGTAGTAGCATATATGCCATTTCATTTTTACTCTATTTTCCCTGGGACATTTTTCATAATATTTATAAACCCTCTCCGTCCAAAACTCTCTTATTAAGACTCTAGCTTGTCCACGGCACTTACCTTCCACAATATCCCTCTTGTAATCACTATCATTGTCACTATCTGTTGGCCGGTAATAGATATAAAATCCTTGAATGGGAGTGTTATTGTTACTCGATGGAATGTACTAGAAAAGACAAGCAAAGACTTGTCAAAGACAAAAATAAATGTAACTTTTACATCCATTAAGATTTATTTATCTGTGTGGCAGTATTTTTTGAGCTTCATTTTATAGAAATCCTTGATAGTCATTTAAAGTTTAATTTAAAGGTATTCAAAGGTGCTGAGAGTATTTTAGCTTACTGCAGGGCTAAACAAAAATAAAGCACTATGTCTCACTAGGCTCAAAGACAAAAAAGTACATTGGGCTCAAAAACAATAAAACATGAAATGGTGATTGTGTTAATACTTGGATGAGAGCTGAAGAGACAATCATTTTATTTTTAGCCCTGCCCCCTGAGCCTGGATGGGAGGGCAACTGGGGGGGAAGAATAGTTATATGTGTATGTACAGCTGAGTCCCTCTGCTGTGCATCTGAAACTATCACACTGTTGATCAGCTACGAGTGTGTGTGTGCTAAGTTGCTTCAGTTCAGTTGTGTCTGACTCTGTTCAACCCCATGGACTGTAAACACCAGGCTTCTCTGTTCATGGGATTCTCCAGGCAAGAATACCGGAGTGGGCTGCCATGCCATCCTCTGGGGGATCTTCCCAACCCAGGGATTGAACTCACATCTCTTATGTCTCCTGCTTTGGCAGGTGGGCTCTTTACCACTAGAACGCCACCTGGGAAGCTCTAATCAGTTAAACTCCATTATAAAATAAAAACTAAAACAAAATAAAACAAAACCTGCCCCTCTTATAATATATGCTCTTACACAAATTTGTGGCCCTCAATTTCCTCTTACTTAAAAGTTCAAAAATTTCCCATTCATAGTATCATGTCCTGATATTAAACTAACATGGCCACATCAGAAACTTTTGTCATTAGAGAAGATGTTTTACTTACCGTCCACTTTAGCATGATCTGAGTATCACTGACAGCTTCTGTGTAGGCGATGTGAGGTCCAGTTATGGGACGGTTAGAAAAGCGATTGGGGAACCCAGCCACCTGATACGGACGAGAAGCTGAACTCCGAAAACTCTCACCATAATGGTTGATAGCAATGACCCTAAATTTGTACGTTGAACCTTTCGAGGGAGGGAAAAGAAAAACAGAATTTAAGGGACAATATTCAAAATACAACAATCATACTTAAACATCTCTCTGCAATAACAACGACATGCTCTAAAGCCTAGATAGTAAATAGATTTCAACCCACTTGTCACTCTGGTATTGCATGCGTTCATTGCGTGTGTTCAAGATTCCAATACCTTACTGGGGGTCCCTGGGAGAGACAGATGCTGTTCCTCATGGAAAGAAGCCAGGAGAGAGGAGGAAAGAGCACATTTCTCTTTCAACATCCTGTTCTAAAGTCATACCCATCAAATACAGGACTAGCTGGTGGTGATGATGGTGGTGTTTAGTCACTAAGTCGTGTCCCAGTCTTTGCAGCCCCATGGACTGCAGCCTGCCAGGCTCCTCTGTCTGTGGGATTTCCCAGGCAAGAATACTGGAGTGGGTTGCTGAAACTATTGGGTTGGCCAGAATATTTGTTTGGGTTTTTCTGTAAGTACATAGGAAAAATCAGAACGAACTTTGTGGCCAACCCAATAGGGTTTTTTCCACTTTGAAAGAAACAACTGAAGCAAAGTTTAACACAGGGAATACAGCTATGAAGAGGCACTGTGTGGCTAATCACAGATGTCACTCTGCTCCCTCTAATAAGAGGAGAAAGATCAGATTTAAGCTACAACAGAAGGTATTTGTTTGGCTTAGATATTAAGAACTTAAAAAAAAAAAACAAAACTCTAAGGATTGTGAGTTTCTGAAAATCTGAATCTAAAGAATAAATTAGACCCCTAAAGCAAGTTTCCCCAAAGCTCAAAAATAACCCCTGAGCTTCTGAAAACAGTCTTTTCTATCTATAAAATGTTACTTAGCTTTGCCCATATTTAAAACTGCCACCCTCTCCCAACTGTACCTACATATTCCTGAGCTCCTCCTGTTACCTGTCAGACAAACACGGGTTTTTGCTGCTAAAGTACATTTAAAAGTCCATCAACAAAAACAGTCATGAAACCCAAACAAACAAAAGTAAATAAAGTTGATTTGTGATTAGTGCTTTCCTCTTTTATGGGTTGTTTCATATATTAGGGGGTCTGGATGGGCTTCCCTGGTGGTTCAGATGGTAAAGAATCTGCCTGCAATGCAGGAGACCTGGGTTTGATCCCTGGGTTGGGAAGATCCCCTGGAGGAGGGCATGGCAACCCACTCCAGTATTCTAGCCTGGAGAATCCCCATGGACAAAGCAGCCCAGTGGGCTATAGTCCGTGGGATCACAAAGAGTCAGACATGACTGAGCGACTAAGCACACAGGGGTCTGGAGAAGCTCCCCTGATGCTGAAACAAAACTTAACAGAACAAGGAGGTGCTGAATGTTGTCTCATATCCATAAAGCAAAGTAGTGGGTTTAACCATGCTAAGATGCATCATCAGATCAATTGTAGTCAAATAACAAGCAATTTCCCTCTTAAAACATTCATTCATAGCAGAATACACATACATACACACACACAAAGATGTCACCACAACCCTGCTTCCACTCATCTGCAGTTAGAAATAGTCTAAAGCCCAGAAATAAAGACTAGGTTAAGTCAATCACGGTATACTTACACAGTAGATACACAGTTATTAAACACTGAGTTCTGAAGAATTGTTAATTATGATATAACATGGGAAAAGGGGGTCACAAGACAATATTTATGGCATGATCCCAGTTTGTATTAGAAAGGAAAAAAGACTAGAAAGAAATACAACATAATATAAACAATGGTTATCTCTAGATGGGTGGGTTTGGAGTGACTATTCTCTTTTTATATTTTGCTTTCAGATACAATTTTGCTTTTTATACAATAAGCTCACATTACTTTAACAATTAGAAGAATATATGATTATTACAAATATGTATTTAGGGATTTCCCTGGTGGTCCAGTGGTTAAGACTTCCCAATGCAGGGGACACAGACTAGATCTCTGGTCAGGAAACTAATATCCTGCATGCAGTAGGCATGGTCAAAAAAAAAAAAAAAAGACGAATATGCATCTAAGGTCAGCACTGCTGGCCTAAAACAAAATGTCTGAATATTACTACCTGGCTCTAAGCTACGAACTTCCACAGAAAGCTTAGAAGGAGGGATGTCTTCAGCTGCCACCAGCCAATCACTAGTCCTCATCCGTTTATATTCAACCTTGAAGGCAGTGATTGGAGAGCCCCCGTTCGCCCGAGGAATCCATGTGACGTAGACAGACGTCTCTGACGCAGTGGAGATAGTAGGCCGGTCAGGTGCCTCTGGGACTGAAAATGGAAACATTCATTTAGATAACCCTCAGCATCAGAAACAAGAATTACTCAAGTGAACTGAAAGGGATAAATCCCCAACATCACTTTACTAAAGGCTCTGCACCAAAATTCTTGCCAGAGTTAATAACATTATGACTTTCTTTCTGTCCTCTGAAAAGTTAATGTGCAATGAAATAGAGGAAGTAGCAGGAAAAGTGAGATAATTTATAAACTTGATAAGTATCTCTGAAAATCCGAAAGTTAATGAGTATGATGACTGAGGCATGCTAAAACAATATAAGTAATTATTACTTGGTGCTTCAAGTCTGACTGTGGTAATAATTTACAGTAAATTTCAAAACGATGTGTTATTTAAATGGTTTTCATTATCCAACTGAGCTATAGAAAACATATTCAGCCAATAGTCTATAGGTTGTTCTGTTTATTAGCTATTATGATCATAGCCTGTCAATAATCAGCAATGTAGCTATTACTACTGTACGTATCTTAACACATTCAAGGCTACAGGAATGCTAGTCTGAAAAACAGACTGCAAGCAGTAAAATAGAGATAAACCGAACCAGTAAAATCAATCCTGATAAAAATGGGAAGGGAGAACCACTGCTTAGGATGAAAGCAGGAAGACACATTCACAGTTAAATAAAGACAAGTGGTATCAGGAAACAGATGATCCACGTGGTCATCCACGTGAACCCAACACCTGGCAGCTCTCGGTTAGCATGGCCAAGAGGAGGGATGTTTCCAGCCCACAGACGAGACGGTCTCGATTCTACGGCAGGTGGAAACCTCAGGAGGAAGTTCATCAGCCATTCAAACTGTGTAGCCAACACGTGTCCCTAACTGCTGGCCAAGCAATCTGGTGGTTATAACTGGCTTCCCACCTGGTCCCTACAGAGCAAGGGTGTGGACAGAAACAGCCTGGGCTGTACAACAGTTCGGAAGTTGTGAACTGCCACCCACTTTACAGCAGTCACCTGAGAGCTTTTTAAGAATGAGCTGGTTATCAAGACCGACTGCCCTTCCACACGCTCACTGTCATGTCTCTAGAGCTGGAACAAGGAGGACCAGCTCTGGACCACGGTTCCATTGTTGTCGTTTTAGTCGCTAAGTCATGTCTGACTCTCTGCAACCCCATGAACTGTAACCTGCCAGGCTCCTCTGTTCATGAGATTTCCCAGGCAAGGATACTGGAATGGGTTACCATTTCCTTCTTCAGGGGATCTTCCCAACCCAGAGATTGAACCCATATCTCCTGCATCAGCAGGTGGATTCTTACTTGCTGAGCCACCGGGGAAGCCCCCATGGTTACATTACTTCAGTGAATTACTCAGGAAGCCCTGTCTCTGTCTAGCCTGGGTCTGGCCTCCACCAACACCCCTCTGTCTCAACATCTCTTCAATCTGAATACAAACACATAACAAAATAATGTTGCATATGGTGCCTGTATGAAGGAATTCGTGGCATTTTAAAAACAAATTGTTTAATGGATGAAAAGATGAACACATTCAAAGCAGGCAACTTGGCATGATACTTACTGTATTCCTTTCAAGTTAGAAAGCAATGGAAACAGAACGAATAGAAGTTAGTGAATTTCTCTTCTAATACGAAGATAACTGAACAACTTCCTCTGTTAATTCACATGAGGTTAAAACTCATAAAGAATACCACAGACCAAGTAGAAAAAGAACGTTATTAGGGGAAAGTCCCTAAAGAGAAGAATACCATTGATACCTAAAATAAACAGCATGTGAAAGGAGATAAAGAATACTGCTCTTGGAGTCTTAAATATCTGACCACCACTCTCTGGGTGACCTTAGGCAAGTTCCACAACCCCCTTGAGTTCCAGTTTCCTGATCTGTAATATGCTGATGCTCCCTTCCTCACAGGGTTATTGTGAAGATTAAATAAATCCTTTCTTTAGGGTTATCTCTGCTTGGATAACACCAAACTCATGATTGCCAGCACAGAATCCATAACCTTCAGCAACAAATTCTTATCACCTATCTTGGTAAATGGTTCAAGTTGCCCAAGTCACCGTATTTCTCGCTTTCATTCAGTGAGGATTCAGTTCCCTTCATCTCTGGTCTGTGTCCTTCCCCATCCACACTGTCACTATCTGTATTTCCAAGCCTCATCTGATGCCACTCCCCCGTCCCATCTCTAAAATCTTCCAGGCTTCTTCATAGCTTTCAGGGAAAGACTGAATCTTTAAGGACATCATACAAGGCAACTGCTTTCCTCCCCCACTGTAGCATGATTCCCCATAGCACTAAATAAAAATCTCTGAATCTCTAAATGAAATAGAACATATCCTTCATCTGTCTCTGCATGAGAGGTCTCTGCCCAGAACCGTTTCTCCTGCTTCTTCATTCAGCTATAACATTCTTGCCTTTGAAGCTCAGCTTAGGGAACATCTCTTATTGCCAGCCACTGGGCCTCCTTCCTATCAAGGAAGTGATTTAGGTAAATCTCATGAAATGTTTGATTCCAAGGCAGAATCAAAACCATCGTTGCTGGTTGATCTATCCTCCCTGCTATATTGGTATTGGTTTAGTTGTCTGCATCATCTCCTATACTGTAAGCCTCTCCAAGGGCAAGATTTATTTGATCTCTGCTGCTCCAGCATGTAGTACTGCGTGTTAGTTCATGAGGTTTTTGTTCTTCTGATCTCAGAGGCGAAAGGACTCAAGAAAAAGCAGCTCATGATACTGAAGATGCAGAGGCATTCCACAGAGGTGTTCAAATGTTATGACTTGCTTCTGTCTGAGGCCAACTCATAGACTATAAAAATAGGGAAGAGAAGCTTGAAAATTCTTAGAGCTCAGTAATAAAATGTTAAGCCTTCCCTAGATCACAAAAAGCACATTATGTTGTAACAGGAGAATTCATGTATGATTAAATACTAAAAAGAAGTCTTTTAAAAATCTTATTGTTATGACATCTAAACACTCTAAGATCAACATGATACAACAATAAAGCTGAGAATGACATGTAATCAATCAATAAAAAACTAAGTCATACTATAGGTACCATGACATATTTTGACAAATCACCAAAAAAAACAAGTCAGATGTTCAGGGTTCCAATGTAAATTTGGTTTCCATGCCAGAGAGGAGACAGAAAAATCCTTTTTGTGAGTTATAAAAACTTAGTATCATAACATTTGAAATCTGAGTTTATTACTTTGAATATCAATCATGGTACTGGGTATTTAAGATTTCAAATTCAAGACATTTTAAAATGGTTGAAATAAAACCTATAAGAGTTATATGGTAGGATATAATTTGAATAATAAATATCCTGTCCCACTCCACCCCCTAATAACCTGAAACAGGTCAGTTACATTTGGAAACAAACAGAATGAATAAGTGAAGAATCTTCTCTTTACCTCCACTATGCCTAGAGGCATCTGTGAGTACCACTCCGAAGTTGTCTGCAGCCTCTGAAACAACAGGGCGCTTAGGGACGCCCACAGGTGGAGAGGAGGCCTGGGTATTTTTCGATGATGCTGTTTTCTCTAGAAAGGTACAATATAACATAATATAATACAAATAAGCTTCTTTGCATAAGAAAAGATACTATGAAACTCAACTGGCATATAAATATATGAATTTATCGGTTACAGTGTCTAAATTTAAAATCTACATTGTAATTACTTGGCTAATATGAGGAATTAACTTGAGAAGTTACTTTGTCTTTTTCTAGTACCTATAACAAAAATGTGTCTCTCTTCACCAGGACAGCTTTAATCTACACACATAAAAAATGACACAAATGAAAAAGCCAAATGACTAAAGGTTTTCAAACTATTCACCCACTTTTATTTTTACTGTACATATTTCTTAATTCTGATGCAGAAAATTCATTATTTAAGAGCTTCGGTTAAGTTTCTTCATGCGAAAGCTGTCATGCCGTTTTAAAATTTCAAGGGGGGAAAAATGAAATTGATTATTTCAGAACTGAAATACATGCTCATTATTCAGTATTTGCAGGTCAGGCTGTATAAACAACTAATGACTAATTATGGGTAATAACTCAAAATACATTTCAAATAAGAAATACTCACTTTTTCTGTCTAGACACAGTAATTAAATAAAAGGATATTTTTCAAAAGTCAATAGACAATTTCTTTTCAATCATCAGAACTCCTTTCCAACACTGTGCTACACCAAAAACTCTTGTATCCAATTCCCGTCTCTGCTCACAGAAGTCTTTTTGTTCATCTATGGCCAACCTGCGATGGCATCTTTTTAAATTGTTTATTTTATTTATTTATGACAGCGCTGGGTCTTTGTTGCTGTGCAGGCTCTTCTCTAGTCGTGGCGAGCAGGGGCTACTCTGTAGCTGTGGTGGCTTGGCTCCTCTTGTTCACGGGCTTCAGGGCACACGGGCCTCAGGAGTTGCGGCACGTGGGCTCAGCAGTTGTGACTCCCGGGCTCTGGAGCTCAGGTTCACCAGTTGTGGTGCATGGGTTTAGCTGCTCTGAAGCGTGTGGGATCTTCCCAGTCAGGGATTGAACTCATGTCTCTTGCACTGGCAGATGGATTCTTTACACTGAGCCACCAGTGAAGCCCTGAAATGGCATCTTTTCAATCAAGCTACCCTCACAAACTGGGAGGGCTTCCCTTGTAGCTCAGTCAGTAAAGAATCTGTCTGCAGTGCAGGAGACCTGGGTTTGATTCCTGGGTCAGGAAGATTCCCTGGAGGAGGGCATGGCAACCCAATCCAGTATTCTTGCCTGGAGAATCCCATGAACAAGAGTCCATGGGGGGCTCAAGATTTGGACATGACTGAGCGACTAAACCACCACCACCACCCTCACAAGCTGCCCCACAGAAGACTATCCCCTGGCATCTTGTCTTGCCTGGACCATGTCAGATCTGGTCCCTCCCTATCCCTTTGCCCTCCTCCAATCTATCCTGACCCTACAGTCAGCATGGCCCTATAGCCAGCATTGAAACACACAAGAGGCAGTGTCACAACTCTGCTCAAAACTCTCCAATGCTCCCAGTTCACTCAGGGTCAAAGTTGGTGTTCCAGCAGGTTGGACAATGTGCCGATGATCATCCATCTCCTTGAGCATTCTCTCCTCCCCACTTACTTTACTCTCATCACTGTGGCCCCTCAGTGCTCCAAGCACACCCACTTGCTATCCTCTCTACTGGGATATTCCAGCCCCAGATACTCACATGGGTTTCCACACACCTCCTTAAAGTTCCGCCCTGCTGTCAGCTGCTCAGTTCTCTGGCCACCCGTTCAAACTGGGACAACCGCTACCACCCCACGTGCTTGCATGTAAGTCATTTCAGTCGTGTCTGACTCTTTGTGACTCTGTGGACTGCAGCCCACCAGGCTCCTCTGTCCATGGGATTCTCCAAACAAGAACACTGGAGTGGGCTGCCATTTCCTCCTCCAGGGGGTCTTCCCGACCCAGGGATCAAACCCACGGCTCTCAGGTCTCCTGCATTAGCAGGTGGATTCTTTACCACTAGCACCACCTGAGAAACCCATGCTACACCCATCCCTTAATTTATATCTCTTGTTAGCATTCAACACCTACTAATGTTCTTATAACTTATGTGTAAACTTCTCCCAACTAGAATGGAAGCTCCATGACAGCAAAGGAGTATTATCTATTTTGTTTACTACCTGGCACTGAGAAGTCATTCAGTAAATATTAGCTGAACTGAAATTTTGCCTTGAGTTGGCCTTTATGTGTATGTCTTACCTTTTTTAGCAAAGTAGAAGCTCTATCAGGATGGATCTTGTCTTGATTATCCTTGTTTTGTCCCTTACCCTAATGCCTTACCTATCATAAGCTCTCAAAAATACCTGTGAAATGCTAGATGGACTAGAAGAATTCAACCATCTAAATGTGGCCCCAAGAGGTACTATAATAGGTTTATTTAGTAAATTTATATACAAGAAACTTGCTACCCCAAAATGACACTAATTATTAAAAAGTGACATCAATACAGCCAACTCCCTCCTCTTAGGGAAGATTATACTCACCTTTGCTGGTTCGGAAGGTGAGCATGGCAGGCTGTCCTTCCCCGGCTGCACTCCTCGCCACCATCAAAACTTCGTAGAGACTCGATGGCTCCAGTTCCGTTAAATGGAGCTCATTCTCACTTCCTGGGACTCGAACTGTGTGCCAGTTTCCCACGACACCAACACCATCCTCCAGCTACCCAAGCGAAAACAAGGCATTTTTCAAAATGGAGATATAGGGCAGAAAAATCTTTCCATTTCAATTGGATAAAAACTAGAAGTCCTTCAATTCCAAAATGAATCTGGGGAAGCGATGCACCGTCAAAAGTGAAAGAGACACAATGCCTCTTCCAATTAAGAACCAGAAGGAGACCTGCAGTGAGAAGTTTGGGATTCTCACTGTTTTTGAAAAAGGCTGCTGCTCATCAGCTGCCACTAACTTATGGCCTCAAGGAAGTTACTTGATTACCCAGTCATTTCCTTTCCTGGTAATGGAAACGTTGCTCCTTTCTTACTGGACTAATGGGAGAATTAACTAAGTAAACAATAATACGTACTAATGATAATATATAATATATACAATACCTGATAAATCATAGTTCATGTTTATGTCTATATAATTTATGCAATTATGCATTATATATTTCTAACAGTCTTGTTTCATGTTTTTATACCGTTTGTTGAGTTGAAGGAAAGAAAAAGAGATCCAATCTGTTATGCCTTCCTTAATAAAACCAAGGGCCAACATTCATGGAAGTTTCCATGTGGACAGGATTACCAGTGAAACTTCCTTCATCTAGAATCATCAAGTTAAAAACAGTGAATAAACTTCCAAGTATCATTATGTTAATTTTTCCAGATATTAAAAATATTACTGTAGGGGGAGAAATGGAGTGGGAGGCTGGAATAGCAGATGTAAGCTTTTATACAGAGAATGGAAAAACAACAAGGTCTTACTATTTAGTACAGAGAACTAGATATTCAATATCCTATGATAAACTATAATGGAAAGGAATATTTTTTAAAAATGTATATATAGGGATAACTGAATCCCTATGCTGTACAGCAGTAATTAACATTGTGAATCAACTACACTTCAATTAAAAAAATACCTAAAGGATAAAAAAATATTCCTATTAAATGATGGATACCAAAACATCTTGAATATAGAAAATTATTTTAAATACGAGTACATCTCCTCCCATTTCATTTACTAATCTCATTAAACAAAGAAGGGAGGATTTTCATTTTGTTTTAATATAAGTCTGTGGATAAAAAATATCATCTGAGAAATCAAGACAGACCAACGTTTACCGTAACAAATAACCAATGAAAAATATTAATACAATTAGGAAGACAACTGGAAATGAAAATATTAATCAGAGATTATAATGGAAAACTTTGTTCAAACAGTGGTTTCTAATAAGAAATTGCTTCTTCGCTAAATAAACTGTCTTCTGCCACTTCACAGAGGGAAGGAATTACTTTTTAAAAAGTGGTTTATAAAGCTTTACACCCAAGGGGTTAAAATGTTTGATTAAAAAGGTCAAGAAGCAGGGAATCCCTGGCAGTCCAGTGGTTAGGACTCGGGGCTTTCGCTGTCAGGGCCAGGGTTCTATGCCTGCTTGGGGAACTAAGATTTCTCAAACCCCAGGAACGGTCAACAAAACAACTGTCAAGTTACTTGGTTCTTAAAATCCCAATCTGGGGGAGGTTATTTGTACTTCACTCTTACTGTTTTTATAAGACTGGTGAACCCAGCGTGACTGCTGACTCTCTCCCAAACCCATCACCCTGGGATGCTCCTGTTCTGCTTCCTGCCACTCCACTAGTGTGAAAGATAGCAAGCATGTGTTATACACAGGATGCGAGGATGTGAGAAGAGAAAGATCACAGACGACAAGACATTACCTTTCGATACTTCACGAAATAGGCATTGATGGGCAGCCCGCCGTCCTTCCCTGCCCTCCAGACCAGGCTGTAGGTGTCTGGCGTGTGTGTCTGAGGGGGGCTCAGAATGATAGGGGCATCAGGGACAGAGGGGCCACTAGCGTTTTTCTCTGATGATGATTCCTTGGCACTGGAATGTTCTTTCACCGGAAATGAGCTCAATAATCCAGTTTCTGAATCATCACTTTTATCATTCTGAGTGGGATCAGAAGATGTGACTATTTCTGCTTTGGTATCTGTCTCAAAAGGAACTGCAGAGAAAGAAAGAGGAGATGGAAGAAATTCATCATTTCAGGGTCTCACACACATTGTGCCGTCATCTAACACAATGTTAGCACAATTTGAGCCCTAGTAGTTAAAACAGGTAACATTTCAACTTATAATTCATGGAGACATCTAATCTCCAGTTGCTGTTGTCATTCAGTCACTAAGTCATGTCTGGCTCTTTGCAACCCCATGGATGGCAGCACACCAGGCTTCCCTGTTCTTCACTATCTCCTGGAGTTTGCTCAAGTTCATGTCCATTGAGTCGGTGATACTATCTAACCATCTCATCCTTTGTTATTCCCTTCTCCTCCTGCCTCAATCTTTCCCAGCACCAGGGTCTTTTCCAAGGAGTCAGCTCTTCACATCAGGTGCCCAACATATTGGAGCTTCAGCTTCAGCATCAGTCCTTCCAGTGAATATTCAGGGTTGATTTCTTTTAGGATTGACTGGTTTGATCTCCAGTAGCTATCTACTATTCATGAAGGAGCAAATTAATTTTCTGAAAAAGCAGTTCTACAATGCAGCGGTTTGGTAGCTAGTACTACTGCTAAGTTGCTTTAGTCGTTTCTTATTCATTGCGAACCCTGTGGACCATAGTCCACCATATTCTGTTCAAGGGATTCTTCAAGCAACAGTACTGGAGTGGGTTGCCATCTCCTCCTCCAGGGGATTTTCCCAACATAGGGATGGAACCCAGGTCTCTGATGTGAAAGGATGCTGTTTTCCCCTGCTCTGTGCGAGCAGTCCCTCTTTTACAACAAGTTGCTAGTGTAACCTCTGGAGATTTTAAGTTGGCCAACAAGGAACTTTTACGCTAATTGGTAAATGAACACAATGAGTAATGCACTCCCTTGGGAACAAAATAACACAAGTAGCTAAGAAAAGATCAAGACTTAGACCATTACCTACTGGGTAGCTAGTCCCCAAAGGTCCCTTAGTATTAACACCCTTGGACAGTCCTCTCCTATGCTGAATCGGGCTACCCCATGAGTGGCTGTAACCAATGCCAAGCCCAAAGTAGGCTGTGGTCTTCCAGGCTTAAGCCTTAAGAAGGCCTGGCACCCCTACCAGAGCACTACCACATACAGACGTCCAAGCTAGCCATGGAGAGAAGTGACCACGGAAGGGAGAGAGGGAGGAAGGGAGAGAAATGGAGGGGGGCAGGAGGGAGAGGAGGGCATGTAGGTGGAGTCCAGCCCTCACAAAGATGCCACACGTGTGAGTGGAGCCTCTTGGGCAGTTCCAGCCCCAGGTGCTATCTGATTACAAAGGTCTAAGAGACCCCAAGCAAGGCCCACAGAATGGCCCACTTTATCCTTTTAACCCACAGACCTGTAAGATAATAAGGGACCTGTTAAGTCATTCATCAGATATAACTATCCCCAAAGATGGTTTTTCCAGTAGTCATGTACAGATGTGAAAGTTGGACCATAAAGAAGGCTGAATGCTCAAGAAGTAATGCTTTTGAACTGTGGTGCTGGAGAAGACTTTTGACAGTCCCTTGGATAGCAAGGAGATCAAACCAGTCAATCCTAAAGGAAATCAATCCTGAATATTCATTGGAAGCCGAAGCTCCAATACTCTGGCTACCTGACGCAAAGAACCGACTCATTAGAAAAGACCCTGATGCTGGGAAAGATTGAAGGCAGGAGAAGAAGGCGAAAACAGAGGATGAGATGGTTGGATGGCATCACCGACTCAATGGACATGAGTTTTCGAAAACTCCAGGAGATGGTGAAGGACAGGGAAGCCTGGCATGCTGCAATCCATGGGGTCGCAAAGAGTCAGACACGACTGAGCAACTGCACAGCAAAAGATGAACAACTTAACACATGGGCTTCCCTGGTGGCTCAGATGGTAAAGAATCTGCCTGCAATGCAGGAGACTTGAGCTCGATCCCTGAGTCGGGAGGACTCCCTGGAGAAGGGAATGGGCTACCCACTCCAGTGTTCTTGCCTGGAGAATGCCATGGACAGAGAAGTCTGGTGGGCTACAGTCCATGGGGTTGCAAAGAGTCAGACAAGACTGAGCGACTAACACTTTCACTGCATACAACAACAGAGAACTACCTCCCTCTAGTATACTCGGAAGACAAGTCATAGACAAGAGGGAGGAAACGAAACAAGACTAGCAAAGGTAAGGGAAGAATTTACTTGTTTCCGTTTTTTTTTTTTTTCTGGATAAAATGGAAGGTTGGCTTAAGAAATTGCCAGTCTATATCATAATAAGCGAAATAAGAAAAAGGCAAATACCACAGGATATCACTTATATGCAGAATCTAAAATATGACACAAATGAACGTATCTACAGACGCAGAGAACAGACTTGCGGGTGCCAGAGGGAAAGTGGGGTGGAGGAGGGATGGACTAGTCGCTCGGTATTAGCCGAGGTGCAAAGTATTATACATAGAAGAGATAAACAAGGTCCTACTGTGTAGCACAGGGAACTATATTCAATATACTGTAATAAACCAGAATGGAAAAGAATATGAAAAACGTATTATATGGATAACTAAATCACTTTGCTGTACAGCAAAAATTAACAAGGCACTGTAAATCAACTATCCTTCAGTAAAATAAAATTTTTAAAAACTGCCAATCTAAAAACAGCCTTAATATTCACTACTAAGAGCGTACAGAATACATAGAAGAAGGTAAAAATAATTTATTTGTGCTGAAAAAAATAAATAGGTCGCCTACACCCAAAAAGAATTACAGAGCACATATTATGTGCTCAGCATGGAGCCAGACATTAAATAACCATCATCTCATTTAATTCTCAAAACAACATTCTTAGGAAGATAGTAATACTTCCATTTTACAGATTAAGAAATTTGGGTTCTGAGAGATTAAGCGACAACAGCTGGCAGAAGAATGTTAGTGGTGCTGCCGTGAAAAAATGAGAGAGCAATTTATGAAAACAAATAAACTGCCAACACAATAAAACCCGAGGACTGACAGCCTGGTCCCTCTAAAGTGCTGTTAACACAGACAACGAAAGGTCTCCGATTCTGCGGAGGAAGGGAGCCTAGGAAACAACAGCAGAGTCTCTTTTCCACAATGAAGTCAGATTCCTGGTAAAAGGTGGGAGTATTTTTAGAATGACTGCAGCTTCATAGAGAACCAACCAGAAAACAGGGCTAACAGTGGGAGGTCAGTTCTCTGTTTGTTTAAAAAAGAGAAAAGGTGTCCCAGAAGCTTTCTCCATCAAAGAAAACAAGAAGCTAGTGGAAAAATAAGATAGAAGAAAATTAATTAAGTTCACTGAGAACTTTCAAATATTGCTCCTGGAACAGGCGTGTTTACTTAGTGAGTCAGAATGAGGGCTGGATGTGAAGGGTGTGGCTGGGAGCCTGCTCATGCAGAGATGGATTCTAGCAAGTGGAGGCAATTAGTTGTGGCTAGGGTAGTGGAGAAGGACCTTTTTATCATTAGTGTTTCATGCATCCTCTGGGCAGGTCACCACTGGGAAGTGGCATTTGGCTGTAGAAGAGTTTGAATACCACATGCCGCAGTTTATACAGAGGCATGAGAAGAATGCAATGTTACAGCCTGTGTCTACTGCAGGAGTATCAAAATTCCACTTGTGTTATTCGGGCTGCAATGAGACTTTTCCGTAACTTTTATTGAAAAGGAGCTTCAATTAATTTTCTTCTACTGTTCCCAACAGCACAATTAGAGCGCTCACAAGATGCTAGATACCATGCATAAAGCCTTCATAATACTTTCCAAAGGTTCTTCATATCCATGATCTCAATTTACCTTCAAAGCAACTCTTTGGAAAAGACCCTGACGCTGGGGAAAGACTGAGGGCAAGAGAAGAAGGGGCCACGGAGGATGAGATGGAGGATGGCATCATGGACTCAATGGACACGAGTTTGCAAAAACTCCAGGAGACGGTGAAAGACAGGGAAGCCTGGTGTTCATGGAGTCACAGAGAGTTGGACATAGCGACTGAACAACAACTCTTTTTATCTTCAAAACAACTCTGAAATGGTCATCTAAAAAAGATATCTAGCATTTTTTAAGGTAGATTGTTTTTTGAACTGGAAAAAAGATTGATAAAACACTGGCTTTCTGAGTACTATGATGATGGCCATGTTTATGAGTAAATGACTGAGTTGAAACCAAGTCAACAGGGAACAGAACCAAATCTGCCTAAGTGGTTCCCACTGTGACCACTCAAACCAGCAACCCCACCCCCAACTATTTAGGACCCTAGGCCAATTCTCACTATAGTTTTGAAGAGTTACAACTCCCTCTACAAATATTTGTACATCCAGAACCTCAAAAACCCAAGGTCTCTGGGAAGAAAAAAAGGTGAGGGAGTGATTCATCTTGCTTACTGCCCTCTTCACAATAAACAAAGTAAAGGCTGTCAGCACGCTAGGATTTAATAATAGGCTCAGACTTCCAGGGAAAGAACTAGGTTGTTACATGCTGTTTTGAGCTCTAATAGACTCAGCTAGTGGAGAAGGCAATGGCACCCCACTCCAGTACTCTTGCCTGGAAAATCCCATGGATGGAGGAGCCTGGCAGGCTGCAGTCCATGGGGTCGCTAAGAGTCAGACACGACTGAGCGACTTCACTTTCACTTTTAACTTTCACGCATTGGAGAAGGAAATGGCAACCCAGTCCAGTGTTCTTGCCTGGAGAATCCCAGGGACGGGGGAGCCTGGTGGGCTGCCGTCCACGGGGTCTCACAGAGTCGGACACGACTGAAGCGACTTAGCAGCAGCAGCAGCAGCAGACTCAGCTAGACTTTGATAATTATTGTAGAACATGTAAAAGGGACAATGGAGGACCACTCAGGCAGGATGTGGTTCATGGGGTTACTATACATTAAAAAATTATATTTATCAAGATATAAAATCCTGGGGGTGAGGGGGAATCTTCAAAATCTAAAAATATCTCATCTAAACAAATTATATATCTTCAAAGTACTTCGGATTTCTCAAATTTAAAGTGAGGCAGTTAGGGGGACTTCCTGACGGTGCAGAGGTTAAAACTCCGCACTTCTAATGCAGAGGATTTGGGTTTGATCCCTGGGTGGGGGAACTAAGATCCCACATGACACAGTATGGCCAAAAAAATTAAAAAGTAAATAAATGAGTAAGTAAAGTGAGGCAATCAGACAACTAGACACTTACTTGTCCCAACAGCTATGACTGTGATGTCTACAGCTCCATCTTCCCCTTATTTACATAAAATAACCACTTGAGCCAAATGCTCTACCCTAGCAGTACCTGCATTACACATCTTGCAGCTAACAATTTTGAGCAGAGCCACTCCTATTTTTGCTTGGCAGACTGATACATAAACACACACAAGTATATATACATATACACATCTGTGTGTATAAATTTATATAACACTTAACTACTTTTCTATACTTAAGGATTTTTTAAGGTTTACTAAAATCAGGAACTATTTCTTCATGCCTTAAACATTATCCCAAAGTGTTAGTTGCTCAGTTGTGTCCGACTCTTTGCAGCCCATGGACTGTAGCCCACCAGGCTCCTCTGTCCATGGGATTCTCCAGGGAAGAACACTGGAGTGGTTGCCACGCCCTCCTCCAGGGGATCTTTCCAACCCAGGGATCTAACCTAGGTCTCCTGCTTTGCAAGCAGACTCTTTACCATCTGAGCCACCAGGGAAGCACAAGGGATAATTATAATTTAACAATAATTAGATGGCAATAATTATAACCCAATACTTAGTATTTATTGAAGGCTTTCTATTAATACTTCCAGACAGTGTTCTAAGCACTTTACAGATATAATCTCCTTGAATTCTCACACCAGCCCTATGCATAGGGCACCTTCACTAATGCCCACTGGTATTAGATTTGATTGTGAATTAAGTCAAATCTGAATTAATTTGAATACTATTAATATTCTAAATACCAGTACTCCAAATTAAGTCATTATATCCAACATCAGTAAAAATAAAAAGAATAGTATACATCTTGTTAGAAAAATAACTTTGAAGAAGGGTGAGGCAAATATATAGATTTGCCTGGGGACTCTCCTGGTGGCTCAGCTGGTAAAGAATCCGCCTGTCAATGCGGGAGATGCAAGAGACTTGGGTTTGAAGTATATTTTAATAAGTCTGGGCTTCCCTGGTAACTCAGCTGGTAAATAATCTGCCTGCAATGCTGACAACCCTGATTCGATTCCTGGGTTGGGAAGATGCCCTGCAGAAGGGATAGGCTACCCACTGCAGTATTCTTTCTTGGAGAACTCGATGGACAGAGGAGCCTGGCAGGCTACAGCCCATGGGTGTGCAAAGAGTCGGACATGACTGAGCGACTTTCACTTAATAAGTTCAACAATCTCTAAAAAATGTATATTTTATTTTATCCCCTACTATCAAAGAAACCCATTCCCCTGGGAAAAGATACTAATGACAACTCACCAACCACGAGGACGGCTTCTGACCGTGCGGTGCCATGCGCGTTCGTGGCTTCACAGGTGTACTTCCCGGCGTGCTCCCGCCTAACAGCCTGAATGTACAGAGAGCCTGAGCCTGCCCGGGATGTGACAGGCTCTGGGTCAGAACTCCCAGGTCTTAATAAGTGGGGTTTTCGGGATTTAGATCTAAGAGCTTGAGACAGATGACTGGTTATCAATCCGCGCTTGTCGTACCAATGGATGGCGGGCACCGGTAGGCCAGTGGCATTGCAAGACAAAGTCACAGAGTCACCCACGGCCACCTCTGCACTTGCTGGCGATCTAGTTATAATGGGCTTGAGTCCACTGCCTATGAAACAAAAATAATCCACATATAAAAATTAAGTACGTTATATATAGTATCTACAATACAAAATAATTTCATCCTATTGCATAAAAGTAAATACAGAACTGTGAGGAGAGCTTGCCACTATAAATAAAGAACATCTGAAGACCGCTTGCCCACAGGTATCTTCAGCACATCTGGTCACTGCAAACACAGAACATGTGAAGCCAAAGCCTCAGACTTTACCATGAAAAAGGTGTAAAGAAGTATAAGACCAAGCAATAGGCCTTCAAAAAAAAATAATAATAATAATAGTTGGTTCCAGGAGGCAAAAATCTGATCACAAAAATTCTGGGAGAAAAACCTATTCTGAATCATAGTTGATAAATGTATTTCTGACCATATACCATGAACAAATTTTTGTTTCTAAAGTGGCACCACCTCCTTCCTTTTGGTCCCAGATATTTCGGAAGCATATATTTCATGACCTTACAATAGAATATTGACATTTGACATTTTCTCCAGCACATCTTTCTCCTTTTCTAGTCCTACTTCCTGCGTTTGACAAAGTCATTCAACAATTACCAGATTTCTGAATTTTTGCCCATCTAGTACACGTAAAATGCTATCTCATGGGTCATAACCTGCATTTCCCTCAGTGCTAATGAGGCTGCACATCTCTTTTGTCCTTTTTTTCTATTGGGTGCTTTATCTTTTGCATAATGGTTCTGGATTCTCTGTAACTACATACTGTTGTTTTGTGAGTTACATTTGTTACTAGTATTTTCTCTCTTTTCATTTTAATGGTATCTTTTAATAATAAGGATGCTTTAATATTAATGTGGTCACACCAATCTTTTCTTAAAAATTAGCCTCAAATTTCTTGTTAAAAAGTTTTACCTAGATCATATATTCTTCTATATTTTCTTGAAAAACTTCACCATTTTGCCTTTCATATATAGGTCTTTAACCCACTGGAAATTAGTCTTTGTGCATCAGAGATTTAATTTCTTCTTCTCCATTTGGATAACCAGTTATCCCACGTGGAAACCTGAAATGGATATCCTTCCCTTGGTGATCTGCAGTCCCACCTAGGTCAAATCCTTACCTGCATATCCTTCATGACAGTCTCTGTCTTGTTCCAAGAGTATACTTGTCTTTTCCTGCACCAATAATACATCACTGTCTTTTAAAAGAAATTTTTTTTAATTTATTTATTTGTTTACTTATTTTTGGCTGTGCTGGATCTTCCCTGCTGCTCAGGCTTTTCTCTAGCTGCCGGGAGTGGGGACTACTCTCTGGTTGAGGTGTGCAGGCTTCTCACTGTGGTGGCTTCTCTTATTGCAGAGCACCGGCTCTAGGGTGCACGGGCTTCAGTAGTTGAGGCTCCCAGGCTCTAGAGCACAGGCTCAGTAGTTGTGGCACATGGGTTTAGCTGTGGAATCTTTCCAGATCAGGGATCAAACTCCAGTCTCCTGCATTGGCAGGCGGATTCTTCACCACTGAGCCACCAGGGAAGACCTACAGCACTATCTTAATTACTATAAATTTTTGTATATGTTCTAAAATCTGGTAAAGCAAGGCCCCCCCCACATTCTTGTTCTTCTTTTAGAGTGTCTTAGCTATCATTTGGCTTTTGATCATCCATATGATTTAGAATTGGTTTGTCTAAGTCCTCAAACCAGTGATAGGATTTAGTTGAAATTGCCCGAATCTACAGAAAGCCTTTGGAAAGCCCTGAGAAGTATGTTAATACTGAATTTTGGTATCCATGAACTGTTATATATTTCTATGTACTTGGAACTTTTTAATGTTTCTAATATAAAAAGGTGACTTTTAAATGACACTTTTCGTTGCTGGTCGTAATGGTTAGTTTTATGTGTCAACTTGACTGGGTTAAAGGATGCCCAGATAACTCGGTGTGTCTGTGAGGAGTGTTTCCAGAAGAAATTTGCACCTGAGTTGGTAAACTGAGGAGAGCAGATGGCCCTCCCCAACGTGGGTGGGCACCATCCAACCCGATGAGGACCTCAGTAAAACAAAAACGCAGAAGAAGAGCGAATTCTCTCTATGAGCCTAGTCATCCTTTTCCTGCCCTAAGGACACTGCACTTCAGTGCTCCTGGACCTCTGGCTATGGGCCTTAGGTTGAGACTTATACCATCACTTCTCCCACAACTGAACGGCTTCCTCAGCTGACCTCCTTCTCCAGTTTGCAGACGACAGACTTGACCACCTTAACTGTGTGAGCCAGTTTCTACAGTAAATTTCCTCTGATGTGTATCTTATACATCCTACTGTGTTTTGCTTCTCTAGAGAAACTTGCTAACACACTGGTACAGAGAAAGGCAACTGATTCCTGTTTATTGGTCTCCATCAGCCACCTTGCTAAACCTTTTATTATTTTTAATAATTTGCCAACAAACTATAGAGGATTCTCTCTAATGACAACCATAGGAGCTGTGAATCAGTAACATTAATAACAGCTGGGTTTCTTTCTCTCTTATCTTTATTGCTGTTCAGTCACTAAGTCCTGTCCAACTCTTTATGACTCCATGGACTGCAGCATGCCAGGCTTTCCTTTTTTTTTTTCAGGCTTTCCTGTTCTTCACTATCTCCAAGAGTTTGCTCAAACTCGTGTCCATGGACTTAGTGATGTCATCCAACCATCTCTTCCTCTGTCGCCCCCTTCTCCTTCTGCCTTCTTATATCCTAATATCTTTATTTCTTTTTCTTATTCTGTGCTGGTTAGAATCTGCACTATGATGACAACTAAAAGATATTTTAAAGGGAATGTTTAACATTTTGCCACTAAAGGTAATGTTTCTTGTACGTTTTTTATTAGATATTCTTTATCAAGTTAAGACAATTCCCTCCTATTTCTATTTTTCTGAGTGTCTAACATGGATACTGAATTATGTCAAATGGTTTTTCTGCTTCTATTGAGATCATCGTATTATTTTTCTCCTTTATTCATTAAATTGGATGAATAATACTTTAAATTTTCTGACTGATTACTGGGCTAACTCCTTGGTTAAAGTTTATCCCTACTGATCCTATCTATTTTATCTTAATTTTCTATTTAACTGATTTCTGTCCATATCTTTATAATCTCTTTTCTTCTGTTTTCTTTAAATCTATTCTGTTATTTTACTTAGTCCACTAATTTTTAGTTTTACTAGCTTTTTTTTTAATAAGCATTTAAGGGTATAAATCCTTTTATATTCTACTCTCCTATATCCCACACAATTTGATTTTGATATTCATTATCATTTTGAATTTTAAATTTCCATTACGATTTTTTCACCCAGCCATTGAGAACTATAATTCTAAATTTCCAAATACATGCCATTTAAAAATTCTTTTTTATTATTAACATCTGAAGTAATTCATTGAAGTAGCAAGTTCAGAGTCTAAAGTAACTGCAACAAGTTCAGAGAGTTGGTCTCTGTCATACTGATTCTTTGAAATATTTCTAACTCTCAGCAAAAGCTTAATTTCTATAATATATAAAGGCAACCTAGATGTCCATCAGCAGATGAATGGATAAGAAAGCTGTGGTACATATACACAATGGAGTATTACTCAGCCATTAAAAAGAATACATTTGAATCAGTTCTAATGAGGTGGATGAAACTGGAGCCTATTATGCAGAGTGAAGTAAGCCAGAAAGAAAACCACCAATACAGTATACCAACACATATATATGGAATTTAGAAAGATGGTAACGACAACCCTGTATGTGAGACAGCAAAAGACACACAGATGTATAGAACAGTCTTTTGGACTCTGTGGGAAAGGGGGGGGGGATGATTTGGGAGAATGGCATTAAAACATGTATAATATCATATAAGAAATGAATCGCCAGTCCAGGTTCGATGCAGGACACAGGAAGCTTGGGGCTGGTGCACTGGGATGACCCAGAGGGATGGTATGGGGAGGGAGGTGGGAGGGGGTTCAGGATGGGGAACACATGTACACCCGTGGCGGATGCATGTTGATGTATGGCAAAACCAATACAATATTGTAAAGTAAAAATAAATAAATAAAAGAATTCCTATAAATAATAAAAAAGATGAACAACATAATATAAAATGTACAAAAGACAATGGGCAGTCGATACACAGGAAAGCAAATTCAATGGCTCAGAAACACATGATGAGATGCTCAACATCACTCATAATAATAAAAAATACAGGTGTCAAAAGGTAATTTAGAAAAACCTATCAGATAGGCAAACATTAAACAGAATTCTGACAACTCACTGCCTTGGTGAGGATATAAGGAAACATTGCTGGTAGGAGTGTAAAATGATAACAAGAGAGAGAGAGCAAGGTATCTGTCAAAATTACCAAGGCATATATGCTTTTATTTAGCAAGTTTATTTCTAGGAATTTACTTTAAAGATGTTCACATGTGTGCAAAATAATCTATGTAGAACGACATTCATCACAGACTCCTCGTAATAGCAAAGGATTAGAAACAGTCATCCGTGAGGTATCAGTCAGACCTTCACAGCTTTACAACAGAAGACTAAGCAGCCATTTTTTAAAAGAAATGAAAATATTCTTTAATGTACCATATGCGAAGATGGTCAAGATATATGTTAAGTGAAAACAATCAAGGTAATTTTTAAGGTAAAATCCAAGGAAATTTTTAAAGGAGAAATTCAAGGTAATTTATATGAATGCCAGCATCATTTGTGTAAAAAAACTGATTTGCTATTAAATGCACACAAACTCACATGTTATATGTAATTAACCATATACATGCATACAAGATTAGTCAGGACAATTATAAAACTTGTTAGTTCTAAGAGATATCTGACTGGCTAGGGAACACGAGTGAGATTTTTACAACATACTTTTTAAAATTATACCTTTTTAAAGCAATGATGTATCTGTTAAAAAATATTAAAAAACATTTTTTTATGAGCCTGATTAAATAAGGTTGCTTCTTCATGGAAAGGTCTACTAGCAAACAGAAAGGAACATGGAAAATGAACACAGCTCTGCTATGGTGACAGGATTACTTCCTTTTTGTAAAGAGGATTTAATTTTTAATCAAAACAAAATCCCATCTATACAGTGAAATTTCCTAGGATGACATGACCTAAAAGCCTACCTTTTTCAATTTCAAGTCTCCCAGTAGACTGTGTAAATCCAATCCCATTATCTGCGACACACTGATACAGCCCGGAATCTTCCATGGTAACACCACTGATTTTCAGTCCATTTCCCACAGTCAGATGTCGTGGGGAAGGGTGAATGGGCTGGGCGTTGTGAAACCAGGTGCGGTTGGGCGCTGGGTTCCCATGAACTTCACACGTGAACTGTACTGTCGCACCCAGGGACACTGTCTGATCCTGCAGTCCTTTAGAAATTGAAGCATGTTCTAAAAATAAAACATATTATGATTTAAAAGGACCTACTGCATACCACAGGGACCTGTACTCAATCCTCTGTAATGGCCTATTAGGGAAAAGAATCTAAAAGAGTGGAGATATGTATGTGTATAATTGATTCACTTTGCTATATACCTGAAACTATCACAACTTTGTCAATCAACTAATACGCCAATAAAAATTAATAAAAAATGAAAATAAAAAATATAAAGTTAGCCCTCACACAAGTCATACAAACTCTCTCTACCAATAACTAGTTAAAACCAAAATGTATTGTTTCCTCACATTCTCCCATCCACTGTGATCTTCAACAAAAAATTAGAAATGTATTGACTTTCTTCCAGTAGGATAAACCATATGTTACAGTTGCAGTCCCCTTTTATGTAATAGATCTCTCCACCCAATTAACCACCCCCCAAGCCAACATATGTGCGCGCACACACATGCACATATGCAGAGTTTCAGATGATCTGTTTTGAAATAATAATTTCCTTTACTATACAAGAGCCAAAATAGAAGAATGCTTATTTGGAAGTGAAAAAAAAATTTTTTTTTTTTCCTAGTGAATTCTGCTTTGAGGTTAGGTGTACTCTGGGCAAAAATCTTCTTTTAGTATCCATCAGGCCACTTTTTACTTGGACAAAGTAAATCATGTATCGGCATTTGTAACATATGCCAATATTAAATGATTAAGTATATTAATCTAGTCCTCATTATCATTAAATTTTAAAGCCTGCTTGCCACACACTTATGCCAATGTAACCTACGTCAAGCCACTGTTGCCCATACACAGGTACAGAAGGTTGACAAAAACTATATTCAGTATGAAACTTTTTTCTGGTTTTCATGCAAATTTGTTTTGATAAAACATTTTTGCTGCTACACATGACAGTGAGATAGGCAGCTGGAAGAAAGGAACGTCATTGAAATAAATAGTGCACATAGAATGTGAGTGAAAACACAAATTTTATGAATCAGCAATTGTGAAACTATTTCCAAAGGGAAAATAAAATGAAACCCACTTCCTTTTGAGATGACATTTTCTAGTCGGTACCCTGTCTTAGTTGGGCTTCCCAGTGGCTCAATAGTAGAGAATCCGCCTGCTGATGCAGGAGATGTAGGAGACACGAGTTTCGACCCCTGGGTGGAGAAGATACCTTGGAGGAGGAAACAGCAGCCCACTCCGGTATTCTTGCTTGGGCGATGCCATGGACAGAGGAGCCTGGTGGGCTACAGTCCACGGGGTCGAAAAACAGTCAGACGTAACCGAGCACCCATGCACTCTGTCTTACTGTTGCTGGACACTACACACCAATACAGCCCAGAATCCTCATCCTGTTGAACTCCAGTCTCTTTCCTCCATGTCACTGAGAAGGAAGAACCAGCTCCGTTTTGTGTAACCAGGTTAGGGGTGAGGTTCCAAGAACACCCCAGGCTCTGTGCGACACAGAAGTACCGCCCCACTCGGCAGTGCTCTTTCTTCCGCGGCGGCACCACAGTATGCGGTGGGATCTCAGTTCCCTAACCAGAGACTGAACCCCACCTCCTCATTGGGAATGCCAAGTCTCAAACCACGGGACCCCCGTGGAAGTCCCAGCAGGGCCTTAGAGAAATGAAGCTTGTTCTGGCTACCGGGGGAGCTATTTCTAGATAGTCTCTATTCCATTTAGTGTTCACAAATAGATCTTCCATTCAAACATCAGTTAGATCGGAAAAATAGCCTGACTTGAAAAAACGCTTAACAAGTAACGTCTTACCAAGTACATTCACCATGTAAGTCACGTGTTTGGCATCTCCAGCCTTGTTTCCCACCACACAGGAGTAGTTGCCGGAGTCCGCTGGGTCGATGCTGTCCGTGGCAAGATGCGTATACAGCCTTCTCCAAGTGCTTCCCACCACAGCATCCTGACCACCCTTTAGCCACCGCACGTGAGAAGCCGGGACCCCACTCACCACGCACTCCAGGGTCACAGGGCTACGAGAAAGAACGGCTAATGCCTGTGAAAAGGTGGGGTGAAGAATGTGAAAGTCACCTGAAGAAGGACCTGGAGAAAGAAGGCAAAGCAAAAAAATCATTAAGTATCCACTTCCACTTTCTTCCTTAGCAAAGCTGTGAGCATCCTCATCTTCCCATTTACTCTTTTTTACACTACAAGGTCCTATTTGGTAACAAAGCCATTTTCAGTTGAGAATTAAATTTAAAAGACTTGGGGATCCTTTAGGGCTACTTCTGAATTAATAGTTCTGAAATGTCAAATTCACACCAAGCACATGGACCACTCCTTCACTGTGCTTTGACTACTGATCCACTCACAACTTGACCACCCTAAGCTAAAAATCAGCTATGACTTACCATATCTCAAAGACAACTGAGAAATATTTTTTCATAATTCACAGTCAGTCACCAATTTGATTACCACTGATATACAGTGATACTTGCTCTCCAATTTCTTTTTTTTTTCTTTTTAAAGATTGTGTTTGTCGTGGACCATTTTTAAAGTCTTTACTGAATTTGTTACAATAAATTTCTGTTGTTTATGGTCTGGTTTTTTGGTTCTGAGACACATGGGATCTTAGCCCCCCGACCTGAATTGGAAGGCAAGGTCTTAACCACTAGACCACCAGCAAAGTCTCTCTAATTTCTTTTTCTCTGGGCAAAAGGCAGAGTCCCCCGCATGAATTCTACTCTGTCAATTCGACCAAAATTCTCTCCTGGAAAGCCATTATATTTGTATTAATAAAACATGTACAGAATTATGCTATTTAGGCATGTAATTTTTTATAAGACTTTCTCATGATAAACAAACAGGATGTGAAAGAAAAATGAACTCCCATTTCCCAACTCTTCACGTGGAATGCTTCCAAGGACTCTCCCCAGTGACCATGATTCCCCCAAATACTTACGACTCACAAGGAGCTTTTGGCCAATGGGTTCAACTTTTAACTCATGTGTGACAGGATTAAAAGCTGCACATTTATAAGATCCCTTGTCCTCTAAGGATACATTCAAAATCTGAAGATTTCCTGATGGAAGGATTAGATAATTCTCTGTGGAAGGAAGGGAATGCAGTTAGGCTTCTCTCTTTATGAAGGACACCAGTTAAAATTTACAAAGGTTGATAGTTATGCTTTAAATGTAGACATGACACAAGCAGCCGATAAGCAATCAGGGGAAAAAAAACATTAAATGAAGGAAAAGGAAAGCCAAGACAGGAAAAAAAGTCAGCAGCACTTGAGTAACAAAATCAAGCCCATGACTACAGACCATTCACTGAGAAAATCAAAAGCACAAGAAACATATTTGGACAAAGACACAATGACCACAGCTATCACCTTGGGCAAACCTCTGCCTACAGCACTGACCAGCCAGTATTCATTCACGTCTTCATTCCTTTCTTCTCAACAGTATGTACTGAGAGCCTACTTTCTGCCAACAGCAGCCTGGGCCCAAGCGATACAACAATGAAGCAAGCAGATAGAGCAAACCCTGCCCTCCCACGGCCAGCATTCCAGTGCAGGGATGGGGTAGCCAAGAAAGAGGCGAATAAAAAGCAAGCCACCACTGACATAATACAGTGCTACAGAAAAGAGGAAACTGAATCAAGGGGGCAGAGAAAACACGGCATATAATTTTAGATAGAGCCATGAGAGTGACCTTGAAGGAAGCATTATCTGAGCAGATTCCTGAACAGGTTGAAGGAGTGAGCCTTGGAGGTGCGGGGTTGTAATTATTTCTTTTTAATTTTTACTTTTTGGCTGCACCTCTGAGCATACAGGATCTTAGTTCCCTGACCAGAGACTGAATCCTCGCCCCCTGGGTTGGAAGCCCAGAGTCTTAACCCTGGACCACGCGGGAATTGCCTATAATCATTTCTATCCTGTTCTCTATATTATGTTCTATCTTATACTGTAACCATTTGTTCTAGTCTCCTCCACTTGACTCTCAAGAGGAGAGACAATATATCTCAAGTATTTTTGCGTCCCCAGCCCCCAGCACACAGAGCTTAAAGGAAGCTGGGGAATGACATTTGTTCCATGGGCGCCACTGGCTTTTCATTAGAGTTCTCACCTGTGGACTGCTTCAGCCACTTTCCCCGGATTTTATAGCGCACTTCAGCTTTGGGGTTACTATCTGGTACCCTGCAGGCAATGAAACCAGTGCTCTTTTCTTCTGCTGTAATAACGTGTTTTCCGGAGGCACCAAAATCACCAAGAACTGAAATAAATAAGTAGACAGATCAATCAATAAATGCAAATTTGAACTCTCTTCCCCAAAGGACATTTTAAAACCAGAAAAAACATTGGCACCACAGCTGTGTGTGGCCGCTAATCCCAGTTCCCAGAGTACAGAATCTTTTTATCTCAGTAAACAGTTGGGATAGAGGTGCACAGTTGAGGGCTGGGGCTTAGTCATGGCACCTTTTTTGAGAAGTCAATGCTTCCAGGAGACTACGAGACAAGCAAACTGTTCCTGAAACATGAGGGAGGACTATAAAGCGTAACTGTTCCCCATTCTATCAAGATGAATCCTTTTTAATCCAGTCTCTCATCACAGCTCACTTTCCCTATGCATCTTTATTCTGTTTGTAGCTACTCACATGGCAATAAAATGGTTTACAAGAATGAACTTAGGACATAGAGGAAGAAAAAAAAAAGCAGTGTATCATTTGAATTTCCAGGGAGAGAATCCAGTCTCCTGCATTGCAGGCAGATTCTTTACTGTCTGAGCCACGAGGGAAGCACCAAATATACTAATTCTTTTTTTTTTTTTTAACTTTTGTGTGTGTGTGGGGGGGGATTTTAGTTCCCTGACCAGGGATGGAACTCAGGCCCCTTGCAGAGGAAGCACTGAGTTTTAACCACTGCCAAAGAAGTTCCCTAACTAGGTCTCAATTTCTCCCGGGTTAAGTTTACTACAGATGGAGCGAGCACTACTCATTATGGCCAATGGTGAAAGCACTGTGCAGCCTGCCCCTAGGAATTCAGCCCTCCAGCGTGTGACTTGGAGCTGTCCATGGGTCACAGCTCTACAAAAACATTTACTCTTCTCAGTTATGACAAACTCACTACTCCTGGGGAATCCAGATTTGTTCTGTAAATAGGGGTGCCCTCACAAAGACGTTTTCCATTCCTGGAAGCCATCATCATTTGAAAGGCAGATGGCTCAAACTTACTAAGAAAACCACACAGTCTAGATTTACTGTAAGTTCAATACTCAACATTCCTTTCTTTGCCGTTATTCCCCGCCCGCTCCCCACTTCTTTAACTTGGTTTCAATTAAATAAACGAAAACCACTCTGCAATCAAAGTAAATAAAACAATTAGATTTGAGAAAAAGATAAAGGACTGCATGAAATAACTGCGTCAAAGCTGACAACAGCTGTTGTTGCTGATATTAAGAACTTTAAAATACAAGGAAATTCAGTTTCACGTTAGAAAATTGTCCTAACTCTGCACAAAACAATTTTCACATCCCTTATTAGAATGGAAGCCACCAAGCTAGGCTCACAGAGGTTCTAGTATCATTCCCCTGGGGTTAAACACAACAAATGTCAAGGCTGGGATGAGAACTCACATGTATCTTACTCCAAAGCCCATGCTCCTTCCACGACTCAAACAACGCAGGTACCGAGAGTCATTTCAGGAAAAAGCATCTGTCACAGGGACAACAATTAAACTCACCCGCAGTGGATACGGTTGCAGGACCACTCAGGACGGCACCGATGCTGTTGTTGGCAACGCACTGGTAATAACCCGAAAGTGAGGGGTTAAGAGAAAGGATAGTCAGCGTGCCCTGATGAACCTTAATCTGTTCCACGTTTCTGTCCAATCTTTTTCCATTATGCAACCATGAGATACGAGCAGTCACAGGTTTAGCAGAGCAATGCAGTACTACAGGTCCACCAAGTTTCTGGACAGCAGACAATGGCTCAGAAACAAAATAAGGTGCCAAGTCTGCAAGGGAACATTCCCCGTACACAAAGGGTGGAGGTGGGGGAGGGAATGGGGGAGAAGAGGAGATACGGGGAGAGAGAAAAAGAGCACGGTTAATATACTTATCGGTATATACACAACGAAAGGCAATCCCTTACTGCATCGATATGCTATGGTCCTTAAGAGCTTGTATAAGTTCTAGGAACAGCTTTACATTTGTAAAGAAACAAGGCAACGTCCTGACATAGAAGATAACAATTAGGGCAGTACAGATAATAATCCTTACAATCTAAATAAACAAAATACGAATTCTGTAGATGAGAAATGGTGAGCTGCTCTTTGAATGAAGCAGTTTTTATTATTATTATTATTTTTTTTGAATGAAGCAGTTTTTAAAAACCGGAAATTAGGCATCTGAAAAAGAGAAGATGACTTTCAAAATAAAGAGAATTCTCTTCCATATTACCAATAGGATTTGACTTTTAAGAGCAAACTATTTTATCAATAAAGATTATGGTACTTCTTGATTGGACTTCCCTGGTGGCTCAGTGGTAAAGAACCTGACTGCCAATGCAGGGGGCAGGGGTTCGATTCCTGGGTTGGAAAGATCTCCTGGAGAAGGAAAGGGCAACCCATTCCAATACTCTTGCTTGGTAAATCTCATGGACAGAGGCGCCTGGAGGGCTACAGTCCATGGAGCTGCAAAAGAGTCAGACACGACTTAGCGACTAAACAATAACAACCACTTCTTGACTACTTCTCTTTAATATAAATCATGTTCAACTTTTAAGAAAGCAGAAGTAGAAAGTCAGGAAGCCACACTGAAATACAAAGCCTATCCTTTCTGGGATGTAAGGATAAACGGGGTATCAATCTGAACATTTTTATTTGGTGTTTGGAATAGTTTCATTTGTTATGTCTGTTCTTCCAGGAATTTGGGAGAGAGAAGTTCTTGCACTCAAGTATCAAAACAGATCCCTCTCCTCCACCCATAAAAGAGGATGGGGGAGGAATCCTGTTAATCTGGTATAATAAAATACTTAAAAGAAAAAACATAATAAATTGCTGAATCTACTTTTATAGGGTATTTTACCAGAAATAAAGATTAAGGGAAATGCCTCAACTGAATCTGAGGTTGCTATTTAGCCCAACAAAAAACAGAAATAAAACCACTAAATCAATTTTCCCTTACTAAATCAAACACAGTTATATAGTATTTTTAACAAAGATAATAAACAAATATTCATAAACAAACATCACTGTATTTGTATATACTTCTATATAAATCTTCACACAAATCTAAAATAAAAAGAAATGCATATGGGCCATGATTCAGCCTTGGGCTTATATGTACATTTAATAATAAACACATTAAAGCTTTTCAGTAATGCAAAGAGATAATAAATTAGGCGAGGTCATAAGACCTGGGATTCAAACCAAGTTCTCTCATTCCAAGTTGAGTATTCTTACATACTGATTCTAAAACTCCTCTGCAGTGATATGTAGTCAGCACTTTATTCCTATTATAATTTCCAAATTCAGAAATCTGTAACATACCCTCATTGGAAAAAAAGCACGATCAGAAAATATTTATTTTCAAGGCAACAAAAGGAATAAATCACAAGGACAATGATGGGAAGGACTGTAAGTGCCTAGAAGTACTACTAAGAAATCCTTAAATTGTTTAATTAAAGTTTTAAAAATTGTTCCGCTGGTCAAACAAATCTTAGAAATGTCTTTATAAACCATTACTACTGGCAAAGCTTTAAAGTTGAAGTTTTTCATAGGATTAAGATGAGGACAAGCTTCACCCCAAAAGTTACCATTCTCTCTTCTTACCTGGACTCACAGAAGCGCACAGCATCAGGAGAGTAACGTACAGCAGCGTCTGTAAGGGTCTAGAATCTGGATGCATAGCGCCAGATTACAGAAGCGGGCAGGGCAGACGTCCAGGGCAAAACCTAGGCTTTGGCTCACTAAGAGACATAGGGGGAAAAAAAAAGAAGGAAATTCTAAAGTACAAAGACAGTTGAAATCTATTCTCTGAAGAGCCAGAGTCCTACACATGGTGGCTGCCTTCAATTTCGCAAGCTTTATATAGATTGCATCAAATACAAGGCATTTAATGATCCACATCTTCCCAGTTCACAAAATAATCTGTAGGCATTAAAGTCAGAAGTTCCACTTATTTTTCCAAGATAAGTACTTGGATAAGTACTAAGATACTTATTTTACACAGACCCAATCATTCCAAATGAATCCATTATGGTCTTTCGCCCATTTCTGTTTGTACAACTCACAACCATCTAAAACTCAACCAAAACACATTCCTTCTCTACATTCCTTACAATACAAACAATAACAAAAACAAAAAAATTTTAACTACCGTTTATACAGCGTTCTGCACGGGCCAGACACCATCTCAGTGGTTTTCATACATTAACTGAACCTTCACAACAACACTATGAGTTAGGGACTCCTGGTTTTCTTCCTGTTTTTTCAGATGGGGACTCACGGATTGCACAGAGAAACTAAGGGCCGGCTTGGGTGGGGCCTGAGCCTTCTGCAGAACGTCCAAAGACCCCTGCGGTGAGAGTGGGATGAGCCAGAAAAAGAGCACAGAGGAGAGCCAGGCTAGATCCCACCCAGCTTCAAAAGCCACGGTGAAGATGTCGGCATTTCTTCTCAAGGCAACGGTGGGCCCTTGGAAGGCTTAGAGAAGGGAGTAATGGGGTCTCATTACGCTTTAAGATCCCTGACTGGAGGGTGGACTAGACTGAAGTGGGGCAGGAACGGAAGAGTGTGGACAAGCTGGTGCAAGCACCTCGTTAGTGGCTGTCTGTCTTGTATGGGAGGCTCTCTATACAAAGCTTGCAAAACGGTGGGCAGCCACTGAACCCAGTGATTCACAGGATGAAGATGCAGAAAAGCTTCAGCCCCCAAACTGCCATTCTCTCTTCTTACCTGGACTCACAGACAAGCACAGAGTTGGGAGAGGAGCATACAGCAGTGTCTGTAAGGGTTCAGAATTGGGATCTGAATAACTGAATTTTCAACTGACCAAGCTGCTTCATTCAAAGAGCCGTTTACCATTTCTCATTTATAGAATTAGCATTTTGTCTCATTTATATCATAAGGATTCTCTCATCTATACTGCCCTAATTGTTAAGCTCTGTATCAGGACATTGCCTTATTTCTTTTAAAATGTAAGACTGTTTCTAGAACTTTTACAAGCTCCAAGGACCAAAACATATAGATGTAATAAGGGACTGCCTCTCACCGGTCTATAGGGTGCATCAGATACAATACAGGCAGTCACTGAATCACTAGATTTAAAGCAGACTCTAAAGGTAAACCAACAGAATCTGCTGAAGGTTTGGGTAGAAAAGGCGAGATAAAGAGATGTCAAGGATAACTCTTAGTCTTTGATGTAACAGAATAAAGTTCTGTTTCCTGAAATGGGGAGGACTAGAGAGGGGAAAACAGCTGAAGAGGAGGTTGCTCAATAGCTATGCTTTGGCCATCTGGATCTTCCTGACCCCAGGGATCAGACCTGGGTTTCCTACATTGCTGGCAGATTCTTTTACCATCTGAGCCACCAGGGAAGCCCATTGCTATCAATGGCAGCAGAAAAATTGAACTGCTAAGGATAGATGGATGACAGCCATGGAAATATTGGGTTTTGTGGGGTTTTTTTTTTAATATCGAAATTCTATAACACATTAACAAAGCTAAAACAGAAGATTCACATAACCCAGCACTGGTGAAGATGTGGGTAAAAATCACTATAATATCTCATTGGTGGAAATAAAACCGGTAAACTCCTTTCAAAAGGAAAATTATTCATTCATTCAGCAAGTATTTATTGAATTTTTTACAGTTTTTTAAATTAATTTATTTTTTAATTGAAGGACAATTGCTTTATAGAATTTTGTTTTCTGTCAAACCTCAACATGAATCAGCCATGGGTATTATATATATATATATATATATCCCTTCCCTTTTGAACCTCCCTTTGAATGTTTACTATATGCTGGGTACTATTCTAGGAACTGGGGTCAGAGTAGCTTAAATACATATATAAGTAAAAAATAACAGACAAAAATGTATACCTTACATTTGTGTGAGAGATGAACAATAAACCAAACAAATAAATTAGGAATATTCACAAGGTCCATGCCATTCTCCAGATATGTTTTATTCTTTCTCGTCTGTGCTAACTCTATACCCTGGTCACTGCCTACCACTGCACTCACTGCTCTGTTCTGCAATTTATCTGGTTACATAACTGCTACCTCTTTAAAGGCAAGAATGATATCATGTTCAACTTTGCAAATTCTAATGCCTAGCAGAAAAGTTATGACCAACCTAGACAGCATATTGAAAAGCAGAAACATTACTTTGCCAACAAAGGCCCATCTAGTCAAGACTATGGTTTTTCCAGTGGTCATGTATGGATGTGAGAGTTGGACTGTGAAGAAAGCTGAGCACCGAAGAATTGATGCTTTTGAACTGTGGTGTTGGAGAAGACTCTTGAGAGTCCCTTGGACTGCAAGGAGATCCAACCAGTCCATTCTGAAGGAAATCAGCCCTGGGATTTCTTTGGAAGGAATGATGCTAAAGCTGAAACTCCAGTACTTTGGCCACCTCATGTGAAGAGCTGACTCATTGGAAAAGACTCTGATGCTGGGAGGGATTGGGGGCAGGAGGAGAAGGGGACGACAGAGGATGAGATGGCTGGATGGCATCACTGACTCGATGGACATGAGTCTGAGTGAACTCTGGGAGTTGGTGATGGACAGGGAGGCCTGGCGTGCTGCGATTCATGGGGTCGCAAAGAGTTGGACACGACTGAGCGACTGAACTGAACTGAACTGAATGCCTAGCAGAAAAGAGGCATGTGATGTTTCTGAAAATGAAAAGAATACCTTCATAGAATGTAATTCCCAGAAGTACCTTAACAAAGTAAAATTTAGTGAGAACTGTACTGGATTCCATGTGACCTAGCTATATTTTTATTCCTTCATTCGACTATTCATTCATAGTATGATTTCAAAAATCAGCAAACATACAGTAAGTACCTACTGTATACCAGGTACTATTGGTAGGCTAGAGATCCAAAGAGTGGTTATTTTGATGACAAATTCTACTCCCCATATTCCTGCTTGGCCAGGACACAGAATTTGTGACTACCAAACACAACAAAATGTAAGGCCAAAGCTACATTAATGACATTTTAGTAGTGAGAATTCTACATGCATACTTATCTGTGAAAAGAAAGGTTAAGTCTAACCATCAATAAAACTGGGTATAGCAATACAAGGCAAGGCATCTTAAGAACGTCTCTGAATAAATCAAGTACTTCTCAGGATCTGCTTGCTTCTTCTCTATACTACGGACTCCAAAAATATCCAAGTTGCAAACTCAAGTTCATCTACTATCAGTTCAAGGACTGCCTTTTTTTTTTTTTTTTAGGACTGCCTTTTAAATGTTTCCTTGATGAGCTCTTTTAAAAAGTGGGAGAAAATACTACAGTACCACTCACTGGCAGAAAGGGCCAGCTGTGTGAAAGCCTTTTTTGGTTTATTTGAATTCTCCCCTGTTTCAAGGGCAAGAACTGACACACCGCTGCTAAGCAGTCAAGGCAAAACAAACATTCAAACAACTTGTTAACAGCAGACACTTTCCTGAGACGATGAGGACAAGGAGGAGAGTTTCTTCCTTTTGCCAAATCTCTCCTCAACTATTTATTTATTGAAAAGCAGTGAAACAAATTCCAGAGTCAACTTTAACCCCAGCATGAGATCTAGTAAGTTATTTTACAGCTGTCCTTTAAAACGTCACAGCTCATTATTGCTACCTAAACAGTATCACACAGGAATATGCCCATGTTTCTGTGAGACTCACACTGTCAGTTAATTTGGGTGGTTGGAAAGGAATTACAACCCTAACCGTTACTGACTAAGTATTTGTTGACTTGGTTTATATTTATCCCTGGCAGGCCTGCTCAGCTTGTTAGAGAATTGTGATATTCAGAAAAAGGACCTGGATTTCATTGCCCTACGCATCAGGTAGCTTGAAATTATATTCAACAGCCACCAAGGGAAACCTAGGTCAGCCTCGCAAACAAACATCCCTGACCACAAGAAGAGTAACAGACAGTCCAAGTGCTGCTCCTTGAGTCCTAACTCAAGATGAGCTGGTACCTCCTGAGTTTCAGGGCTTTCTGTAAGCCCTTCCTGCATGCCTACAGAGAAGCCAATTTGTCTTACATTACAAACTGTACTTTTAAGCCATCCCAGGCTTAAGAGAATTTCTGTCAGCAAGGGGAAACTAAAGGTATGCCTCATCTCAGAATAAGAAAGGAAATAGTTCCCTAACATTTATTTAACTTATTGTTCAGGTTGTGAACTTGTTGCTTTTATAACCCCTTTTCAACACACTGCCAGAATAATCCTTTGGGAAAAGTCTTTCCTGAATTTCTAGATTTGATTCCTCTGTTTTTGAAGGAACGCCTCTGCTTTCCTAAGGATGATCAAAGCGGCCTCTCTGCATTATCCCCTCCCTAGACTCCTATATCAGATGTTCTTAGAGTTTTCTTTGAGGCTTAGGGAATAACTGTGATTAATTTGTGAACAAAAAATTCGGCTTTGGGATCAGTACTGTTCTTCAAAACATAATATTCTTAGTTTTCTTTCTTAAAGGCATCTTTTTCTTCATAAAATAATAATTTCCTTCTTTTTAAAAAAAAGACAGATTCTTATTTTCAAACTATTTCAAAGCATCCTATTTCTCAACTGTGGAAGGGAAAAAATGATATTTTGGCAGTAACTAAACAAAAGAATGATGCTAAAGCTGAAACTCCAGTACTCTGGCCACCTCATGTGAAGAGTTAACTCATTGGTAAAGACTCTGATGCTGGGAGGGATTGGGGGCAGGAGGAGAAGGGGACGACAGAGGATGAGATGGCTGGATGGCATCACCGACTCGATGGACATGAGTTT
>NW_011495063.1:2406875-2414395 GCF_000754665.1 Bison bison bison
GGGGGCAGGAGGAGAAGGGGACGACAGAGGATGAGATGGCTGGATGGCATCACCGACTCGATGGACATGAGTTTGAGTGAACTCCGGGAGTTGGTGATGGACAGGGAGGCCTGGCGTGCTGCGATTCACGGGGTCACAAAGAGTCAGACATGACTGAGCGACTGAACTGAACTGAACTGAAACAAAAGAAAAAATAAAGCATGTCTACTTAAAATTTTTTTACTAGATACTGCTTAATTCTGCACAATTTCAGTTATGGAAGTCAAAAACCTTTTTTTAAACCCATTGAACCACCTTGACCTTAATCATAAGCAACTGTAAATCTCCTCTCCAAGTTTTCTTCATTCTGAATATCTAAGTAGTTTAGCTAAGCAAACAACATTTCCTGCACAGACTTCTCAGAGAATCTTACTTTTTCCAAGAAATATTCATTCAATCAATTAATTCCATATGCAGGGTATTTACTTGGGGCAAGATCCTGGGAGAGGTACAAAGATGAGGAAGATGAGGAAGGCATGATTTCTGAGCTAGAGGAAAGTGCAACCTAATTTGGAAAAGAGGGCTTGAATTAATGAACTCTGAAATAAAGAAAAATATAATAAGTAGATGAGAATGTAAAAAGTATTAAAAGAGTTCAAAGCAGAGGAATGCATCCTTCACTGGACAAACACTAAGCATCTCCCTACTCTGTGACAGGCACTGCGCTGTCCTGGGAACCCAGCCGGGGGCGAAACCGGCAGGACAGCTGCCTTCAAGATGCTTCAAATCAGGTAAGCGCAGGTGACAACTCAAGAAGCCCTTCCAGTACTGATTCACCTAACAGAACACCTAAGCTTGCTGCTCCAAGGCTACTGCGTACTGTGGACGGCTTCTTTGTTCCTCTCTCTTTTTTAAATTATGAAAGTATGGTAACACATTTACAGAAGACTTGGAAAATAGGAAACTAAGTTACAGACAGTTTCACTATATATTACAATTAAGTATTAAGATGTTTCGTTGGAGTTTCAATATCAAACTCTCAAAAATTAACAGAATGAATATACAGAAAAGTAGAAGGATACAGAAGACCTGAAAAGCACCATGAACCAATTCAACAGAATTAAGATTTATTCCATTTTCACACAACAGTAGGATACAAATTCTACTCAAATTTCCATAGACTATAAACTAGGAGACACTGGAACATATCCAAGGACGTGAAACAAGATCCAAAAATTTCATGGCCTAAATATTGAAATCATACTGAGTCTGTTCTCTTATCACTGTGGAATTACATTAGAAGTCAATATCAAAAGATATTTGAAAATACCCCACACAGTTTTAAGTGCAGTGTGACATTTACCAAGAGAGACCTTTGACTTGACCGTTGAAACCCTCAATAAAGTCAGAAGACAGAAAACACAGGGTGATCGCAGAGAAGAAAGCATTTAAATGAGAAATTAATGCCAAAGACACTTTAAAAACCCCATGTGTTCGGAAATTAAATGTCCAGTTTTAAATGATGGCTGTATCTAAGCAGTGGATGGCTTCTTTTTATTCGGTATAAACTTTTATATAACTTTTACAATCAGAAACTAAACAAGGAGACTTGGACAGCTGTGGGCAAAGAGACACCCACCAGTTTATACGACGCCACAGTCTTTATCAGAGAATATCTAGAGGATCTGAATGGTCCGCTATATTTATTTGGATGTTTTGTGAACAGACACCAAGAAAGAAAGGACGGTGAACGCTTAATCTTCTGCCTGCAGCAGGAGTACATCGTTTTCACAACTGTGGAACACTCTGATGCTTAGCCTTTATTCTGCCATCAGGTGCTTTTGTGTGCTATGACTTGAAGTGCCACGTGAATGAAAGGTAACTACATGCTATAAAGGACTTCCTGTCTCCAAGTCCACTTCCCTGCCCCACCTCGGCAGGACTCCCTCCCCAGCCCTCCTTCACCAGCCAGCACCCTCAAGTCTTCTCCTTCTCCTTTGCTAAGTGAAATAAACTCATTGCAACATATTTAGGAAGACACTATCTATTTGCTTTCAAAATAGTATCACCTATTTATCACCTACACAAATTAGTTTTTATTGCTAAGTTGATTTACTTTTCTATCCGTGGAAATAGTTTAGCTCTCCTGGTTTGGGATGGAACATGTCATGACTTTTTTCCCCATCAGAATCAATGGAAATGGTTTTCACTAAGAAGCAAGGCTTTCAATGGAATTATCTGGCAGTCCATGGTAAGGATTAGGTGCTTTCACTGCTGGGGCCCGTGGTTCAATCCTTGGTCAGGGAACTAAGATCCTGTAAGCCGCAGGGTGTGGCCAAAAACAAAGAGAAGAAGATAAAGAAGCAAGGCTTTTAGGATATGCAAGTTTTTCGGAATTAAAGTAGGTAAGGAGGGGTTAGATGAGCTACAAAATAAAGCAAGCACAGGTGCTACCGGAAAAACAGAAGGGTCACCCAGTCAAGACTCAGAGGCTGAGAAGACATCCCAGAGGAGACATGATTAGGGGAGTCAGAGGGAGAAGTTTGGGGGAAGGGAGGAAAAGCAAGGGGAGCGGCATATTCCAAGCAGAAGGGTGAGTGTGTGCACAGAATTAGACACACAGAGAGGAAGGAAGAACAGACTAGAGTGGACAGTAAGGACAGGGAGACAATAAGGCCACATGGTTGAGTAGATGCCAGAGTATCAAGAACAAAATAAATCCGGTTATAGCATTTGGCTTTTTTCCTCCGAGTCGAGTATTAGCAGCTTTTAGGCAGCAAGAGTCAAGATGAGACTTGTGCCTTTGACAAACAATTTACCCTGCCATGTGGAGAAAGGCTGAAGAGGGTTTAGGAGGCTGTTGTGAAAAAGAAAGGGGACCTGCACTAGAGAAATAACAGGGCATACATGTGAAAGACTTTTTTTAAATGTTAAGGCATGGACAAGTTCAAAAGCTATTTAGGAGGAGGGACTAATGGAACTTGGGTAGTGAACGATGTGACCTGGGAAGGAATACATCTCTTAGACATCTTTGGAATCCACTGTCCGCTCACTTCTGTTTCCCTTTGGCTTCGGCCATAAATAAAGGCATTGAGGCTGCTGTCCAGATTTCGGACGTGGAAGAGTGAGTATGTGGATGACTGCCTTCACTAAGACAGGAAACACATGAGAAACCACAGGGCTTTCCGTGGTTTGTTGTTGCTGTTTGGAGTTAGCAGGGAACGAAAAGGATGCATCTTAAGGTGTGGAACTAATAAGCTGAGTTGGAGCTAAGAGAAACTCTAGGAAAGACCTAGCAGGCAAGCTGAAAAGCTTAAGAGTGATGAGGGAGGCAAGGGCAGACAGAGAAACTGTGATTCCCTAAGGGGGAAGGAGTCTCAGGCTAAAGCCTAAAAATGAAATAAAATCAACTTTAAAGGGGTATCCGTTCCTCTCCCAAAAATACAGCTCATGATCAATGCTAGTAAAAGTTTTTTGTCTTAACAAAAGAGGAAAAGACAGAAAATTATATTCCAGGGATGGAATCAGACACTCAAGACTTCTTAAAAATGAGTTCCTAAATGTCCCTGGACTTTCACGCCCCCGTATACCTTTCAAAGGTACCAACCATGGTTTAGGGTAACCAGACACATTCCTTCCCTGCAGCCTTTGATCAGTGACAGTCTTCAGGCTGCCCACATGGGGTCCCAAGAAATGAGAGTAACAGCTGGCAGGCATCCTTCAGTGGTCTGACTGGAGGCGTGGGTAGGGGCAGGAGGAAGGGGAGGGAAGGAGAAGGGAAAAAAGAGCTCTCCTAAGTCCAGTGGCAGCAAATGCAGCCTCTAAGAGTCAGCATGTTCCCCTCTGGGGGCTATTCTCAGTGCTTTTAGAAACCAGAGCATCTTTTCCAGCAGTCATGTGCAATTGACAAGGATGCATTCTGCGACCTGCTGCAAAGCTCGAGGGCAGAATGAGTGTATAAATTTTGTGCAAGCAGAGATGCAGGATGTCCAGCATGTAGGCCAGTCAACAGTGGGTAGACCTCTCTTCTCACCAGAACTCAGCACAACCGCCCCCGCCTCACAACCCTTCCGCCCCCAGCCCCACTCCCCTACCTCCACTGCTGTTGGAAACACAGCTCTTGGTGGATCTGCTTCCATGAGCTTGGAAGGATCACGCAGTCATAAGCACCTAGTTTTTTAAACCATTGACACCTCCAGACCTCACAGCCCTTCCCCCACTTCTCCAGAGCCTCAATCAAGTCAGCCGAGCAGACACGCTGATCCTGCTGCCTCCACAAGCATTTCCTTTCACTGTGGACCATCAAAAGTCGAGGAAGCAAATGGAAGTGACTTGGAGTTATGGCACCAAAAAGGCCAAATGAGCAAAGAAATAATCAACTGCACATGAGCCACTTCAGCTCCGACACAATGCAAAGGGCCTAGGACTAACCCCAGGAAAGGTCACTGAGATCAAAGGTCATGAGCAGAAAAAGGCACCCGTGAGGGTCTGCCAGCTGCAATGGGAGCCAATGTGGTCTTAATTACTCACCAAAAGAGAAGGAGTCTGAGCCAGGGCCGAGTTGGGTTCTAGTCACATATTTGTGTGGTTTTTTTTTCTTTTAAAGTCAAGTGTTCCTGTTCCACTCTCTTTCAAAGAGGCTATTTCTTCCTGCTTCTAGAGCACAGGAAACCAAGAATTGTGGAGATAAGATAATTCTGGCATCCACAGTAAGCTGTACAGGAGTGTTCCAAATATTTAAAAGCATAGCTGCATACAGACAAGGGAAATTCTAAAGCATGACTTAGGAGGGATCATTAAAAACACAAAATACAGCAAGTTTCAAGGAGATTATTCTTGAATCCCTTGCAAGCATCACAAAATCAACACTTGCCACAAATCCAACTCTCAGTCAATTTTCGGGTTTGTCATTGGAATTGGCTTCGTGGGAAAACGTAACACCGTAATGGTAACCACAAAACAAACGCCAAACGCAAAGTTTTCAGTTTGCAAAGAACTAGCTGAACTTGAACAGGCTGATGTTACAAAGATCCAGACAGACACTGGGCTAATGCTCTTTGATGGAGAATGAGAAGAAGGAAGGTGAAGCCATTTTAAAAAGAGCTCTGGATGATAAGTGTTAGGCAATAAAATTAATATAGTTGTTAATAAGAACAATGCCTTGCTCAGACCTTACCAAATGGAATGAATTTTCCTTGGCCATGATGAAAGACACCCTCAAGGGGTTTTGGCTTAGATTTCATTTTCATAATGAGGAAATAAGGACTGAAGGAGAAACTCATTTCCATGCAATATATTCTAATGTATACAGTAAAATACTGAGGAAAAAGCAAAACAACAACAACAACAAAAATTTAGAGATCTAAGAATAAATATCTTGGCTGCAAACAAACTTGAATCAATGATGGTTGGGCACTGGACCTCCATCAGGATGATTTTTGTATTATATGACCTGCTGAATTATGAGTGTCCTAGAGACCTGGAACTTAGTGATACTAGTCTCCAAGTACCTTCTTCCACCTTTAAACTTGGCTGCATAAAATACAGGGAGCTTAGCGACGATCTAGAGGGGTGGAATGAAAGAAGGTAGAAGGGAGACTCAAGAGGAAGGGAATATATGCATACATAGAGCTGATTCACATTGTTGTACAGCAGAAACTATAACACAACATGGTAAAGCAACTATATTCCAATTAAAAAAAAATAAAATAGGGACTTCCCCGGTGGTCCAGTGGCTAAGACTTCGTACTCCCAAAGCAGGGGGTCCAGGTTTGAACCCTGGTCATGGAACTAGACCCCACATGCTGCAGCTAAGACCCAGCATGGCCAAATAAATAATTTTTAAAAAGCAAAATAAACATAACCAAAAATAAATAAACCTAGCTGAATAAAATAACGGAAGGGGTGTATATTTCTTAGGAGGCCCAGTTTGTTCAAGCTGGTGATGGGAATTAGGTCAGACACGGCTCTGCCAGAGCTGTCACAGCATCACGTCTGTGCGCTAGGCGCTGAGAATAGGGCCCTTCGAGCACTGCCATAGGCTAGCATACATGTCAATCACAGGTTCCCGTGCACTTAGCACAGTCACCACAAATGGACTGATAAATATAGAAATAAGTAAAAACACACAAAGGCCTGTAGAAAAAAAAACCCCTGCATTCTTAGAAGCTTTGACAGACAGATAAAAATCAAAGAAATGATCAAGATACAACGTCCTGATGAAGTGAACATAGAAAAATGGATCAATTAAGATTGGGATATCTTTGTAAACACAACACAATACTGCATGAAGTTTTAGTCCAACTGGGAGAGCCTGAGACACCGTTTTAGCAGTGGGTCCACCTTGTCCACCAGAAATGAAACAAAGCTTGCTGGAACAACTCTGCTGGGCTGCACGCATGTACACCAAAGAGCAGCAGCTGCTTTGTGACATTAGATTGGACAATGGGAAACAGGAAGGTCCAAAGAAAGAATTCAAGAACACACTGATAGAGGAGATACACACAGACACACACAGCACACAAGGGCACGAGCGGAAAACCAGCACAGCAGACAGACCCACCCAGGAAGACAGACAGACTTACTCCAGTGACGCTCCTCTGTGTAAGTCTCTTCTGAAAATCCCCTGTTTATTATTTTTGGTGTCCATGTATAAACAAGGCATAAAAATCATCTCATTAGATTATGATTACACTTGATTTTTAACCCCATATAGTTTTAACTCCATCAACATCACCCAATTAATTTATTAATGGTTAGTTCCAAAATACTCAAGAACACAAAAAAACATTTTTTAAGTGCCATAAACAGTAAAGGCAATTCCAAAAGAACACCAAATTTCTTGGTACAATAACAGCAATGTGATATTAAATATACAGCTTCCCTAGGTAACAGACTTCTTTAAAGACATAATTCTGATTTAGATATTTTAAGTTCTGGTATACTTCTGATATATATTTTTTTCATATCACACTACACTCACGTCATAGCTGACATTTGTAGAACATACATGTTGATACAGGCATATACCTTGTAGCTGAACTCTTAAGGACTCATTATTGGCCTCTAGAACAACTTGAGGAGTTTTTGGTTTTCATTCTTGGTGAGATTTAGAAGAGAATGATTAACTTGATTGTTCATATAATGACAGGTGATTAATTTGGATCTTATAAGAATGCTGTGGGTTGGATCCTTTGCTTAAATTTCTAAAATCTCTTCCTTCAACCCATTTTCTAAGACATTATGAGTAGAGTTGAAAGTTGTAGCCTAAAAACACAAAAAGCAGTTTCTCAATTCATTTATACAACAAAAATGTATTGAGCATCCATATTCAAAGCAGTTGGGGAAAAAAAATGATTAGAGAAAAGATGACATAGAAGCAGAATAAGATAACAGAGACCTTGATCTCATTTCTTAAATCTCTGACATCTTTAACTCCTGGATTACATATAAACAGCAGCATTTAGAACTTTTTTGACATAAAAAAGAGTTTCCAAAAGTGACAGGAGTTTGAATTTTTTAATAACATATTTTTAAAGTAT
>NW_011495063.1:2414495-2422686 GCF_000754665.1 Bison bison bison
AGTATTTAATAAGAATATTCAAAATATATTTTTTAAAAATTAACAGTTGGTAGTCTACAGTGACGTATTTCTTTTTCCTAGAGGATTCAGTCAGGTGGAACATTTAGTAAATTAGTGTGGCTTAGATTCTGTCTGCAAATAGAGGGAAAAAAAAACCCCACAATTTTCTCTCAGTTTTAGAATTCTATGACAAACATTTTACAAGCGCTATGTTTAAATGAAAAAGCACTTAAAAGCCTGTGCGCACCTCTTACACTAGTTTTGCCTCATCTCTGGCAGACTCCAAACATGACTACACTAATGAAAGAGGAAAGGGGGAAGAGAAACAGCAAAGGTGTCCAAAATCAACAACAGTTCAGCTCTAAAAATTAAGTCAAAAGCATATAGTTCAGCCCTCCAGTTTGCAAGCAAAAAAGAGAGTGCTTGTGTTCACTCTTATTAAAAAAAAACAAAAAAACAAAAAAAAACACCAAGTTGAAAAAAAAAAGCAGGAGACAAGTTTATGATTTCATTGTAAGAACTTGAAGAGGCAGACCCTTTACTTTGTATTCGGGTAAAGAAACTGAGGTTCCCTGGTGGCCCAGTGGTAGAGAATTCACGTGCCAATGCAGGAGAAGGGCTTCGATCTCTGGGTCAGGAAAATCCCCGGGAGAAGGAAAAATCCACTCCAGTTTTCTTGCCTGGAAAATTCCACAGACAGAGAAGCCTGGCAGGCTACAGCCCATAGGGTCCCGAAAGAGTCAGACACGACTTAGCGACTGAACAATAATAATGAAGAAACTGAAGAAATTTCCCTACAAATTTTTCCTGCTTTGTGAAAGTGTCATCCACTATTTTACAGTCAAATTATCTGTGAGGTTTTCCCAGAATTCTGGGAACACTGGTAGAAACATATGCACAATGGAAAAGACAGAACTTCTCGTGAAAACTCAGGGTTGTCTTACAAAAGAAAGACTGATCATGAAGCAAACAGCCCCGCTGATTTGAAAACTACTAAGTTATCAAGCTTTCCAAGAACTTACATTGAAGAAAACATTTCATAACTCTACATAATCACCTCCTTTTTCTCTGCCCAGCTTCCATGCCAACCTGAGTAAGAACTTAAGAGGAAGGCCCAGCTGGCAGGTGTGGGTGTTCCAAAAATCAGATATTATTTTGTTTATTTGAATTGCATTCTTTGCTTGAGCAGCCTCGGGGTACAAATAAAACATACAAGTAATTAAAATAACCAACAGCAGGACTAATAAAACTCTTACAGAGAGAGACTCTCTAAGTGTTTGCCTCCTGACCTCAGTATATGGAACAATGAAGGTACATGTAAAACTAAGTGAGGCATTACCAGTTCTGCTGGAGGAGGATTAAAAGCCAACTCAAGTCTGTGGTCAGAGGGAGAATCCGACTTGATGCTGACGCATCATAAACACACGGCTGTAAACACTACAGATGGAGAAACATTCAGCATGAGACACAGCAAAGACGCCACACATCCAATTTGGAAAACTGTACACTGATAGTTTACCAAATTTAATTGAGAGCAATAGTTCCCAGAGTTTTGGATTTCAATAACCAAAGACACCTAAAAATAAAACAAAACACCCATACGTCCCATGTAAGTATACGAACCATTTACCAAGTTAAAAAAAAGAAAAGAAGAACTGCCATCTACAATCATTGTTCATTGGAACAGAACAAAACATGAGCCAAAAAGTAATTTTAGAATAAATTTGGCTTTAGGAAATAATCACTCCATGTCTTTCAGCTGGCTGTTTCTCATCTTACTCCATATGAATATAAAATCCTCACTATAAATCAAGCTGGTTTAAAGATCAATGTTGAGAAACAGTAATTTCAAGACTTTAAAGTCTTCAGTCTGATAAATCAGTAGATTATGTTATAGCAGCTCATCACCAACATTTGGTTATAAAATAGTTAAATCATGTGTCTCTTAATGGAGCATTAAACACACACACCCCTCAGATTTTTGTCTCGAATGTCAACCAACAAATCTCCCGAAAGCAGCGTTTTCGCTCTTAGTACTGACGGGTTTCTGCCACTCAAAAAAGACCCCACTGGTCCCAGCAGCACCTGTACTTTCATTATTAACATTCCTCTCCAAAACAGGCCAAACTTCTAGACCTTATTGGGAAGCAAAATTCCCGTTATCCCCTTACTTTCTCTGCAGACTATTTTCAAACTCTGTTTTAAAACTTTACAAAAAAGAAAAAAAAAATTTTTTTAAAGAAATTACTGAGATAAAACATAAGGAATTTCACTCCAATACTATGTTATAGAAGTCCTATATCTCCCTGTATGCACATTAAATTTAATCAATGAACAAGTATATACCTGAATCTGTAGCGTTTCCATAATAAATTATTATAATCTTCTATAAATTAAAGCAATTTTCTCTCTGTACCATCATGGTACATCAAATAAAGATGGCCCTGTCTATAAGATCTTTAAAAAAAGATAAAATAAAACTTCTTTCCTTCTTCAGTAATGGCTTTGATTTTCATTTGAATCTGATTTCCTGAGAAAAAATGGTAACCAAGGGAACAGTATTGAAGGGAATGCACAGAAGTTGGTTTTACCTGACTCATTACACTGTGAAAATAAAGAACTAGGCTAGATATCTATAGGTCATATAAATGTAAAAAATTTCTACCGGACCTGCATTAAATAGTAGGTCCATGAGGGAAGGGAACCACATCTAGTTTGGTCACCTCTGTATATCTAAAACCTGCGAAGTAAATTACACAAAATGAGTGTTCAGATAATCTCCCCAAGATTGCATAGCTAATAAATGATGGGGGTGAGATTGAGCCCAGGGTGAGCCCAGGCCTCCATTTCACCCTTTCTACACACAGCTTCTTAAATAAAGGAGAGCCTTGAGTATAGTCTCTTCTTTATGCCTGTTGAATTCACTGTGAATCCACAGCCACTTCTCATTCTGGAAGGATGCTTAAATCTACGAGGTTTTAGTTTTCTTTCTCTATTTTAGTTTTAATCTGCAGATGAATTTCTGAAGGTACGAAAATCTTTTTCTTTTTTTAATTTTATTATGTTTCTGCACTGCTGAAACCTGAATTATTGTTATCTTATTCCAGGTCATCAGACAAACGATAAAGACATGACACAAGATTTCCATGCCTGGTTTACATTTGTGTTCTTGGATCATACCCATGACATGTGAAGGTCAAATGATGCTACATAATACCATTCAAAGAAAGTTCTGAAACAGGTGAAAAGAAAAGTAGGAACTGTAAATCATCTTCTAGCTCATGGCAACATAAGTGCGCCAACTTGAAAAGCAGATGACATCGCAGATGGTATAATATAACATTAGAAACACATGTACTACAAAGATCCTACATTACCATGGCTCATCAACAATAAGTAAATAAGAATGCATACATGCACTTCATCAAATGAATTCTAAATTTTTTTTCAGTATTATGTATCAGAGTGTACTTTTAAAGTGGCCCACAAAATACTGGACCAATAGTTAAATACAAGTTCATTATTAAAAAGAAAAAATAGGGGCTTCCCTGGCAGTCCAGAGGTTAACGATCCAGGCTTCCAATGCAGGGGATGTGGGTGTGATTCCTGGTTAGGGGACTAGATCCCACAAGCTTCGGGGTGCTGCTGTTGCTGCTAAGTCACTTCAGTCGTGTCCGACTCTGTGCGACCCCATAGACGGCAGCCCACCAGGCTCCCCTGTCCCTGGGATTCTCCAGGCAAGAACACTGGAGTGGGTTGCCATTTCCTTCTCCAATGCATGAAAGTGAAAAGTGAAAGTGAAGTCGCTCAGTTGTGTTCAACTCTTAGGGACCCCATGGACTGCAGCCCACCAGGCTCCTCCATCCATGGGATTTTCCAGGCAAGAGTACTGGAGTGGGGTGCCATTGCCTTCTCCGTTCAAGGTGCAGCCAAAAATTAATAAAATCAATTAATTAATTAAAATAAAAATGAAAGGTTTAAAAAAAGAAAAGAAAAATAATGTTAAACATGCTTAAAATCAAAGAATCAAATCAAAAGGCCAAGTCTTCCTATTAGGGCTTCCCAGGTGACTCTAGTGGTTAAGAACCCACCGGCCAATGCAGGAGATATAAGAGACACAGCTTCAGTCCCTCGGTTGGAAAGATCCCCTGGAGGAGGGCACGGCAACCCACTCCAGTATTCTTGCCTGGGAAATCCCAGGGGAGCCTGGCAGGCTACAGGGGTCGCAGAGAGTGACACAACTGAAGCGACTTAGCACACATGCATCTTCCCCTTATTCAACTCAATACTGACAATGTAACAAGACAGTTTTTAAGATTTAACATTTTTGAATTACATTGGTTTTGTGATTTTGTCACAATGTGCAAATTTAGTTTTATAAGAAGTTTGCATCTAGTTTATTTTGTACATAATCAAATGAGGTTAATAATAAAATTTTTTAAACAATATTGGGGTTTATAAAAATTTTTCCCTTTGATAAGTGAAAGTGAAGTCGCTCAGTCATGTCCAACTCTTTGTGACCCCATGGACTGTAGCCTACAGGCTCCTCCCTCCATGGGATTCTCCAGGCAAGAAGTGGCACATTATTCAAGTTTAAGTGTCCACTCCTTTTTAGCAAAATACAGGACATTATCACCTCCGTTAAGACGTTAACTAATCACACACAAAGCTAATTCCTTGGTTACATACATCTTTGCAAATCTCAACTGAGACTGGGGGTGACAAGACAAGAATTATAGTTTCAAATACTAGAGTCACATTCCCCCAAATCAAAAAGGTTAAAAGAATCTTGTAAATGCTACCCACCTCCATAGCCACCAAGACCACTACCTTAAGAAAATTCTATAAATGCATTTCAACTAAGCTTTATCCATAGGCCCCAGAGGGAATATCTTAAAAATCTGTGCATGTTAGAGTTATGGTACAATGTTTTTTTCTACAAACAGGCTCATTATTGCTGCAAAATTTACTGTGCTTCCCTGAAAACCCGGATTCCAGTGATATAATAAAAATACAATAATGAGGCCAACCTGTAAGGTAGAAGAAACAGATGAATTCTCAAACCTTAACTAAAAAAAATATTTAAAACAACAACAAAAAAGTAAGACAGAACAGTATCTCCTTCCTGAAGCATTAGTACTGTCACTGCTGATGACAGAAAGGAACTCCAGGACAGACAGGCCACAGTCAGGTAGAAAGTGATGCCTGCAGCCCCCCACCTTTCCATGTTCTGATTCCACAACTCCTGGCTCCAGTTCTTTGGATTCCCCTCTACTGCTAAATCTCAATCTTCGACAGTCACTTGAGGGCTTATCCCGGCCAGAGAAACAACTCAAGGGCGTGGCTAGGGTGGGGCTGACTGTGCACCACTGGCCTCCCTCCAAATCAAACATTTGCATCAGATGATCGCAAGTCTATTCTATTTCTTTTTTAGAAACAACTTGGGAATGACACTTTATTGGTGGTCTTCAAAGCTATCAAGCCCAGTTAAGTATTTATCTGCTCTGACCATATCTAAGCCCAAGAGAAAAAAAGTAATTTGAAAGAGACTTAAGAGCCAAACTCATTATTAAGTATGTATACATCAAAATCCTAGAAAGCACTGGGATTTCCCACAGATAAGAACATTTGTACCTTTGGTGGGAAAATTATCAAGAAGAATCAACAAAAGGTTCCAACCATAGGTAGCTCTTGCTTTTAAGAACGTGTCAATAAAACTAGGTAAGAAGTTCATCTCGTATCTAAAATTTTATTTTCCTGGTACTAAAGTAGGTTTCTATTAAGTCTGGGGAGATGAGGAGAAACGGGAGATCGCAAAGAAACAAAATTGAAATTTAGGTAAGAAAGGGGATATGGGAAAATCACCACCAGCTATTATATTATTCACATAACCTAACCACTCTCTGCGATGGAAGCCAAGTCCTAACCAACTCAACAGCAACATATAATCAATTCTAGTTTCTTTCCACATTTACAGTCCCCAAAGTTTAATCCCAACTCATTTTATTTTGAAATGACCGTCTTGAATTCAGCAACATCACAATAATATTTTGTAACTATTAGACCAGAACTCACAGATAATATAACAGCAGCAACCCCTCACGTGCAAGAAGCACCTATCAAGCACCTATCACTCTGTGAGGATTAACTGAGGTGATCCCATTATACAGACAGGGAAACATAGAGGCCTTGTCACGGAGATGGTGGGGTCAGGCTTTGATCCCACTCACACTGACTCCAGAGTTTACTGTAGTCTAAACCTGTATGATCAATAGCCTGAAAGCTCCCAGGTTATGAAAATTCCATTTACAGAAAATGAATTCATTCTCCATTGTTTCACTCATTTGGAAATTCCTTATGCTCAATTTACTTAAAATAAGGTGGAGAGAGTTCTTCTGGTCCTATACTCATTTCTACTAAGCAACATATGAATGATTAAAACACAAGAAATCATGTTGGTTGGACACAGAACTACATGTAGACTAATGATTTAAAGTGTTGCCAAGACCCTGGATGGGAGGGGAGTTTGGGGGAGAATGGATACATGTATACTTATGGCTGAATCCCTCTGCTGTTCATCTGAAACTATGACAACATTGTTTGTTAATACAAAATAAAAAGTTAAAAAATTTTTAAACAGTAATTAAAAAGAACATCTGCACATTTTAGTCGTACAGAGAACCTGTTGGTAATGAGAATAAGGAACAAATAACATAGCAAAGGTTAGCAGGGACACTCAGTGACACTATTACAAGTTTCTAAATCATGGTTGCATGGTAAGACAGCAAGAGGGTAAAAATGCTTTAGGTTAAAGCCAAAAATTGGCAAAGAACTCAAATTTCACCAGAAAATAAATAAGAAAATTCCTTACAGGTTAAAAAATTCCACTAGACAAAAGAATATATATATAACATCAAAGAAAGTCGTAAGAAAGATGTTAAGGTGTGAAGCAATATCTCCAAAATTTCAAGAATTTAATCATGTAGAAGTCAAATTAACCTACTGATCTAAAAATATTCTTTTAAAGCCATTTAGTTATACCATTAAAAACATATAAATTAATACCTATTAACCCCGACAGATAAAACTACAGTACATTACAGACTTGGCTGATACTGGGCAGTTGGAGATCTGAACAAGTATTCATTCTTGCTCTGTTTTTGTCCTTTCAAAAAAAAAAAAAAACTTACAGACAAGCTTCATCAATCATTAAGAGGGCCTGGTTCTGATATTATATGAGTTCTGTCAACCTTAATCAAATCGCTTGCCAGATCGTAGATAAGTAATGACTTGCTTAGGTTAAGCAAGGCCAGAGTCTTCCTTCTGTAGTATATACAGCTCCAGAGTGAAAATAAACAGCCTCACACCTCAAACTAGGAGCTGGACTCTGTGCTCTTATAACTCAGCTTCTCTCCAGCCCAGGAGGAGGGGCAAGATTTGCCTTTAAGTTACCTATTTTTCTTTCTTTCCTTCTCCATTTGGTCATCAAAACTTTTAAACTATCTCATTAAACTAGTTTGATCTACAATGAAAGAACACAAGTAAGGTATCCTTAAATGCTGTAGCATTAACATTTGTTTTAGCCAATATTATACAATGATATGCGGCTTCCCTGGTGGCTCAGATGGTAGAGAATCTGCCTGCAGTGCAGAAGACCTGGGTTTGATCCCTGGGTGGGGAAGATCTCCTGGAGAAGGGAATAGCTACTCAGTCCAGTATTCTTGCCTGGAGAACGCCAAGGACAAAGGAGCCTGGCAGGCTATAGTCCATGAGGCTGCAAAAGAGTCTGACACGGCTGAGTGACTAACACTTTCACTTTCTTTCATACAATGATATAAAACAGAAAAGAAATAGCTAATAATTGGGAGGCAGGCTCAAGCTGCTGCTGCTGCTAAGTCACTTCAGTCGTGTCCGACTCTGTGCGACCCCATAGACCGCAGCCCACCAGGCTCCTCTGTCCGTGGGATTCTCCAGGCAAGAACACTGGAGTGGGTTGCCATTTCCTCCTCCAGTGCATGAAAGTGAAAAGTGAAAGTGAAGTTGCTCAGTTGTGTCCGACTCCTAGCGACCCATGGACTGCAGCCTACCAGGCTCCTCCATCCATGGGATTTTCCAGGCAAGAGTACTGGAGTGGGGTGCCATTGCCTTCTCCAGCAGGCTCAAGAGGGAGGGTATGTACATATATATATAT
>NW_011495063.1:2422786-2434879 GCF_000754665.1 Bison bison bison
ATATATATATATATATATATATATATATATATATTTATGACTGATTCAAACTATTATAAAGCAGAAACCAATATGATATGGTAAAGCAATTAACCTCCAATTTTAAATAAATTAAAAAAGAAAAGAAATAGTTAATGATTGACAAAAGAAATATGAGAAGAATCACTTAAAGTTACAAAGTTTGTATTCATTTTCTAACATATCCAAGAAACAGAAAATAAGATTAAGCACTGACCTCATCTGTCATGCTCAGAACACAGGGGTACCGTGGAACAAATGTTAAGAAAAAGAGCATTCAATTTGATTTGATATTTATTTCACAAGCAAAAATGTATATGTAAAATGAGATTTATTTCTAAAAGCCCCCTTTGCTATTTTCCTTACTGGGCATGTAACTGGATAGGGCTTTCAAACTTCATTTTCAGCTGGAATATACCATTAAAGAATTTCTAAGAATCCAGGTACCTGGCTCTAAAAAAATGTGTTGGAAAATAAGGATCCCTGTTGCTGGTGGGGGGGCGTCGGGGCTGGGGTGGGGGGGCGGCGTGGTGGTAATTAAAGACCTCTTTAAAGAGGAAAGCGCTTAAAAAAATACAAAACACCTGGGGGTCAATTTTACCTTGGGCAAAATTTACTTCACTATCTCAGTATCTTCCAATAGAATCTTGGATGCAGTTTGTGGTTTACAAATGTCAAAGACAAAAACAAAACAAGAAACTTCCTGGCAGTCAAATGTTTAGGACTCAGTACTTTCACTGCAGGGTGCCAGGGTTTGATCCTTGGTGGGGAAACTGAGATCTCATGAGTTACATGGCACAACCAAAAAATTAAAAAAAAAAACAAAAAACCTTAAAATTCAACTATTTCATTCTATTCCTAATCATACAAACGTGCACTTATAATCTAAATTAAGCTTAAAAACAAAGACCCCAGTTTCAAATAATCTCCTCTTCCAACATTAGAGATATTTTAACCCAACTTTGAACTACATTAAAAACTCCTGTGTGTGAAACCAATGCTCAATCTTTATTTTCCTCATGACTTCCCTTCTTATGAAAACTTTACTATTTCATACATTATTGCAAACAGGAAAAAAAAAAAAGCTTTTAAAACACTCTGCAAAGTACAAAGGACCCTATAGAATTATTTAAGAAATAACAACCATTAGAAATAGAGGGTAGAAGACAAATATTCTGTGAACAGAATGAAAAGAATCACAGGATAGGCGTCTAACTGAACTAGCAATTCCTCAGCACGCAGCTGCGTGAGCACAGGGGGGTCCCGGTTCCACCCAACCTGTCTGCGCATGCAGTGTCAGGACCGTCTTTCGCTCCCCAATCCTCTGGAAGCATCATTCTGATAAGTCTGCAGGGCACTCATTCAATCAAGGCCCCTGGCTTAACCAAAGCAATACTTTGCTCCTTTGTCACCACACTGCTTATTATTAAATTGCCCAAGTATTTCTGTAGTACAAATCCCTCTAGATGATTCAGGCACAAAAGATGCTAGTATTTCTCAGTGAATTAGAAAGAACTTTTAAAGCAAATGGGGACTGTTTGTCTAGGAAATGGCAAGTGAATGGATTCTTTCTCCAGAAAACTCACATTTCAACATGAAGGGGGGAAAAAAATCTTAATTGCACAAATGAAAAACTCAGAACTCAGTCTCTCATTCTTGATCGTTGAAGGCCTCAGGAGTTTAGTATGTGGTGTCTGTTAATTTGATTCCATGCCCAGCTGACATCTACAGTCACAACTCATTAAGTATTCAGTATATGTGTACAACACCGAGCTGAGAAAACATGGATCTGATCAAGGGCTGTCTTTGTTCTACAGGGTCAATTGTTTCCCTATCTTTTTCCTAATAATCTGCCTATCTGGAAGAGAAAATCTTCAAATAAGTAAAACCTTGACAATTTTTCTTTAAAACAATTTCTACTGTTACTTTCCTGTGGGTAGGGTACAACCTGGACTTACTAAGCTCATATTTAGAAACTCACTTTGGGAGTTAGCTACAAGACCTTATTAACATTAACAAGATGTATTCAGTCAAATCCCTGAGCTAAAATTTATTTGATGCTGCAAAAAAAAGATTGTCAAATCTCTGCACAAGCTTTATTGTTTATGATTTAAAATCCCACCGTGGCTGCAGTCACAGTGACAAAATTAAAATTATTTTAAGGCCTAACCACGGTGACAACAGCTCTTTTAAAATACATCCTCGAACACAAAAGGATAACAGATAATGACAATTTCATTGGCTAACCTAATAGGAGACCACAGTTAACAACCCATCTTAGAATGATTCAAAATTGGCTTTAGTCGCCATGAGGCTAAAAAAAAAAAAAACAAACTTTGGCTCTAAAGTGTATGAAGAAAATTCTATGAAAGGCGTTTATATGGATCTACAGTCAAACATGAATAACTTAATAACTAGAGCTTGGAATTAGGGATTCAGAGTAGAAGTTTGATCTGTTTTCGTTTTACTCTCAAAAAGGACTTGACCATAGTAAAGGAAGTGTGTCTAATATTCAACAAATAGAAATCAAAAGAACTGATTTAGAGGTCAGGCCCAATTCTAATCAGATTATAATATGACTTGAAAATATGTTCTTCAAGAGGAGTAAAAATGCAGAATTAGGTCTAAAATCTAACCCATCCATACTATAATCCTTCTTATTGTAAAACAAAATGTGTAATTTCATTTTGGAAGACCATCTAAGACTTAATGGAAGAAACAATAAAATGACCTGGTTTAAAAAAGTGATCAGGAATAGGAGAACCCACATGGTAATTTATGGACACAACACAATGGTAAGACCAGTGTGGTTCTACTTGGGTGTTTTAATAATCTATTAAGAAACATAAAACTATTTTCCCAGGATTCAGCAGTCCCAAGATCTACTGGAACAACTGTTTAGATGCATGGAAACCAATTTGAAATCCTGGTGCATCAGTTGTCATTAAATCATGGCAATATCTAAAAGCCTAATTAGCCTAATTTCAAGAGTGAACAGGGTAACACAGGCAGGAGGAAACACTAGATTCAAACAACGTCATTTTACTGGTGTTTACTGGAATAAACAGCACTTGTCTGACACAATCCCACTCATAGTCACATTTAGACATTCCCCCTCATATGACCATTTCAACAGCTGATTATCAAACTTTCAATATATTGAAAGCTATGTAACATCAATAATGAAGCTTAACTTCACTTCATAGAGGAGGATTCTTCATACCTAATCTCATAACTTCACACTCACCAACCTAGGAGGAAGTTTAAACCACTGAAACAGAGGTGAGTGAAAAACAGCATATCCGTTCCAGCTGAAGCTATGTTCACTCCTTCTTATTGCCTGTTATTCACTGTGCTATTTTGTTGCACACATGCCCTGAGGCTAAAACCATGAAAATAATCCAAAATAAATGGGCAAGAAAAGTCTTATCCCTAGCTTATGATGCTATTTCTCTTTTTATTGGAATACAAGAGGCTGCCAAGTTCTGATGTCACTACAGTAATTTCATGGCCTGATAAAAGTAGTATTTTATCCATTAGACATTCGTCCCCTTTGCCAATTTCACCTCCAACCAGGCAGTGTATGCAATTACTCACTGAACAGATTTCAAATGATAGTAAAAGAGAAAATACTAATTACTGTTATTCTGATACCTAAAAAGCCAGTAACTGTTAGAAATTTCCCTGGCAAGAGACAGAAAGCAGAATGTACTTTTTAGTGCCAGAAATCCAGGAAAACTCCTCTAATACTATGTATTTAAAAAAAAGACAATATCTGACATCAGCTCTCTGGGCACAAAATAACAGCACAGAACAAAATTAAACATCTTAAATACGTAAAATGTTTGACAAGCATTCCAGTGATAATGTGATGATAGAAGTCCTAATATCTTTAACATTTTTTTTTTTAATCCTAAGCTTTCTTTTAATTACACACTTCTGCCCTTAAAAATCCAGTGAGATCAGTGACTCTGCATGTCCCTGGGATTTCCCAGACAAGAATACTGGAGTGGGTTGACATTTCCTCCTCCAGGGTATCTTCCTGACACAGGTATCAAATCCTCTTGTGTCTCCTGCATTGGCAGGCAGGTTCTTTACCACTGAACCATCTGGGAAGCCTCGTAATTCTCTGTAGGAGTGAGTCAGTTACTTGGCCAGTGGTGAAGCTTCAAGTAAACTCAGGTGCGTACCTACCTAAAAAGGTAGCAGATATTTGTAAAGTGTTCTCATTTCTGCTAATGATATGCTTAGAATACTGGAAAGGGCCCCGTTTTCTCCTTAAGTGAAAAAGAATATTTGACATTTACTTGTTATTGATAAACTAAATTACATTTAAAGTGAAAGGGTCAACAAGAAGAGGCAGTCCTCAACTTTAAACTAGAGCTGGTTTGAGAAACTTTATTTATCCAATGGTTGTTTGGAACTCTACACATTTTTTCCCTCCAAAATTATGTACAGTTGCCCCCGCCTCTTATCCACAGGGGATACATTCCAAGACCCCTAGTGAATGTCTGAAGCTGTGGATAGTACTAAACCCTATTTATACTGTGTTTTTTCCTATACATACATATCTATGATAAAGCTGAATGTATAAATTAGGCACAGTAAGAGATTAACAATAAAATAGAGCAATTTTAACAATATGGTATAATAAAAGTTATATGAATGTGGTCTCTCTCTCTCAAAATATTGCACTATTATGAATACTGCTCTTATGATGATGATGATAGGAGGTGACCAAGTGCCCAACTGGATGTGATGAAGTGAGGTGAGTAACAGGCATTGTGATGTAGAATTAGGCTAGTACATATCGTCAGAAGGACGATCACCAGCTCCTGATAAGCCTGGTCACCCAGGCGTGACGAAGTGAATGGCTGGATGTCAGCGGCAGGACAATACTGAAGGTCTGGGGATCTTGGGTGGCAGCGGTGGGGGGAAAGTATTTCATTACACTACTGAGAACAGCACACAACTTGCAACTTATGAATCATTTATTTCTGGAACTTTCCATGTAATATTTTTGGACTGTGATTGATCCCAGGGAAATGAAACTGCAGCAAGTGATCCCTGGGGTAAGGGGGAACTATTGAATGTGATGGTTAAGTAGCACAGCCCCCTCAGGACAGCCTGTCTCATGGGCTCATACTGAAAAGGCCTTTGGGGGTCATGAGGTCCCAACTCTCACCCAAGGGAAAGATTTCTTCTGCAGCATCTTTTGCAAACACCACTATAACATGTCTAGCAACAAGGAGCTCACGCCCTTTAAAAGAGCATTTTCTGTTCTGAGGCAGCTTTAGTTGTCAACAGTTCTTCTTTTGAAAAAAATCTGCATCTTTTGAGTGCCCCCTCTGGGACAAAAGATGAATCATATATCACTATTTCAACTCTCCCCACCCCCAGTGAAATCTTGGCTGCTGGGGTTCTGATTTAAGAGAAAAGGGGACCACTTGCCCCCTGTAGTCCAAAGGAACCCATCCTGTACATGGCTGTATGTGAAGATGGACCTGGTGTCAAGGAGCTATGAAAAAGAAGATTTAATAAAATTACAAACGTTGAAAAAGACAATGTCTCCAGAGAGAGAGAAGTGGCTTGTATCCCAGCAGAACACCCAGAAAATGCTTCATCAACATTTCCAAGAGCAGAAACACACACTATTAACCTCAGCTGCAGCCCCTTCCAAAATTTAAAAACAAAAAACACACTTCTGATTCATCCATATCATCTGGTATTCTTATTTCACTGTTTGGTGAAATCAATTTTACTTATTTTGTAATAGGGAATTCCAACAATACCAATAGAAATTCCAAACATATAGGCAGAGACTGACAGCAACTGTTCAGAACGTTAGTGACTAAAATTCTTCTTCCTGAATCAACTGTGGGGTCCCATTCTTCAAAATTTTCCTGCAGTATAACAATATCCTTGCTCCATTTTCTTCCATTATGGGTGGATTTCCCCCCCCCCCAAGAATCCACTGTGTTGCTTTGCTTTCTCCTAAGAGAATATGATGCTAATGCTGAGCTAGTTATTGCTTTCCTTGAATGCACCATGCTAAGTATTGACTTTGACATTAAATCCTAAGCATGAACATTATCAGCTACCTTAGATGGTCCTTATTTTGAGGCTCCCTCTCTCCCTTTCTAAACACACACACAAGTGAAGGCAGTTATCAAAGGATTTGGTTCATGGAACTGTCACTGAAGGTGACGGAACCTTCAACCCAACTTCATGTACAAACGTAAGTTCTTTCTAAGATAGTGACTAGGACCTCATTTTCTAATGACTGAGGAAGAGATGTTATTTTCTTGTTTTCCCAATAACCACATACCTAATGTGCCAATAAAATGAACTACTATGAATTTCAAAATAGGCAAAAGATGCTAAAACAATTTGAAAAGCATGAATTCCTCCCATACACAGTAACAGAGATGGCTCTCAGACATAAGGAACAGTGCAAGAAACCAGATATAAAGAATACTTATCATGTGAGTCTATTTTTATAAAGTTCAAGAACAGGCAAAACTCACGTATGGTTGAGACTAGTCAAAATAGCTGTCCTCGGCTGGGGGCGGCAGCGAAGTCCATGAAGGGGCACCAGGGCGCCTTCCAAGATGAAGAAGTGTTCTACATCTTGATCTGGGTAACGGTTACCACACATGTGCATATATAAAACTTCATCTGGCTGTTCGCTCAGTATACATTAACTGTACACTTGTGTACATTTTCCTATTATACCTCAAAGGGGGGGGATGCAACATTGTTTCCAAGTGCCTTTTAAGTCTCAATTGCAAAATGAAGAGAACTGTAGCATACTGAAATTAGAGCAGTTCCATGTGCCCCCACTATTACTAACGTCAGAGAATTCCTCATTGTTTAATCTTCAAAAGAAATCACTTCTGGATCAAAGTAACAGACTAATGTGTACAGGAGGAGTTACCTAAAATAGCAGCTAACATTCATAGAGGTCTTACTGTATGCCAAGTGCTTTACTTTCAGAATCTCACGTAATCCACAAAACAATGCAGTTACTACCATTATTAGTCCCATTTTAGGGATGAGGAAGTCAAGGCTTAGATTGAAATCACCTTCCCAACTCATACAAATAAAAAGAGATGAGCTAATCTATGACAAGAATGGCTGAAAAGCAAGCTGTATGTCAGTTTCTTAATTCTGTTTACACAAGAGCAATATAAAAATATTGTAACCAAATGTAAGCAGAATATGTCTCAGTTCAGTAACATAACCTGTGTGTTTTCCCCCCTCTCAAGTAGTAAGGAACTGGACAGTTTCCTAAGTCTATGGTTAAAAGCACAGCACTGGTTCTCAAGAACTGAAGTCCTGACTCACATTCCAACTGACAGGTAGCAAAACAAAATCTGCTTTGGGATAGTTTTATTATCTCTGGCCATCAAAATACACCACACAGCAAAGTTCCTGAACAACTGTGAACAGAGAGGGGCCCAATGCTAACTTTAGTATTTACTCCCATTCATCCCAGAGTCTTTTCAATCTGGCCGTACTAGTAGACGGAGAAGGCAATGGCACCCCACTCCAGTACTCTTGCCTGGAAAATCCCATGGACGGAGGAGCCTGGTAGGCTGCAGTCCATGGGGTGGCTAAGAGAGTTGGACACGACTGAGCGACTTCACTTTCTCTTTTCACTTTCATGCACTGGAGAAGGAAATGGCAACCCACTCCAGTGTTCTTGCCTGGAGAATCCCAGGGACGGGGCAGCCTGGTGGGCTGCCGTCTATGGGGTCGCACAGAGTCGGACACGACTGAATCGACTTAGCATAGCATACTAGTAGAATGCAAGCCCGGGAAGAAGGTAGAAAAAAAAGTTAAACGTATTCTCTAAAAGACTTCTTTATTTTTTAAACGCTTAGTGTTAAACATTTAGGAGGCTCTAGTAGAGGACTACACAGGAATTGGATGGAGAGATCTGTGACACACAAGATTTTAATCAGAAACAAAATCTATCAAATAGGCTACTGCTCTCTGCTCTAGTTGAAAGCTACAAACACTGGAATTCACACTCATTTTTAACTATTCTTGGAAGATGAAAATCAATTAAGTAGAACGTCCAAGATTCAGAACTGCTCTTCCTTGAAAAACACATAAGAAACAAACCAGGCTCATAGTCTGAAGAGCGTCTGTATTCAAAAATCATTCAGGGGCAGGGGAAGAAGGGTGGGGTGAGGGCTGGGGTCGGGTGGAGTGGAGAGACATGCTGATGTTTCTCAAAAATTTTGCTTCAAAGATTTTACAGAATATTTGATAGATATATTTTCATTTATTTGTGGCCGCTGGCAAGTGTGCAAAGCGATGTCTTAAAAAATCCTAGCAGAGAGAAATTTTTCAAAAGACAACAGAAGAGACAGACATACCCTGCACGAAGGTAAATTCTGCGATAATGTTACAAAAACACAATAAAAGTCATATAAAAACAACACAGCAAACTTAAATATGCCTATTCAAACAAGCATTTCATCTCTGCAAAACACTCTGCTTCACAGAAAAGTCTGATTCTGCTCTTGGCTGAAAAGTTATTAAAACAATAAAGCGGCCCTTACAGGCGAGACCAAACTGTACCATGATTTTCCATAGTTATCAAAAGATCATTCACAGAAAACTTACCAGGTCTGCAACGTGTATATGCTTGTGCTTCGAAGGGAAAGCAGAAAAGTGACTTTCTGTACTTACAGTGGTGTGCACTTCAGGATAAAGACGCATCACCACAGTCGTGCTGCTAAGAAAGTCCTGGCCAGCAATCTGCCTATGGGTTGGGCTCTTCTCGTACAAGATAAGCTGTTAAGTCCTGCCTTGATTTTAGATCCACTAACATATGGAGTCTTCTAATGTAGCCTCTCTCCGTCCCCACGCCCACCACCACCCGCCCCCCCATCACCACTCGGCTCCCCTCCCTCTCCACACACACACATACACACATACAAAAAAGGCACTGCAGGGCAGAAATTCCTCAGGTGCTCGCTAATGGAATTCCCAGGGTCTTGGAGCCGCTTCGGGGATCAAGAGATCTCATCGCCCCTGCTGGGGTAAGGAGCAGCAAGTCTGTTCCATTTAATCAAATACAGAATGAATTTTCAGCTCTATTCACTAGCTTGTCTCCAGGGCTCTCAAAAGGCACCAGGCAGCTAGAATCACACACATGTGGCTCTTTTAGGCAAGTATAATTAGTTTGATTTTAAAAAGCCACATTAATAATATCACCTCAGGACCATTATTCAGGGGACAGATGACAATGATACTGTATGTTTTAAGCCTGACAATGGGGGGAAAGAGCACAGACAATGAGGGAGAACTTGAAGGATTAAAAAAAAACCAACAAACCAGTTTTTCATTTAATTGTAATCCAATATATTTAAAGTGAAATTAAATATATCCCATATACTATCTCTTCATTGTAATTGAAGAGAGTCAAGCTCTCCTTTCTGTTCTCCTGAAAAATGAGTCAGTACCACATATACAACATTTATAAATGGAGTGCTTATAAATCAATGAAATGTTTATGTATAATATAAAATTTAAAATACAAACAATAAAGCATTCTCTAATTCAAGTTAATAAAATTTCTTGAAAAAAAGCACCCATCAAAACCCACATTAAATCAAGTCCTTCAGAGCAATCTGTTTACCAACCAGACTCCAAATTTCCTTTCTAATCTAATTAGTTTCTATTAAGTAGTAAGATCATATGTCTATAGAGACTATCCCTAGACGTCAAGGCTTCTCTTCTGATGTGTTGCCTTAGCTCCACTCTTACACAGTAGAAATGCTAACCACAAGGCAATAGCTAATGTAACAATGTGTTAACAAATAACAAATTTTTCACTTAATGGTTTTAAATTTCTGATCTCCAGCCTGATTTTGCTACAATAAGGCTTAATTCTTGAGATCATTTTTCCAGTATTTTACTTAAAAACAGTACCGATTCACTTACAAACAGTACCTAAAAATCTTACAGATTTTTAGTCCAAAGGTCTGCATAAGAAACATTTCTAAAGAAACAACATTATACTTCAACTTCCATTTTGACAAAACCATTAATGAAATTATCTAGAAAGTCGCGAAAGCATAAGGGCAAAAGTGGGAAAAGAAAAAGAAAGCATGAGAACTAGTCAACAAGTTTTACCTGAAATTCTTTGAGCCCAGCCCTATGGCAGAAGTTCTTACTCCAACATAAAGATTCCTCTTACAGATGGGACGGTGGGGAGTGTCCTATCTTAAAATGAACTTAATTCCTTCCATGCACAGGCAAGCCACCTGCAAAGAAGACAAGTAACACTGATTTAGAAGCCAACCTACACAAGGTAGATCTGTATGCTCCAAGTCCTAAGGGTTCTCTGTGCTTCCTGGCTGGAGGGTCAGAGCTGTTTAAGTACTTTCCACAGAAGAGGAGGCTGATGAGAACCATGGCAATCAATCAAGGCGTCCCAAGTGAGTTACTACACAAACAATAGCACAGTACCTCTAGTAACTGATTTTCCTGGTTGACTAAACTATTCAAACAAAGACAGATTTCCCAAATACTATATCCCAGTTTTTGCATGAAAGTTAAACAATATACACATGTGTGCGTCTGTGCGCGCGTGTGCGTGCGTGCGTGTTTTACAGAAATATAAATGTTTCTGCTCCACACGCTGCCAAACACACACCCAGGGCACGTCTTTACGAAATGAAACAGGTTTTCTCCATCCTTCTCATATAACTTAGAGTATGAGGCAGTTTATTTCCACATGTGCAAAACAGAAACTACAGTATTTGGTGCCTCTCTGGGTTCCTAAGAATGCTTTCTAGTTAAGCACTCATTTAAATTTTCCAGAAATTTTCTAGAGGTCCCTTTCATCTTGTCCTAAAAGTTGAACTACTCCCACATTCTCAGCTAAAATAGACTACTCCCCAAAAAATGAGCTATAAAATGTAATAGACTGTTTAGAATTATACTGAGAATAAACTCATTTCATGCTCCAGCCCCCTCCCACCCTCTCCTACCAGACACTGTCCACTAGGTATGCCAAGAGTCAGCTCGAAAGTCTGCGGCTTGTGGCATCAGTGAGGCAAGGAAGGAGAATTGGCCTTGTTCACCTTTACTGGCCACTGGCCTGAGACTGTATCTCATGTTTCCTTTTAGTCCAGTCTTCTGTTTCTCAAGGTGTCTGATTTAAGGACACAGAGGTTAATGAGGTTCCCTCAATTCTAGATGCCAACTTGGAAGGCAGCCTGCCCTTCAGGCACCTGCCACCCTCTGGAGTCTGAACTGGGAAAAACAGGCATTCTGGAGAAATCTCTTTGGAGAGCCTTCCACCTGATTTGGTGGGCTGGGGAGAACAATGAAGGGAAGGGCGAGAGAGGCTCTCTAGCCCCTCGGTGATTTATTACTGAAATTCCTAGATGTGGAGAGAATGCAACAAAGGTCTGGAAGCTGCAGAGTGAAATAAATAGCGGGCTGTAATGTATTTAGCAAATGATAATGCAATCCACAGAATGCTTTACAGAGGAGAAGGAAAAAATACGCTCCCTGGGGCTGGGAAGTCACTGAGTCTGTGAAGGCAGAGAAAGATACATTGTGCAGGAAATTTCTCTTGATTCTCCCTACACATAAATCACTGTCTCTCTCGGGCGCTCCGCGGGGATGGAGGTTGAGAGGCGAGAGATCCGGCTCCCTTGGGAAAACGTGCCCGGCGCCCCCTGCACCCCGCTATGCTTCATCTCACCTGCCCCAGCGGATCATTGTCAAAGAGATTGTATCGTGTCACTGACACCTCACCCCGCCTCCTCCACGAGGTGGCTCAGAGTCCCCAGGACCGGGAACCTAGGAGCTCCCCGCTGCGCATCCTTCAGTTACCCTTTCCAGACCCCGAACGCAGCCTGGACCCCCAGCCCTCCCAGGCAGCCCGCTCCCCCGGACCTCCAGCTCCCAAGCCTCGTGGCGCCCAAGCCCGGTGTCCCCAGGCCACCCCTCCCGCCCACACTTAGGTGCGACCCCACCCCCGCACCTCTCAGCGGGGCTGGCTAAGCCCCCAGACCTCCTGCGCGGCAGCCGGCTCCGAACGCC
>NW_011495063.1:2435304-2435623 GCF_000754665.1 Bison bison bison
CTTTAGTCAGCCATCGTTTTCCTAAGCCTTCTCCTTGTCCCCCTCTTGCTTGCCCTACAAGGTAGCCCCCCCAGGAAAGGAGAGAACAGTCTCTGCTTTGGTTTAGGATGGGGAAGGATGAGTTGCCTTAGCAATTCTCGGAGTTTCCCATAATGCCTGCACTCCCTTTCCCCTCACCTTTACTTCCCCGGGAGAGGCGGCCTTTGGGGCGGTCCACTACTGGGCTCGAGCACGAGCACTACTGGGTTACCCGGGCCCCGGTTTCCCCGCCCAGGCCCCGCCCCTCATCCCTCCACCTAAGCCGTCTGCGGAGCCAGCC
>NW_011495063.1:2435723-2465258 GCF_000754665.1 Bison bison bison
CATCTCTTCTCTTGGCTCGTACCTAGTGTCTGCCTTATGGCTCCGGCTCCCCGCCGCTTTTGGTTCCTTCGCCTTTGCCCCACGTTTAGTGTTTAGATTCTTAGGCGGTGAATTTTCCTCGGATTCACCGCTTCTCTCGCTCTGCCTTCACATATACGTAGGCAGGTAACAAAACTTCCTAGAGACTAGGAGAGGCTCAGCGTCGCCTCGTGCAACCACCTCGGCCTTTGGCCCCAGAGTCTTCCCAACTTGTCCTTTGGACGTGCCCCAAGTGATCTGATTTCACTGAACTTCAGTTGTTCAAACAGAAAAGAAAATAATTTCTACTGTATTTAAAGGTTGCTGTGAAGCATAAGTATGATACTTAGTGGAAAGCACCTGCCACAGCATGGGCATTCGAGGATTGTGACCTCTATATAATAATAATAATAATAGCAGTTAATTTTTTTACCATCGTCGTCCCTTACTATTTAACTACAAAAAAGAGCTCTAATGATACTTGGAGTTCAAAAACACTCAGTTCTGAACATCAGGAGAAATATGACATTCCTAACCTTCCATGGGATCACAGAGTCAGACATGACTGAACAACTTTCACTTCACTACCTTCTTAACTGAATTTCACAAGCAAAGGCTATGAAAGTGTGGTGTTCAGACAGTTTAGTTTTTTACTTTAGCTATATCCAGGGTCTTTATGAAAGCATCTGGTCCTAAGAAAGTCAGTAAAGGAGAGGGAAAAAAGAACTCTACTTCTTTGTTCTCTATTGTTTCATTTATGATTTTTTTCAATCAGTAAATAAGATGTCCTGTAAACAGTGAAGGTTTATTTGAACTGAGAGTTTTGTATGAATGAGATGGAAGTCCTGTAGGTTTCTTGCAGCACTCTGAGAATCCCATAGCAGTTTCTCTACAGGCTCTTGAGGGTTCTCTCCTGGAGCCTCATTGATTCTGGGCTCTCCCAAGACTCATAGTGCCCTTTGAATATCACTATGCCTATTTGTGGCACTAGTGGTAAAGAACCCGCCTGCCAGTGCAAGAGATGTAAGAGAGGCAGGCTCAATTCACAGGGGCTTCAGTTCTTGGGTTGGGAAGATTCTCTGGAGGAAGACATGGCAACCCACTCCAGTATTCTTGCCTGGAGAATCTCATGGACAGTGGGCTACAGTCCATAGGGTTGCGAAGAGTCAGACATGACTGAAGCGACTCAGCACACACATATGGTATTGTTACTCTTAATCAGGCCTGGGAAATAATCTTGATGTTTCTGGATGCTGATTACTCCCTTGCTACCTTACCTGTAAAGTGAATTCATTCCAGGGGCAAATTGTTTCCCATTAATGAATTGTTCACTTATTTGTTCACTTACAAATGTAAAGTAATATTTTACAAGTATTATCATTGAGCGCCTACTCTATGCCACTGCTAGGCAAAGAGATACATGGAGAAATAGGACCCAACACAAGCTTCAGAGAGCACACAATCTAATTGTGATACTGATCCATCAGTGGATAAGTATTTTGAAACATCTTCAGTGTAATGAACAAGCAAGGCGTGGGAGCACAGGGTCAGTGTAGCTAACCCAGTTTAGAGTTTGTGGAGAGTGGCTTGTCAAGAAAGGCTTCCCAAAAGATGTGACCCATGAACTAAGCCTTAAAGGACAATAGGGTTGGCCAGGTGCTGGTGAAGGAATGGGAGGGTGGTCTAGCAGAGGGAATGTTATGAATAAAGACAAGAAAGGAGGCTGCTCAAAGGAACTGCAAATACTCATTTGTGATTGATGTGTGAGGGAAGGAATTGCAGGAGGAAGCTAAGGCCAGATCACAGATGGCCATGCACGTCATGCCAAGCAGCTGAGACTCGATTCTATAAACTGTGGGAGTCAGTGCAGTGGGGAGTGTGATATGGGCAGATTTATGTTTAGAAAGATCACCAAGCAGCAGCTATAAGGACAGATTTAAGGGATCCAAGCCTGAGATCAGACAATTTGGAAGCTTCCAAAGCAATCCAGGCTGTCCAGTTGGATCAACTGTCGAAAAGTGAAGAGAAAGGAAATTCCAGAAACAAGAGGAAATCTTGGCAGGATTTGGAACCTGATGACATGTGGAAGGTAAAAAAGAGAGAGGACTTGAGGATGATATCAGCCTTCTAGCTTGAGAAGTTGGTGACCTCTCTCTACACCCATGTACTCGGGAAGAGAACCATGCCCTGCGCGATAGATGGATTTTAGAGGAACAATGGTGTTTGATTTGGATACTTTTGAATTTGAGGTGTCCATGGACCTTCCAAGTAAAAGTGTCTATTAGATAGAAGAGTCCAAGCTGCAGGTTCTAGATTTGAAAGTCATCAACAAAGAGTAGTTTTTACACTATGAAAGTAGAGGTGAAGCCTCAGGAAGAATATGGAATCCTAGAAAACTGTGGCCAAGGATAGATCTCTAAAATTCTGATATCTAAAGCCTTCAATTATCCCGATGAATCTGGAGGGTGGGTTGCTTAGAGAACTCAAGGTGTAAGACTTGAAAAGGATGCTCAGGGAAGGTGATGAGGGGTTGGAATAGTCATTAGAAAAATGAGAGTTGAAAATTGAAAGTTGAAAAGCATTTATGGGATTGATGAGGGACAGTGAGGGCCTGGCTTAGATTGGAGATGGTGAATTTGTAGTGATGGAATCTACATGACTTTATCAAAATTTAACTGCTCAGGCATAAGGGGAAAGAAAGCACTAGACTGAACTAAATTTGGAGCTGTGCTGGAGGATGTGCACAAGGAGATTAATATGCAATATTTGTAAGAAAATAATTTAAATCATCAATCACAAAATCTGGTCTGTGAGCTGGAAAGAAATGACCAAACCCAAAAGTGCAGGTGTGTTATCACCTATCACAGGTTACCGTCCCTATGACAGTGAGAAGGGTATGGCAGGAACACCACTGTAGCCCCCTTGTCTATCCATGTCCTGTTCCAAGGCTTGGTTTTTCAGTTTATCCCCACTGGAGGCAACTCTCATGGCCAAGCTGGAGCACCTGGTGAGGGACCAGCTATGTCTCTTGTGATATATCAGAAAGCAGTGGCCAGGGTGGTAACATGTTCCCCCTCACTTGTCTCCAAATTTGCCTGTTTCATATACAAGGAAATGGAGGTAAAGAAAATGCAAGATCACCGAGTTAATGATATTCAAGCTGGGCTGAAAACTTGTGTTTGGCGGCATCCTGCTCATTTGGTATTTATCAAATGGTTATTTGTATTGTAACTTAAGATTGAAGGCAGGAGGAGAAAGGGACGACAGAGGATGAGATGGTTGGATGGCACCATTGACTCGATGGACATGAGTTTCAGCAAGCTCTAGGAGTTGGTGATGGACAGGGAAGCCTGGTGTACTTTCACACATTGATGGTAAGAATTAAAAATGGCACAGCCACCAGGGTAGAAAATCGGAAGATGTTTATAGAAATTCAGCATGCTGTCACCCTTTGATCCAGCAGTCCCAGCCTCTAAATCTATCCTACAGACTCTCCTACACGCGTGTGCAAGGCTGATGTGAACGTCATTCACTTCGGCCTTGCTCGTAACAAATTAAGAACAACTCGGGTGTTCATCATTAGACAAAACTCCAAAATTTGATATGAAAACAATACCTCCTTTTCCAGACTTAAATGAGATCACCTGCGTCAAATTCCTAGCACAGCACCTGATGCATAGTAGGATCTCAGAACATGGTGAGTACAGAAACAACACCCAATTGCAAGGGAGGTAGAAAGGCTTTAAGAAGGAAGGAGAACGTGACCTCAGCCTGGAGGCTGGGGAAGGCTCCAAGAGAAGTAGAGAAATGGGGAGGGTTCCCAACAAGGAGTGAGGGGCACAGGGAACAAAGCTGTGAGGGCAGAATGGAAAGAGGAAGGAAGGTTCTGGACAGCGAGTAGCCCGAGTAGCCCGGGGGATGAGAGCAGAGTGGTACTCAGGAGCAGTGGCAGGTGGAGTTGTTGAGAGCAAAGGGGCCCACAGGGGAAAGATTGAATTGTATCATGAACTTGAGACTTTCTTCTTTGGGTCATAAGAGTAATTAACTTATATTTGTATTGTATCTTATGGTAGAAAATCAGACCTTACTGGTTGGATTTGGTACCAACCAAAATGAATGTTATGGGCCTCTCAAATATTCTTGGGCTGGAAATGACCTTATAAGGGACATCCCCGGTGGTCAAGACTCTGTACTCCTAATGCAGGGGGCCTGGATTCAATCCCCAGTTAGGGAACTAGATCCCGAATGCCGCAACTAAGATCTGGTGCAGCCAAATAAATAAGTAAATACATAAATATCTTTTAAAAAAGAAGAAATGACTGATAGATGTGGCAAATGTCAGAGTGTCCCTCTTAAGCAAGAGTGGTCAGAGTTGGTCATCACCAAGCCGGCTCAGTCTGTTAAAGGTTTTCAAACCAAACAGTGATTTCACATGTTTTGATGTTCGTCATGGCTTTGGATTTTATTGGATCTTATTTACATAAGAAAAAACATTAACCAATTTAAAACTGAAAGAGGGAAGGGAAAATGACCATCTAAAAGTCAATTGGTTTAGGGCCTTTCTCTCTGCTAAAGGTTCCAAAGTTCAAAATAACAAGTAAATCCCACAAGAAGTTGGGCCCAGAGGGCTAAACAATAACAAAAGTCGCTTGTCTCCCTTTGGACGGTTTCCAAATTTATACAACAAAGTTCCCGTTAAATATGCAGGAAGTTCTGATTATTTATGATGTAATTTAATATTGACATGTTATTAAGGGAGCTGACCCTCCTCCAAGCCTTTGGAATTTCACATCTAATGACTGCAGGATAACTTCCCTACCAAAGCTCAGAGATGGGTCATCAACAGTTTTCCTCTGCGAGATATTTTTTTTTTCTTCAAAAAGAAATTCCAAGAGGTTGACTGTACCCTCACTGTCTTGTACATTTCCTGAATGTGTGCAAGAGGATTTCACGGAGAGAGAGATTTCTATGGCCTTTTTAATGCTGAGCAGGCTAAGCTCCGGAGGCTCACGGCCTAAACCCATTACACACAGATCACCTAACGCTGTGACTGGGTTTGTGACGCCAGATTAATTTACCCACACACCAGGTCGGGAGAAAATGACTTTACGCATCTCCTTTGCACCAGCAAAGAATGTGGAGATCATTTTACAGGAAAGAGAAAGACAGGTCTGTAATGAAAGCTGGTGCAGCGTGTTTGCTCTTTATATGCACCAGCTTGCTTTAGACAGCCACAGTTCCTCATCAGTTATTTTATTTCTTAAATCAGCAGCAAAGAATGTTACAGAAACTGACTTGTCTCTCAGACAAATTACTTAGGCTTTGTGCGGCAGTTTTCTCATCTGCGAAACAGTAATAATGGTACCTGTTTCCTATGACTGTGGTGAGGATTAAATGAAATAATGCATACAAAGCAATGGGCTTTGAAATAATAAAAACATTATCAATAATTTAAAATAGCTACTATTATTACCTTTATCATCATGGTAAAAATCACTGTGAATTCTCCTCCCCCAGACCAGTTTTCTCTCTCTGCTTTATGTTTTTTTCTCTCTCTCTCTGCTTTCATTGTGAACAACTATCATGCGACATGAGCAGTGGAAGACTGAGCACATGTGAATTAATGATCTGTGTCCTGATGGTTCACGTTTTAGTAATAAGGATTATACTTGGTCTTCATATGAATAGCTATCCATGCTGCTGCTGCTGCTGCTAAGTCGCTTCAGTCGTGTCTAACTCTGTGCGACCCCATAGACGGCAGCCCACCAGACTCCTCCGTCCCTGGGATTCTCCAGGCAAGAACACTGGAGTGGGTTGCCATTTCCTTCTCCAATGCATGAAAGTGAAAAGTGAAAGTGAAGTCGCTCCATAAATGACATAAATTTAGAAGCCTGTTATGAGGATGAGATAAGCCTGGCACACGCAAGCCTTCTATGGTGCTTGTTAACCAGATTAACACATACATACATAAAACGACAAGGCGAGCTCATGACTCATCATCCTTAGTCTTGCTCACACCCTACCTAACCAAGTGTTTTCTCTAGGTTGGTTAAAAGTATTTCCAGAGAGCCTCAGTGCTAACACGCCCCTCCTAACAGAGCTCCCTGAGTCCCTGGGTCTCCCTCTACCTCGTGCCTTGTACTAGCCACCATGCTTCCCCGTGTCCCCTCTTCTGCGTCCTGTCCTCTCCCTTGACCACATGTTGACCAGGTCATTTACCAACTGCCTGCTCCCCGACACTGTCCATCCCATCCTGGGAGTTCTGGGTACCACATTTTCCAGGAGGAATGGAAACTCTTTATGAGTTTGGACAAATGTAAAATGACATATATCCACCACTATAACATTACATAGAATAGTTTCACTGCCCCCTCAAAATTCTCCGTGAAAAAAAAAAAAAAGAACAACTCTATGTTTCTGACTCTGCATCACCGTCTCAGCCTTACCACTTCCGTAAGGGCTACAGAGACCAGGGTCCGGGGCCCAGATAGGAAGAAGACACCAGGGGAGGAGAGCTGGGGACTCCGGCCACTTGGGACAGAGGTAGGAGCCTGGAGAAGCCCCCTTGAGTTTTGGATTCAGCCTTTACATTCATGCTTATGCCCAAAAGGGAGGGAAGCAAGTAGGAGAGAGCCACTGAGAGCTAGCTACCCCAGGGAGGGAGGTTTACGAGTGGTGGTGGGGAGGGAGAGCAATTTTCACTGTGTTCTTGCTCACTGTCCCTCGCCTCCCTGCACCAGAGACTGCCTTAGTTAATGAGGGAGTGGGATGGAGAAAGAGACAGATTTTCTCGACGTTTCTCCAAGCTGCCAATGTAAACTGGCCATGGGCTTCTCAGCGTGTTTTCAGGCTAATTCAATCTAAGGGGTCAATAACTGAGAGCAGCTTTGTAATTGGTTCTCCTGGGATCTCAAGCCATCACTCTATAGGAGCAGACTTCCAAGTGCTACAGCAGACACCCCTGGAGATATTTTGGCTTTGGAGGGGGGGTGTCTTCTGCCTCCTCCACCGCCGTTCAGATCACAGCACATGTTTGGATCTGTGCTGCCTACATTTAAGGCCAAACAGAGGAGCCTGGTGCGCTGCAGTCCATGGGGTTGCAAAGAGTCAGACACGACTGAGGGACTAAGCACACACACAGACACACACACACATACCCTTTCTCTGGGGGCTTCCCAAGTGGTGCCAGTGGTAAAGAACTCACCTGCCAATACAAGAGATGTAAGAGGCATGGGTTCGATCCCTGAGTCAGGAAGATCCCCTGGAGGCAGGTATGGCAACCTACTCCAATATTCTTGCCTAGAGAATCCCATGGACAGAACAGCCTGGCAGGCGACAATCCAAAGGGTCTCAAAAAAATCAGACAGGACTAAAGCAATTTAACACACACACACACATACACACATGCACCCTTTCTCCGCTTGCCCTATGGCCACTAATCTCCTGACCAGCAATGTGGGGACTGAAATTAGCAACCTCCATCCCCTACGTGGTCCCAGACTAGGTGCGGGCATGAGAAGACCTTTGGAAGAACCCATTCACAGGCTCTCTTGATGTCTCAGACTCCACCTGCATTCAGAAACATCTCTTGGCCCATTCTCTTTGTATTCATTTCATGGATTTGTCAAAAGGCTCAACACTGAGCCAATTAGCCCCTCCTGCAGCCCAGCTTCTCTTGGGCCCCTTCACAAAGGGCTTCCACCTTGATTAAAGGACTGTGCCTGGGGAGATCTGGGCTTAGCATTTTTCAAAATGCTGCAGAAGGAGGACCGTGGGGCCTTTCGCAAAAGGAAGGGAGGAATGGACAAGGGGGCATTGCGACTTAAGTCCCAAAATAAGCCAGAGCAATGCAGAATGTCAGGACTCTAGGACTTTTTTTCCGCAGTGAGATCATTTCCTTTTTAACCATCAGAAACAAGCCTCTGGGGGCTATACATGCCCATCAGGTCCAATCCACTGCCTCCACGCGTGAGGCTGGCTCAGAGATAGCTCACTCCTCTCACAGGCCCTGTTTACCCTTCTCTCCCCATGTCAACATCTTGCAGCCTGGTCCCCTTCCAGGCCCAGAGGTTGGCTTCACCATTCTCCTACGCAGGAAACATTTCAGAATGTCTTTGGGATGTTCAGCCTGGCTGGATTCCTGTTGGTGAGCCCTGCAACCATCTAGAGTCACCAGGAAGGTGGCCATTCTCAAAATTCTCTTTCTACCACGATCAGCAGCCCCAGTCTGGAGAGTCAGCCCTGTGTTTCCTCTCGAGCCTGGGTCAGTGCACACTTCCACCCCATAGCTGCCTCAGAGATGGCTCAGAAGGTGCTGAGCTTAACAAACACCTGGAAAAAACAAGACAAAGGCTAGAAGGAGATGAATTGATCATTATCCTTCTACTGTCCTTTTCCTCTATTTCTTTCTCTTCCTGTAAACACTGAAACTGCCGAAGTACTCCATAGTGCTGATTAAGTGTAATGAAATTATTCAGTGACATTTACTAAGTGCCTACAAGATATTATCAAGATTCTACACTTCTTTATGTGGACTTCCCACTTTGCTGCTTTCCTGGGTGGAGTCCCAGGAAGACACATGTATCTTTTCACCATTTCTTTGAGCAGCCAAAGACCCACACAAATGCTTATCAAGCTTTCTCTGTTTATCACTAGCTTAGCACTCATAGAAAGACACAATAGCATCTCTGCCCTTGAGACATTTAGTCTTTTTTAAGTGAGATAACATCACACTTAGCTAGTACCTATTATGTGCCAGGCACAGTTTGATAGCACTCACTCAGCGTTCCTCTGAAACAGGTATATTATTCTCATTTTATAAAGGAGCAAACCAAGGCTCAGAGACATTGAGTAACTTACCCAAGGTGACACAGCTAGAGATATAGAACTGGATTCAAACCCAAGCAGGTGAACTTCAGAATAGACACACACTTAACTCTCATGCTTCATAGCTTTTTAAATGTGGTCTCCACAATGAGAAAACCAGGCAAAGCAGCACAGAAGCAAGCACTCAGCGGTTATGGTGAAGACTGAGGTTATGGGTTTAAAGATCAAGAAAGAAATGGTCCTTGAGGAGAAAACCACTGAAAGAACTGGGTTGGACTGTTTCAGGGTTTCCCAAGTGGTGCTAGTGATGAAGAACCCACACGACTGACAAGTTCAATCCCAGGGTCGGGAAGATCCCCTGGAGGAGGAAATGGCAACCCACTCCAGTACTCTCGCCTGGAGAATTCCCACGGACAGAGGAGCCTGCTGGGCTACAGTCCATGGGGGTCTTAGAAGAGTCAGGTAGCACTGAAATGCAGAACTGTTTCAAAGCTAACAGAAGACCTTGTTCACATTCAGAATGAAGGAGATAACCTGCAGATCGGAAGAGAAGCTTCGGGGGAAGGAAGGAGACTGGCCTGACTTAAGAATAAGGAAAACAGGAGAGCTCCACTTTCAAAAATGACGGTGCTAGGAATGCCTACCTCCTGGTTTTGTAAGGATAGAACAATGCCTTGTACGTAGTAAGTGTATGTTTGGGCTATACCATTACTATTATTATTCTTGGATGAACTTTCACTTTGGGACTTGCTCGAGGTAGGGACTGGGGAGCCTGGCTTATATTATGGTGTCTTAGGCTAGTGACTGAAACACAGTGAAAACCTTTGTTCCTGGCAAGGCAGAACTATGCTCTCATTTCAAACCCACTTATAAATCCTGCAATGGAAAAAACAGGGCTGGCCTGTAGGGAACTCACTGAAAAGGTCTGACACTTGGGCCACACTCTCGTGAAATCCACTGGCAGAAGGGCCTTCAGGCCACCCAGCCCCACGTGTAGGTGGGAGGCGATTAAATGGGCGATCTCACTGGGTCCCTCCTGAGGGAAGAGAGAGCCCAAGTCCTCGGTCCTGTAAACACACTCCTATCCACTGCAAACCATAGGCGTATTTGTGGATTGTTCTTTGTTCAGAAAAAGCCAGAGCAGTTCCGAGGAGCCTGCAGAATGTTAGAGCTGTCAGTCCCAAAGTAACAGAACCCTGTTACCCAGCGGACCAGAAAAGCAAGGCAAGGTATCCGTCTCCGTGAGTCAGGGTTTACTTAATATTCACAACCCTGGCAGTTTTTTGACTGATGAAAATGTTTTGCAAACAGAACCTGGTCCTGTTTTTCTCCTCGCTCCTTCCCCTGCCAAACGTCGAGTGAGAGGTTGGCAGAGGCGGTGCTAAACTAGTAGGGCTGATGAGATAGTATCTCTGTCTCCTTGTAACACAAAACATTTATTTTGCAGTAAGTTGAAAACCAAACTGAAAGGTGTCCAAGATTTCTGGGAGCAAGAGGCTTGATGTTCCCCACTGCTGGATGGCCTGGTTTGTTGACTTTCTGCCTTTCGTCTCCCCCACAGCAATGCACCAGCCCCACCAGAGACTCTGGTTCAGTGATAAAGAACCCACCTGCCAATGCATAAGATGCAGGAGACATGGGCTAGATCCCCGTTTTCAGGAAGATCCCCTGGAGAAGGCAATGGCACCCCACTCCAGTACTCTTGCCTGGAAAATCCCATGTATGGAGGAGCCTGGTAGGCTGCAGTCCATGGGGTCGCTAGGAGTCGGACATGACTGAGCGACTTCACTTTCACTTTCATGCACTGGAGAAGGAAATGGCAACCCATTCCAGTGTTCTTGCTTGGAGAATCCCAGGGATGGGGGAGCCTGGTGGGCTGCTGTCCGTGGGGTCGCAAGAGTAGGACACGACTGAAGGACTAAACAACAGCAAAGGTGTGAGTAGGGTTCCCTCTTTACCATCCCGGAGCCGCCAACACCGGCTCTCAGGGGCCTCATTGTGCCCACAGGCTGGGCCCTGGGCCTCTTCTCATGAAGGCCCACTTTCCTCTTAGCTCTGAGCAGACTCTGTTATCTCTGAGGCTCCTCGGGTTCATAATTGATTTTTTGGTCCCGCTTCTTGCACGGGACTCCAAGTACCAGCCAGCACCACTCGGCCTCAGCCTGTCTGTTCCATTACTTAAAACACAATTATTATCCAAATTTTTTCTTTGAGAAAACAGAAACACCCAAAGAGCTGGTCCCAAGGTGACTTGCAGCCACACTAGAAAGCACACCATCGCTTCATGACTTCTTCCCCTAAGTCAGGTTTACTAGGTACTGTTTATATTAGAGCTTCTCAACCTGAGCACTGTGGGTATTTGGGAGCAGATAATTCTTTGTCCCATGCACCCACTTAGCAGCCTCCCCTGCCTCTATCCAACAGATGCCAGTAGCCCCCACTTGTCCAGTCGTGACAGCCCAAACATCTCTGAGACAAGCGATAAGGTTGTTGGATTTAGCAAATAAAAATACATAGATACATCTTATCTGTCGCCTTGTGGAAGTAGGCCACCCCATTCAGGAACCATTAGGTTAGGCGTGAAACCCTGAGCCTGTTGCATTCACAACTACTTACTTACATGATAACCGTGTCAGGCTCTTGTGAGCACCCCATTCCGAAGATGAGAAAATGCACTGTGGTGTCCTAAATGGGAGGGAAATCCAAAAGGGAGGGGATATATGGATACTGTACAGCTGATTCATTTTGTTACGCAGTAGAAGCTTCCCAGGAGACTCAGTGGTAAAGATTCTGCCTGCCAACGCAGGAGACGCAGGAGACTCAGGTTCGCTCCCTGGGTCAGGAAGATCCCCTGGAGGAGGTCTTGGCAACACACTCCAGTATTCTTGCCTGGGAAATCCCATGGATAGAGGAGCCTGGAGGGCTAGAATCCCTGGGGTCACAAAAAGTCAGACACGACTGAGCGACAGAGCTCACAGAAGCTAACACAACATTGTCGAGCAACTATACTGCAATAAAAATTAATGAATAATAAACAAAGATGAGAAACTAGGTCTTGGAGAGAAAGTGGTTTGACCCAGTCGGCCAGGTGGGTGATTCATTTCAGTCTCTTTCTGTTCCATTAGAGTCTGGATGGTGCTCATCCCTTTGTAGAATCTTCCACGTTTATGAACACAGAGGAGCCCCCATTCCCACACATTCCAACCCGTCTGTGCCCCGATGCTCTATAACTGGGGCGTTGATTGTACAAAGGACCAAACCAGGCCCTGTCCTACAAACCCCTCCAGCCTGCACAGCTCTGAAAGCCTCTCTTGGAGAGATGGAGAAGCGGGAGGTGCGGGGTCCCTGCCTCCCACTGCTCTGCAGCCCAGGCCCAGAGAGACAAAGGGCGTGCGGTGAGGCGTGATTGCTTCCCGGGCTCCGCCACCCAGTCAATGGGGCATCCTGGATCCCTGCCCTCCAGCGCTCTGGGGCCTTATTAACAGACCTCAGCTGTTGCCCAAAGCCCTTACCTCACCCAAGAGGGCTCTATTTGCATGATAATACCCTCTTTGGGGGGATGATTGCTTAATTAAAGAACAGCAATCACATTAATTAGCATGTCTCCTTGCGCCCCGTCCTTCGGCGGATTCCAATGAGCTGCTCATTAGGTCTGGGCACTGGGACAAACCCGGGGCCTCTGGCAGCCGGAGGAGGCTCCCAGGGCCGGCGGCCGCAGTCAGGACCTCAGGGATGGGAGGCCCAGAGCTGCCAGCAGCACAGCTCAGGCTTTCTGAGGAGGGCAGCTGATGGGCCTGGGCCAGCAGCACCTTCTGGGCCCACGACCTGTGTGCAGGGGAGGGCGGTCCTGGAGGGTGGCTTTGCTGGCTTTCTCTGGGCTCCTGCTCATCCACTCGGCTACACTTCCCTTCTCAGCTCCTTTGTCCAGAACCTTCTGCGGCCTGACACCATCCTCCTCCTCTCATGAGCCACTTTCTGTCACCCACAACCCATATCTCTTCTCCTCCGGCCCAACGCCGGAATCTATTTTCATCTCGTTGCCCCGCAGAGCCCTCACTCCCAGTTTTAGGGGCCAATTTTTCTCGCTTAACAGGTTGTGTGGGGGCTGGCAGGTAAAACCAAACAGAAACAAACAAGGGAAAACACGTGTCCTGATCGAGAGACGGTCCCCTGCCCCAGGCGAGATCACCACCTTGCTTTAACTTCTCTCCCCTGAAATCCACTCCTCTGAAGAGGATTTCCAGAAATATGGGCCAAGGTGGGTTCTTACTGCCAAAGCTCACCTTTCCCTGATTATTAATAAAATAGAAGGTGTTATGTTGGCTGCTGGAGAGACACTTCTTGTACCTTACAAGGGATATCAGCTGAACTATACTTTTATATCTCTTTTGATGTTTTCTGGAAGATCCTTTCTAGAGGACAATAGCCTTCCCTCTATTTAAGAAGGAAATCTTATATATTTCTACATAAGACAAGAAAGATCTGTCTTCTGCCTGGATTTCAATGTACCTAAGATCAATTGACCCCCTTCTACATTACATACACTCTCTCCGTACTTCAAGGACTGTGTCTATAAGATTCTGTCTATTGCAAATTAAGGTAAAATACACATTTTAGAAGTAATGAGAGAAATAGCCCTGAATTTGCACTCAAAGAGATCTGGCTTTCAGTAGTTTAGCATTTTCTGGGACTTTCAAGTAGAGACTGAGATGGACTTCCCTAGTGGTCCAGTGGCTAAGACTACACACTCCCAATGCAGAGGCCCCAGGTTCGATCCCTGGTCAGGGAACTGGATCCCACATGCCACAGCTAAGAGTTTGCATACTGCAACAAAAGATCCTACATTCTGCAATGAAGATCAAAGATCCCACATGCTGCAACTAAGGCCCGACCTGGTGAAACCACATAAATAAATATTTTAAAGAGACAAAGAAGAGAGTGAGAGGCTCTCAGACTCCAGTCCCAGAGAGGGACCCAGCCCAGCGTCCCCCATCAATTCAGGGCTTTCTCCTCCCTCAGCCTGGTGAACGCACACCCAGCCTTTAGCATCTCCATCTTGCTCGCCTTGGTGCCCCTAGACAAGCAGAGCTGGGCCCCCCATCACTGGAGCCTCCATCTTTGCCCATGTGGCACGAGAATTCAGAGGGGAGAGGTGACCGGGACTGACTTTAGGGACTTAGGTTGGAGAGAGAAGGGGGAGGGGAGGGAACACACAGGCAGAGGTCTCTGGGGAGAAGGAGCCCCACTCCCCCTGGGTATGGTCCTGTTGCGAGAGTAACAACAAACCAGGGGTAAATCCACTTCCTGGCAGGAAGCTGAGCCTGAAACCAGATGAAGCCACGGCAGTTCAAAGGGAGAGTGACACCCAAACAAGAGAGCAGCTCTTAATCCCGCACAGAAAGACGAGAATGGGGGGCTCGCGCCCAGGAGGGAGGCGGCCCGGCTTTGTTTAACCAGGACTGAGAACACAGCCCTATTGAGAGGCTGGGCCTCCGAGACACAGACCCCGAGGGGTAGTTGCCAAGTTGAAGGCAGCCTAAGGCTGCCAGCTTTCACCTCTTTAGTTCTGGGCTTGGCAGTAATGAGGCGAAGGGCCAGGACTTTTAACTGGCTGGGTCAGAAAGGTTTCTTCATTAGACAAACAGCTGGGGGTGAGGATGGAGGGTGGGGGGCGTGCCTCAGTTTAGAAAGAGCTTCCAGGAAAGAGGCAGAACCTGGGGCCTGTGGGGCAGTCTCCTTCCATCCCCTCCCCGCTGACTCCCCAGGCCCTTCACCTCCACCCCGCCCCACCCATGCCATCTCCACCACAGCCTGAAGGAAGCTGGAAGCAGTGTCCAGTGGCAAGGACAGGGTCCAGACAGACCAACAGGTGGCCAGGGGAGGGCCCTTCCCCAAGCTAGTTCTTGACCTGTGAGTCAGCACCCGAGCTCAGGTACACTTGGGCAAGACAGCCCTCGGCTGGTGGGCAGACAGGCCCACGGAAGGGAGGGGTCCCTCTCTCCTGGGCGGCAGCAGAGTGGCTACTGTGGCCCAGCCCCAGCGCTGGGGTCCAAAGCCCCACACCCTGCTGGTTTTCTCCAGAGCTGTTGGGCAGCCTGCTCCCAGCACGGATCTAAGGCTTAGGAGGAGGTGATTCATACAGATGAGGAAGGGGGTGGTCCAAGCTGAGTGAGGGGTCCCATCCTCTTGTCTACATGTCTGTACCCGATGTCTGCTCACATTGACTTGATCTGCCTTTCCTGTCGGCTGAAGAAACAATCACAGAATCTAGAAAGTCTGAGATGCACTGCCCTAAGGGGTAAGATGCTCTGGAGGGGAGATTCATACATCTGGGTTTCCAGGACTGGATGTCTGCAGAGTTGGCATTCAAATGTAATTCATTAAATGCTTATTAAACACCTTGTTTAATATACCCACTAATTCTGCAGAAGATTTGAGTCAGCTTACGAAGAGATGTGCATAAAAAGGAGAGGCAGGGATTTCCTTGGTGGTCCAGTGGCTAAGACTCTAAGCTTCCAGTGCAGGGGACCCTGTTCAACCCCCAGACAGGAAACTAGATCCCACCAGCCACAAATTTAATTTGGCACAGCCAAATTAAAAAAAAAAATTAAAGTAGAGATAAAGTAGAGATATAAATGGGAATAAATGATCAGGACCAGAGAAAACATACCTTAATTGATATCCAGTCTAGGGAAGAGAAGTATATAGATGCAGGTGATAAAGTTCTATATATTTACTATAACTGAACTCCAAATTGGCTTCTGAATTTCCTATAAGGGAGAGAGAGTATGTAGGTCTGGTATCCAGCTCTCCTTATCAGAATGCAGGAATGATACCAGCTTCTCACGCTAAGCAAAAACCCTTTCCATCTTAAAATTTTAGAAGTAATTCTCACAATGAATGTCATATAGCAAGTGTTGCGTAACATCTTTAGCTGGCTCCTGAAGGTATTGGGCTTCTGTGGCAGCTTCTGGGCATAGTCAATAAAAACCAAAAGCATTACCATTAAAATGCACCTCTGTAAAAACACGCTGATGGGGAGTCCCCTGGTGGCCTAGGTGGTTAGGATTCCAGGCTTTTGCTGCCATGGCTCAGGTTCAATCCTTGTGGGGAGCCTGAGATCCCCCAAGACTCAGTGTGGCCAAAAAAAAAAAACACAGCAGTTCGATGAATATTCAAGATAAAGCATCCTGAAAGAGTAGCTTTGTGTTGCTTTACTTGGCTCCAAGTGTAACCCATCTGTCTTAGTTTGGGTTCCCCTAGGAATAGACCTTAAGAAAAGGATTCAAATGCATGGCATTTATTTGAGATACAGTCCCAGTAAGCAATGGTAGTGGGTGGGCAAGTGAGACAGAAGAAAAAGAAGCCCCCCAAAAGATGTACGGTCAAGTTAGTTGCTACAAAGGAAGATTAGAACTTTCCCATTGGAAATGCAAGGCTTGTTAAACAGCCTCAGAGTAATCCTACCTGGGTGGGGAGGGAGCTGGGGCATTTGTATACCAACTTCCATCAGTCATTGGTTGAAGGCTGCTCCTAGAAGCATTAATCCCCAGGCATTTTCACCCTACCAAGCAGGTGGAACAGAGCAAGCTCCAGGAGGCAGAGAAAGCCTTTAGGCAAAGAGATGCAGATGCTGCCAGGGACTTGTGGGCCAGCGGGCCTTGAAGTAGTCAAGGAGGTATGGGAGGGGGCTGACAGCATCCGCTACACCATCCTGCTCTGTGACGTACGCCCTGGGGGACACGTGGTGACACTCAGCAAAAATGGTCTACATCCTCCTGGCTCTTATTCAGACCCGCTGATGCAGGACTTCTAGTTCTCTGCAGTCTTCCCATAATTATTCCTAGGAGAACCCAGGGAGCATTTTGCATGTCCTCACAAGCCAGGTCAGTCAGCTGGGCATCCACTGGGCACTGCTGCCTCTTCTGGGAACAGTTTATCCTAAGTACCAGGTCAGCTGCCTTTTCTGCTGGTTCCCAGCAACGTCACAAGGAGCACCAGGCCTGTTCAGCATCATAGTCTAGGCTGGACATTGACTTTCTTTCCCTGCAAGTTCAGGGTGACATGGAGCTCTCAGAAGGCCCTCCACTGAAAAGGAGAAAATGTCTCTCTCCATCACATCATATCTCATTAGAGATCTACTAACATGATGCAGTCTTGTGTCCTGATATGGACCAAAATTTTAATGAAAACAACTCTTTTGCTTTTTACATGAAGCTATCTCTTTTCATTTCTTAGGCCCAGACAAAGCAGGGGCCAACTCAAAGAATATTGTACACATGATTGTTCCTCCTGGCCCGAGAGGTTGTATTCAGAAGTCCTCTCTATTCCCCTTTGACACTGAGCTTTGTGATGAGATCAAACTCAACTTCCTCTCTTTTTCCTTGGGATTATTTCCTGGGAGGTGCCTTGGTCCTTCACACAAATAGATTTCTAGACAGTTTGTCTCACCAGTCTTGCCAAATTTGCTTAGACTTGTCTCAAATTGCAGCGGTAGATACAGCATAGACCAGAACTGGCATCTCCACTGGAAAAAGATAGAAATTTTAACATTTGAAGAAATGGATAAATTCAGTGTTTCTCAGACAATCTTCCATAAGTGTCACCTTTCAAAGATGCCAGACAGCAGGTAGTTCAACATTATATTCCATAAAGAGACCCTGGAGCGATGATGTTCTTTGTTGAAGAATGGGACTAGATCCATAAGTATGGAAACCAGTTGAGCAGGTAACAAGTTTGATATTATTTTTAAGATGTCTAACCAGGACTCTCACCTGCATGGAGAGTCACACAGGAAGGCTGGAGGAGCACCCACAAGTAAAAGTTTCTATGGATTATTCCTTAGACACACATTTTATTTTGGTAGAGTCCATGAACAAGTGGTCAGTGAATTTCCAAAGTTCTACACTGTAGAAACTATCCTACCTTTCTCATCAAAGCAGTCTTTATCGAAAGGCATGCGCCCTGGGTTCTTTATTATTTGAGTATTTCTGTCCGAGTCCCCACATAGTTTTGAGGCTGGGTAGGGCATCTGGTCCCATCACTTTGTGGGAAATAGATGGGGAAACAGTGGAAACAGTGTCAGACTTTATTTTTCTGGGCTCCAAAATCACTGCAGGTGGTGACTGCGGCCATGAAATTAGAAGACACTTACTCCTAGCATGAAAAGTTACGACCAACCCAGATAGCATATTGAAAAGCAAAGACATTACTTTGCCAACAAAGGTCCATTTAGTCAAGGCTATGGTTTTTCCAGTGGCCATGTATGGATGTGAGAATTGGACTGTGAAGAAAGCTGAGCGCCGAAGAATTGATGCTTTTGAACTGTGGTGTTGGAGAAGACTCTTGAGAGTCCCTTGGACTGCAAGGAGATCCAACCAGTCCATTCTGAAGGAGATCAGCCCTGGGATTTCTTTGGAAGGAATGATGCTAAAGCTGAAACTGCAGTACTTTGGCCACCTCATGTGAAGAGTTGACTCACTGGAAAAGACTCTGATGCTGGAAGGGATTGGGGGCAGGAGGAAAAAGGGACGACAGAGGATGAGATGGCTGGATGGCATCACTGACTCGATGGACGTGAGTCTGAGTGAACTCCGGGAGTTGGTGATGGACAGGGAGACCTGGCGTGCTGCGATTCATGGGGTCGCAAAGAGCTGGACACGACTGAGCAACTGAACTGAACTGAACTGAACTGAGGGGAGACAAGTACTATTATAATGTGAACATGTCCTCTAATGAATGGACCACTCATATAAGCAGCCTCCCTCCTAAACCTAGCATTCGTCTCTTCACCCCCCAGAGCTGCATCTACATCCTTGTTCACAAGACTGCCTGGTGGTCTGGATGGTAGATGTGGTGAGTATCTGACCCCAAAAGGCAAAGACAATGGCAAATCTGGCACAAAACGCAGGGATTTCATGAAGTCAATGAAAGTGGTGTTGGATAACCACTGAAATTCACGCAAAGCCCCGAGAAACCACAGGTCACTCATAATTACAGAGAAAATTGACAAAATTATTAACTTGATAGGTGCTCTGAAATAGAATTAAAAAAACAACCATTTATTTATTTATTTGGCTCACCAGGTCTTAGTTGCAACAAGTGAGATCTTCAAATATGGCCTGCTAACTTCTTAGTTGCGGCATGTGGGATCTAGCTCCCTGACCAAGGATTAAACCTGGGCCCGCTGCTTATGAGCTTAGAGTCTTAGTCAGTGGACCACCAGGGAAGTCCCTGAAAGATAATTTTTGAATAACAGAGGATTTAATTCCCTTGAGAAATATAACGTTCTTTATGATCCTGCTGTGAAAGTCAAAAGGGCAAGTGATGTCTCAGGCCATATTATATCCTGTCAGAAATCTTCCCAAAGTGAAGATTTGCTTAAAAAAAAAAAAAATCATTTGCTTTTTTAGAAAAAAATACTGCATGGTTGCAATTAGAACTTAACGTTTTGTTAAAATGGGGTTAAATGAACTTACTTTTCACATTTTTTGTATAATTTTCAATGTAAAATTTGAATCTACCCCTTTCCCCCTGCTATTTACTATGAACTATTTTTGGTTCTCATTCTAAGTGGATTCACTTTCAGTGACCATTTCCCAAGATCAGTGAAAAATCTGTGTACCCTGAGGAGTCTGAGACAGTAGCTTATCACTTGCATGAAATCTTTTTAAAGTTTCACACTTTATCTTAAAATTTCATGAAACTATTTTTATACTCTATAATTGCATCTGATAAATTACTATCTGTTCAGTTACTCACATGATTCACTAAAGATTCACTTTAAGTCTTTATGAAAAGGACACGCTCAGAAAATGAGTGTATTTATCCTGCAATTTTACAGGTTCCCATGGCATGTTGCCTGTTTCCCTCCGGATATATGAACTTCATTTGAAACTCATGGCCATAAAGAATGATCAAAACTACTTGGGTCTTGACAATGTCCAGAGGTAACGTTGCCATTAATTACTGTACTCATATAATAGAAAAAAATCTCAAAAATGCTCTCTTAGGAGATCTAGCCTGGAGCAATGTTGTTACTCTAGGAAGGAAATTAATTGTAAATATACTCCTAAATTGCTAGGCTGATTAATCTGATCTGTGGGATTACCCTAGGTGAGACAGTTCAATTTTGGAGGATGATACTTGCAGATGTGAGAGTTGAACCATAAAGAAGACTGAGCATCCAAGAATTGATGCTTTCAAATTGTGGTGCTAGAGAAGACTCTTGACTCCCTTGGACTGCAAAGAGATCAAACCGGTCAATCCTAAAGGAAATCAACCCTGAATATTCTTTGAGAGTACTGATACTGAAGCTGAAGCTCCAATATTTTGGCCACCTGACGGGAAGAGCAACTCACTAGAAAAGACCCTGATGCTGGGAAAGATTGAAGGCAGGAGGAGAAGGGGTCAACAGAGGATGAGAAGGGGTCAACAGAGGATGAGATGGTTGGATAGCATCACTGACTCAATGCACATGAATTTGAGCAAACTCCAGGAGATAGTGAAGGACAGGGAAGCCTGGCGTGCTGCAGGTCATGGGGTTGAAAAGTCGGACGCGACTTAGGGACTGAACAACAACAAATCTGCCCCAGATAGTAATTCTGTTATAGAACAGTAGTGAGTCACTCAGCATGGTATTCTGGGACCCTTGGTCCCTTCAATGTACCTACTCCTAGAAGACCTACCACATCTGTAGTCAGAGGACTCCTTCCCCTCCTATTTTTAAAGCAAGAATATTCATTCATAGATAGTCTTAGAGTAGATTACTGGGGTATACTTTTTAAAGTTTTAAATTTAAGGGACATCGCTGGCAGTCCAGGAGTTAAGACTTCGAGTTTCCACTGCAGGTTAGATCCTTAGCTGGGGAGCTAGGATCCTGCATTCTGCATGGTGTAGCAAAAAAAATTTTTTTAATTAAAAAAAATCATACTAAAGTTTTAAATTTAAAAGGTGAAGGACAAAAGAGAAAAAGAAAAAGAAACCAAAATGGTGTTGTGGTTCAGAATGTTCTAAACTGTTATTAGCCCTGATTCCTGAGAACTTTCATTTTCATGGTGGTGCCCAAATTAGATTAGTATAAACATTGACAGCTAGGGATTTGTCCTGTTCTTGCATGAGTGCTGGGTCGCTCAGTCATGTCCAACTCTTGTAACTCCATGGACTGTAGCCCACCAGGCTCCTCTGTTCATAGAATTTTTCAGGCAAGAATACTGGAGTGGGTTGCCATTTTCCTCCTCCAGTGGGTCTTCCCAACCCAGGGATGGAACCTGCGTCTTCTGTGTCTCTTGCATTGCAAGCAGACTCTCTACCCGCTGAGACTTCAGGGAAACCCATCTTGTTCTTCTGTGATCCATTTCCTGTCCATTGAATCAAGGCCAATGAGAAGCTGGTGGAAACCTCAAACAACCTACATTGGCTTTGATAGATTCCTCATAACCACAGGGAGAAAACCAATCATTCATGTGGAGTGGATGTGCTTGAAAACTCCGGATGCTCCCCAAGTAAAATATTGCCCAGGAAACACAAAACTATGACTTGCCAGGAAGAAAGAGTGCACAATTTTATTGAATGCGATGTGTTTCATTTTATTGCTATAACAGAAAGAATGTTCCGTATCATCAAATGCTTATAAAAAAAAAAAGTTGTGTAAGGTGAAAGCTAAGAAGAACCTGTAGGGTCTCCCTTCAATTAGACGAGAATATTTGAGCCCTGGATAGTTATGTGGGAACTGAATCTTGAACTACAGTCCAGTTGAAGACAAGCCCAGTGAAACCACTGGTATTTGAAGACTGGTTAAAGGGTGTGATGGTCAATCACATCATAAAACTAATCCAGGTATTAAGTTTAAGATGGTCTGGTTTAATGGAAAGAGATTGAACCTTATGGTGATTCCACCACCTCTGGCTGTGCAGCTTTGGCAAAATTGTTCATCCTTTTTGTTTTCTCATTTGTAAAAAGAGGGTAATATTGAAATAGCATCTACCTTCTGGGCTGTCGTGAGGATTAGAAATCTGCCAGCCTTGCTTCTGTTAAAAGCCTGGTGAGAAGAAACTGTGATTTTCACCATAGAAGACATTCTAGACTTCAGAAGTGCAGTTCCTGGAGAAATACTTCCATTAAACACTGTTTTAATGTCTTGATATCAATTTTAATTGAGGATTATCATAAGAAATTATCATAAGAATTCTGTACAATGTTATTCATTCTGGGTCCTTGGGATTCTTTTCCAGGATAGAACACATTACTTTGAATTTAGCCCCAGAAACAGGCGTCTTATTTTCATTTGCTTTTTATCAATGAGAATCACTGTGTTTTTAGTTTTCATTTAGTTGCCAGGAAGTCAAGGACTAAACTAACTAAAGCAAATAAGTTCTTGTTTTCCTCTTCCTCCCTATATGGTTTTGGGGTTTTATTTCTATGTTAAGTCTTATTTGCTATGTGTATATTACCATTACTATTACTTCTACTTCTGATCCCTTGGAGAAGGAAATGGCAACCCACTCCAGTATTCTTGCCTGGGAAACTCCCTGGACGGAGGAGCTTGGTAGGCTACAGTTAATGGGGTGAAGTAGAGATCTGAAGCCAGATTCTTTGTCTTTTTTTGTCTCAAGTTTCTCGAAGGTGCCATGAGGCATGTGGGATCTTAGTTCTCTGACTAGGAATTGAACCCACTGCCTCTACAGTGGAAGCACAAAGTCTTAACCACTGGACCATCAGGGAAGTCCCCAGATTCTCATCTTTAAGTCCTGGGTTCCTCTTGCAGCTCCATCACTAATCTTTTTTTGGAAGTGGACAAGCTGTACAAAAATAACTTGCACTGTCTTTCTGGTCTGTTCCACCCTGCACAGATGTGATTACTCACATGCATTATGATGGCTGGTGTTTATCTGTTTGAACAGCATACACGGCTGTTCTGGTGATTAAGGACATTCTGCCTGGGAAGATGAGGGACAAGCCCATGAATGGAGCTCCTCAAGGAGTAAGCTCTCTGTACACAAGAGCATCATCGCTAGGCACCAAGTTGGATATGTGACCAAAGTCCTGTCCTGCTTGGTTCCAAAGTATTTGTGGTTGACCTTAGTTACTTCATTTAATCTCTCAACAGCTTAATGAGGCAGGTGATGATCTCCATTGTCTAGATGGGAAAACAAGGGTTAATTCTTTGATGACTCTGTCTGTGGTTCCAATAATGTTAATTACTATATATCAGAGACAAAAAGAACACTGTCAGTTATGGATTATTGTCCTCATTTTTTGAGGAGAAAATCAGAGAAATTAAATAATTTAAATCATTTGCCCCAAATACAACAGAACCGTCTTTACTGGATCCTTCTGAGTTCTTTTCCTCCACCTCCTGCTCTTACTTCTGTTCTTTATCATGTTTTTTTTTTTTTTAATAAAATTTTCCTGGCACATAGTTTAAAGATATCAAGAGTTCTGCAAAGCTTGATAAGAAATACAGCAGAGCCCCTGCTCCAGCCAGTTCCTTCTTCAACTCCTTTTAACTGATTCATTACTTTCGTATTGTTAAGTAGCAAGATTATACCACTACTTTTAATTTTTCAATGTTAGGCATTTCTTAAAAATTTTAACATAGGCATTGCTTTATTCCCCATTATGGAAGAAAAGGATTTATCCGTCTTTGGCCAAATCCCCCTGCCCTGGTCATACACCCACACATGTTTTCTGACCCACTCAGCCTGCCTTTTCCCAGTATAACTGGATCATGTTTTGGGTTATATCAACATTCAATATTTACCTTATTATGAATATATAAACACTATTCACAGCCAAGTCATAAGTACATAATGATTGTTTTCCTTTTTTCTGCTAAATTTTTCTCTTCGTGTTAAAAATGCTTTTGGTTTGTTTGTTGAGATGTTTTATGTTCTATGTGTTTGTCACTTACTTAGTTCAAACTCTTCCCACATTGAGTGTTGCTCCTCATGTATCTCAAATGCTGAAACTTAGGTATTTTATCCATCTCATTTCCTTTTTTTTTTTAATTTTTAAAAGTATGTATTTATTTACTTGGCTGTGCCGGGTCTCGCAGCACATGGGGTCTTCAGTCTCCGGTGCAGCATGTGAAATTTTTAGTTGTGGTGTGCAAACTCGACCTGCAGCATGTAGGATCCAGTTCCCTGACCAGGGATCGAACCAGCACCCTCTGAATTGGAAGCATGGAGTTTTCGTCACTAGGCCACCAGGGAAGTAAGTCTCCCTTTGGAAAACTCTTGATGTCATCTGGTAATATTTCTCGGCTGCTGCTGCTGCTAAGTCGCTTCGGTTGTGTCTGACTCTGTGCGACCCCATAGATGGCAGCCTACCAGGCTCCCCGTCCCTAGGATTCTCCAGGCAAGAGTACTGGAGTGGGGTGCCATTGCCTTCTCTGGATAATATTTCTCAGAAAAACTTTATTTGGTCTCCTCCCTGAAGAGGATAAGCCTGGCTTTCGCCATTTATGGGGAAAAGGCTGGTGGTCTCCACATTCAGTCTGTAACCAGGCACTTAGTTCCCATGTGTTCATGTACCTCTGATTGTGCATGGTATGCCTCAGACTAGAAACTATCTGTTTGATCTCTTCTCTAGAGAGGTCCAGTCTTTGCTAGGGATGGGAACGTGGAGTAGGGGAAAGGATCTGGGGCTCATCAGCTCTTTGAACAAAAAATTTTTTATAAGCTGACATTTAGAAAAATAATTTATTTATGGCTGCACTGGGTCTTTATCGCTGTGCACGGGTTTTCCTAGTTGCAGCAAGAGGGGGCTCCTTGCTGGTTGCAGTGCACGGGCTTTGCATTTTGATGACTTCTCTTCTTGAAGACCATGGAACCTAGGCATGTGGGCTTCAGCAGTTGTGGTACTCGGGCTTAGTTGCTCCACAGCCTGTGGGATCTTCCCAGAACAGGGATCGAACCCATGTTCCCTGCATTGGCATGTGGATTCCCAATCATTGGACCACCAGAGAAGTGCTTGAGCCAACTTTTAATCTCCTTGTTTTCAGTGCTAACTTTGCCCCTCTCCTTTCTAGAATTATCTTATATCACTAATTCTTGAGTCTTTGGGAGTTCTGAGGTACAATTTGCAGTGTTCGTGTCTCAGGATTTAACTTTCTCCATCCTGCTTAGACCATTTCCACATATTAATGTGGTATTTATTAAATGTGCTTTCTAGCCTCCAAAATTGTGTTGCTATTGTCTCCTTTCCCATGTCTTTGTGGGTTTATACTTTTGTTTGTTTATTTGTATCCTTTAATCTTTGTTTTAGTGGGATTTGAGGAGGAATGAAGTTAATGTGTTCAACCTGGCATCTTTAACCAGGAGTTCAAGTCTATGCTTGGATATGATCTCCACTGTTCTATCCTGCCTGCCGAGACACAGCCATAGTAATGATGATGATGGTGAAGATGATAAGACAATTATTCAGCTTTTATGATCTGTCAGATACTATTTTAAGCTTATGCTGCTGCTGCTGCTAAGTCGCTTCAGTTGTGTCCGACTCTGTGTGACCCCATAGATGGCAGCCCACCAGGCTCCCCCGTCCCTGGGATTCTCCAGGCAAGAACACTGGAGTGGGTTGCCATTTCCTTCTCCAATGCATGAAAGTGAATTAAGCTAATGAACAGTAACCATATACTAGTTGGGTCACTGTGAAAACTTGATGGTCCCTTAATTTTTGGCTTCACCTCTACCAGCTATGTAACTAACTTCTCTCTGCCTCAGCACCTATCTGCCTTTCAGGGCTGTCTTGCAGATTACGTAATATAAGACATAATGTTCTCAGCACGGTGTCTTCAAGTAGCAAGTATTCAGAAAACAAAAAATGCACTAGGATAGAGAAAACGGAAGGACTGTCCCCACAAGAAGTCGTGTGTGTGTGTGTGTGTGTGTGTCTGTGTGTGTGTGTGTGTCCTGGAGACAGACCCCAGGGTGGGGGATGTTCCGAGGCCCCAGGAACCACCCGAGATTTCCAAGTCTCCACATGTGCCCCCTCCCCCTGTGACTGGCCCTTTCTCTGTCTCTCTCTAGCTCTGCCTTTTTTCTTCACCATCCTCCTGTCCATGTCCCAACCCTTCTGTTAATATCTTGCTTTGTCTTTGTGTATTTGCTCATTCAACCCACATGGAAGCCCTGTAAGGCAAGCATTTCTATCCTCCTTTGCAAATAGGGAAACTGAGGTGGAGAAGAGCCATGGCCAGCGTCACACAGTGTGGTACCCAGGGCCCGTGCTCTTCACCCAGGCTGGCCTTAATTTTCCCAGAGCTGCCTTGTCTGTATTTTAGATCATCCTTTCTTCTGCCACCAAACCTACTGACCACTTTGTTTTCATTCTCCTTAGGTTATTTCCTTCTCCACGAGCCTTTCTCATGCACGAACTTCTTGTCTCATCACTTTGTCTCATTTCTTGCTCCCAGGGGAGTTTTCCAACACGTCTTGGGCTCAGAAGCCCAATATGTAAAAATGGGGCTTGGCAGGGCTACAGGAAGTCCTCCTCAGAGTCCAGACCAAAAACCACACACACACACACACACACACACACACACACATACACACAGACCCACTGCCCTCAGGCAGCTGTCTCACGCACCTCACTAGGCAGACGGCCGAGAAGTCTCTGCTCCCAGTCACACGTGGGTAGCCCTCGTGATTCTGCACATCAGCTAGGATCAGGTTTGATGTCTGCTTGCCTCGTCTTGTGGTTCCCGCATGTGCTTGAAGACCACTGCCATTCTCCTGCGGTCATCTCTCCCACCACTTGGTGACTGAGAAATTGATCTCCTCTGGGGAGAGCCCTGGCAACAGACCGTCCAGGCGCCCCCTCTTCTTTGGGGTGACTGGCCTACGGGATCGTTGTCAACCAGAATCTCTGCCTCCACTCTCAGTAAACACCTTCTCCTGATCCGAGCTCCCCAGGGGTCTCCTCTCTGCAGCTACTCCCCTGTCCTTTAGCAGATTGTGTTAATTCCCTTTACTGGCTGTAGGGATGAGGCACAGAGGGGCGGGAGAAAAAGATCTCCTATGGACTCAGCTTTCCATATATGACTTACTCATGGACTCCTCGCCTTGAACCTCATTTTATAGTATGAGAAACCGAAGCCCAGAAAGGCTCATGAAGAAAATGTTCCTAAGGGCTGTAAGGTGATACAGCCAGAAAATGCTAGAACTGGAATTCCTCTCATCCTTGATTTCAGAGGAAGTGAGACGATAAAGAGAGATCAGGAGGGAAGCTTCTGATGTGGACACTCAGAGGGTACTTGGAGAAAGAGGGCTGGTGGAGACCTCAGACCACATTCGCCTGAACAGACATTGTAAGTCTGAGCACTGTGAATGTGGGAGGGGCAGTGGGAGTGGGGAGATGCCCAGCCATGGGGATCTGGACTGGGGGCTTCTGCTGCTATCAGGACCTGAGCATCTGATGCCTAGCAGGACCCCAGATCTCTCTGTCTGTCCCCCAGTGCTGGCACAGGCTCTGGAGTTAGGAGTCAGCACAGGCAACCCTGGCTGCTGAGGGCTCAGTGTCAGCGGCATCCAGGAGCACGGAAGAGGGTGGGCTGAGCTGCCCGCGCTCCCCACGTGGGCCGGGGCCTCCATGCAGTAGACAGACGGCCGTGGCCTCCGAAAGGCCGCCGCTCCAAAGGCTGCATTGTTCTCTGGTTCTTCCTCTGGGACTCCAGGACCAGGACGAGGGAAAAGGGCATTTGGGCAGGAACCTGGTTTACATTTCAGATAGAGACTCTAATTGATTCAGACCTGAGCCTCTTCATTTCTCATTATCCCTGGAGCCACTGAGTTCCTTTCATGTTCCTGGAGACCTAGGCTTCTCCCTCTCCAGCAAGACACTGGATTAATCCATTCCTAGCATTTAGATGTAAACATGTGTCCCCAGGCCAGTGTTTGCTGGCAAAGGAGGGGTGGTGGGCAAAACCTGAAAACATCAGCAAGTTATAGAATCAACAACCACTCTGTTCCTCCACTTCAGGCTCCCTCCTTGCTCCCGGGCCTGCCCCTGGTGCCGTCTGGACTGGATCCCCGTGGGTTCCCACCACCTCCGTCCTTGCTGCTAGACTGGACAGATAATGAAAGAAGGCCACCTCCTCGGCAGTTTGAACATCAGGCTCTTATTTTTTTGTGTTTTGTGCAAGTCATTTAATTTCTTTGTCCTCCATCTTCCTTACAGACTATGAGCATTGGACCTTTTCCTTCCTGTGTATATTCATTTTTTTTTTTTTTAATACAAAAGCAGTGCATACCTTTGGGCTTCCCAGGTGGCTCAGTGGTAAAGAATCTGCCTGTCAATGCAGGAGACATGGATTGGATCGGGATTGGGTCAGGAAGATCCTTTGGAAAAGGAAATGGCAAGCCACTCCAGTATTCTTGCCTGGGAAATCCATGGACAGAGGAGCCTGGCAGGCTATAGTCCATGGGGTCACAAAAGAGTTGGACACAAGTTAGTAACTAAACAACAACAATATATATCTTTGGTAAAAGAATTTTTAAAAATATGTACATATATAAAGGTCATCCTCTTTGACAGTTTGGTACAAAGTTTTACCAACTTTTTAAAAGTAAATTTTAAATACATAAATATATATATATTGCTTTGTTATACATAAATACCATATACAGACTGTTCTGAAACATGTTTTACTTAATATACTATGGAGATTTTCCATCCAAAGATGTACAGCTCTTCTTCAATCTTTTTAACAGCTGCATAGGATTCCATAAGAGGTACCATAATTTATTCACCAATTTCCCTGTCAGTAGACAACAGAATGTGTCTAAATGCCATCAGATCAGATCAGATCAGTCGCTCAGTCGTGTCCAACTCTTTGCGACCCCATGAATCGCAGCACGCCAGGCCTCCCTGTCCATCACCAACTCCCGGAGTTCACTCAGACTCACATCCATCGAGTCAGTGATGCCATCCAGCCATCTCATCCTCTGTTGTCCCCTTCTCCTCCTGCCCCAAATCCTTCCCAGCATCAGGGTCTTTTCCAATGAATCAACTCTTCTCATGAGGTGGCCAAAGTACTGCAGTTTCAGCTTTAGCATCATTCCTTCCAAAGAAATCCCAAGGCTGATCTCCTTCAGAATGGACTGGTTGGATCTCGTTGCAGTTCAAGGGACTCTCAAGAGTCTTCTCCAACACCGTAGTTCAAAAGCATCAATTCTTCGGTGCTCAGCCTTCTTCACAGTCCAACTCTCACATCCATACATGACCACAGGAAAAACTATAGCCTTGACTAGATGAAACTTTGTTGGCAAAGTAATGTCTCTGCTTTTGAGTATGCTATCTAGGTTGGTCATAACTTTCCTTCCAAGGAGTAAGCGTCTTTTAATTTCATGGCTGCAGTCACCATCTGCAGTGATTTTGGAGCCCATAAAAATAAAGTCTGACACTGTTTCCACTGTTTCCACTGTTTCCCCATCTATTTCCCATAAAGTGATGGGACCAGATGCCATGATCTTCGTTTTCTGAATGTTGAGCTTTAAGCACACTTTTTCACTCTCCTCTTTCACTTTCATCAAGAGGCTTTTGAGTTCCTCTTCACTTTCTGCCATAAGGCTGGTGTCATCTGCATATCTGAAGTGATTGATATTTCTCCCGGCAATCTTGATTCCAGCTTGTGTTTCTTCCAGTCCAGCGTTTCTCATGATGTACTCTGCATATAAGTTAAATAAACAGGGT
>NW_011495063.1:2465358-2465953 GCF_000754665.1 Bison bison bison
AAATAAACAGGGTGACGATATACAGCCTTGACAAACTCCTTTTCCTATTTGGAACCAGTCTGTTGTTCCATGTCCAGTTCTAACTGTTGCTTCCTGACCTGCATACAAATTTCTCAAGAGGCAGATCAGGTGGTCTGGTATTCCCATCTCTTTCAGAATTTTCCACAGTTTATTGTGATCCACACAGTCAAAGGCTTTGGCTTAGTCAATAAAGCAGAAATAGATGATTTTCTGGAACTCTCTTGCTTTTTCCATGATCCAGAGGATGTTGGCAATTTGATCTCTGGTTCCTCTGCCTTTTCTAAAACCAGCTTGAACATCAGGAAGTTCACAGTTCGCATATTGTTGAAGCCTGGCTTGGAGAATTTTGAGCATTACTTTACTAGCGTGTGAGATGAGTGCAATTGTGCAGTAGTTTGAGCATTCTTTGGCATTGCCTTTCTTTGGGATTGGAATGAAAACTGACCTTTTCCAGTCCTGTGGCCACTGCTGAGTTTTCCAAATTTGCTGGCATATTGAGTGCAGCACTTTCACAGCATCATCTTTCAGGATTTGGAATAGTTCAACTGGAATTCCATCACCTCCACTAGCTTTG
>NW_011495063.1:2466053-2467885 GCF_000754665.1 Bison bison bison
CTTTTCTCCTTTGCTTTTTGCTTCTCTTCTTTTCACAGCTATTTGTAAGCCCTCCCCAGACAGCCATTTTGCTTTTTTGCATTTCTTTTCTATGGGAATGGTCTTGATCCCTGTCTCCTGTACAATGTCACGAACCTCATTCCATAGTTCATCAGGCATTCTATCTATCAGATCTAGGCCCTTAAATCTATTTCTCACTTCCACTGTATAATCATAAAGGATTTGATTTAGGTCATACCTGAATGGTCTAGTGGTTTTCCCTACTTTCTTCAATGAGCTTGCTTTGTAGTAGACTTGATACAGGGTGATTGCCCAGCTCGGGGTTCACACAGAGGCTAGTTATGTGATTACCCTCTGTCTTGGAGAACCATTCTCCATCCTTTAACCTATTGTCCAAATACATGCAGGGTCATACTGGCTCCAGGGTCCTAGGGTGGTGAGCATCCATCAAGCTGGACCAGCGTAGAGTCCATTCCCAGGATCCTTCACACCAACCTCATCCAGGAGAAAGAAGCCTTGTTTTCTTTCTGGTTAGGAAGCCTGAATGACAAAAACCGAGGAGCTGCCAGGGGGCCTGAGTGAATGAAACCAATACACAGAACGGGAGAAATAAGGAACTCTTCATTCCTTCCTTTTTAAAAAAGCATAGGGCATTTTGGCCATGGTAGAGATTTCATTTATTTATTTTGGTCGGAATACATGGTATGTGGGATATTAGTTCCCTGACCAGGGTTGAACCTGTGCCCCTTGCAGTGGAAGTACAAAGTCTTGACCACTGGACCACCAGGGAAGTTCCCACTTCCTTTCTTCTTAACCAAAGGTCTAGATCACTTCTAAGGTCCCCCAGCCTCTTACATTCTATGACTCTGGGAGGGGAACTTTGGAGGGGACACCAGAACTTCTCCCGGGCTTCCTTTCTGCTCTATCAAAGTCTCCTTCTTCTGACCCCCCGCCCCCACCACCGCCAGCTGGGAGCCCCTGAAGCCTTGGCAAACCTTCTTCTCCTCTGTCCTTGTCTCTTGGGTCTTCGCATTGCAGAGTCTCCAGGGTCTGCTCACGGGAATGGGATCTGTAACACAAGAATAGACTCCTTTGAGGGGCATCATTTGAAAACTGCCATCGGTTACTTATATGTCAGTGCAGTTTTCAGGTCTTTTCATAAGAGCACGTATAAGGCAGGAAGATCAAGAGAACCCTGGGCACATTCGATCAGTCAGCGAGCATTTACTAAGCACTGCCAGAGCTCCAGACACTGGGGAGAGAAAGTTTCAAGCTCCTGGTCCGCACACTGTGGGCTCCTTTAACCACTGGCTCCCTGGTAGCTTCTCCGTCTCCACTCCTGCCGTCTCTTGAGGCAACTGGATCATCCATACGAGCACTCCCTCTCATATCCTTTAACCTCTTGCCTCCAGAACTCCTACCACCTCTGTTCCTTCTTCCCTACCTGCATAAGATGAGGGCAAGAGTACCTACTTCGTAGGGTTCTCAGGATCAGATGATCTAGTGTGTATGGATGTGCTTTGTGAACACTGAAGCACCCCGGTTGCTAATACCCAGGAAGAGAGGAACTGCAGGAGGGGTGGGGGCAGAGGGTAATTGGGAGGGCAGAGAAGGGTAGGCCCAGAGGACCCCACACTGGCGGAACTGGGCTGGCAGGGAGAGGTGAAGAGCTTTGGAATGCAGAAAGCATTCAACAGTCAGCTCAGGGGTCAGCACCCGCCTCCAACCCCAACATTATTTATCTCCCTGAAAAGGGTAGCCTCAAGAGGCTTCTAGGACCTGTCTTCAGCAGCGGCTGCGGAGGCCTGGCAGCCTCTCCTGTGGGACATCTG
>NW_011495063.1:2468120-2483807 GCF_000754665.1 Bison bison bison
TATTTCTCAGACTTCCTGAGATTGGTGATCGATGGAGATGGACAAGGAGATGCGAGCACCTGGGAGCACTGTTGAGGCTGGGGTGTCTGCATCTGGACTTTTCACTCTCCACCCCACCACCACCACCACCGCAGAGGGCCACCATGGGGCAGTGGGGCCAGACAGCTCCGGGATGCGGGGCTCCCCAGAGGCAGGGCTGGGATATCAAAGCTGGAAGCGCGGGCCCTGTCCACTGGCTTTGTGAGCCCGCTCCCATCGCGGCAGGAACGCCTGGCTGTACAAACTGCATTCGTGCCGCACTCCCAACCTGCATTCCTGATTGGTCACGGCCTGGCCCCAGCTGCATTCCTGGGCTAGAGGAGGCAGAGGGGCCTGGCCTCTTTGTTCTTCCCAAATCAGGGCTCAGAACCATGACAGGCTGATCACATTACCCCGCTGAGGTCAGCCTGGCAGGAATGACCCCTCCTTCTCCTCCCCCACCTTATCAAGACAGAACTGGCTGCCCCACACCACCTAGCTCCCTTACCTGGGTCCTTATAACAGGCTCCAGGGGGTCTTGGCTGAGGAAGGAAAACCTCCCAAACCACAGCTCTGCAGCCTCCTTCCAAGGTCAGATGCTGGGAGTGCTGCCCAGATGCTCATTCCAGGGCTTGTCCGATTCTGGGCCATCTCTGAGGGCTGCAGCTGCTCTGGGTGGGTCTCGCTGTCCTCGTTGTTGCTGGACCCTTCAGAACCCACATGTACCTGGTAACATTTAAGATCTGTGCTCAGCATCAGAACGAGCCCAGCTTTCAGAATTACCGTAGTTTAGATGCTATTCTGTTACAAGCCCCATTTGAACCACTGCCCACTTTACCTGAGTAAATTCTTACCATCTCCCTTCTCATTCTACTAAGCCTTGCAAAAATGCAGGCTTTGACATCTGGCCTGGTTGATTTGATATCCTGGCTCTGCCACTGACTTGGTGTGTGACTTTGTGTGACTTCGTGACTTTGACTTTGGTGATGACTTACTTAACCTCTCTGGGCCTCAGTTTCCTCATTTGCAAAACTAGAAGATTTAACTGAAGATTTAAAGAGATGTTGTGTGATACGTTTCTGGCACATTGTGGACACATGACAAATGTGACTTTTCCTGCTGTCTTCCATCTCCCTGGAAGGAGTGACCTCAAGCCGAGTCTTCACGAGGTAGCTAATACCCTTTCCTCCTTTCTCTGAATTCCTGAAGCCTCAAGGGTGAGGGCCAAGCTCTCTGGAGACGGGCTAGACACAAATTATCCTGCATTGTGCTGAACAGTTTTCTGTGTCAGTCTTCGTCTCCCCAGAGAGCTTGCTGGCATTCCAGGGAAGACCTTTTACTTTGTTATTCCTTTAACAAATATGTGCTGGAAAAGAGCTGCACTGGGCCCACCGGGACTGAGCAGTGGGGAAGCCAGTCAAGTTTCCTGCTCTCACGACGAAGCTCCAATCCATCCCATGAGGAGTTGCAATATGTTTTCCCCGGATGCAGTCGCTGCTGTGATGGGAAAGGACAGCCACCATGAGAACATTACGGGGAGTTCGGGGGCTTTGGGAAGCCTCCTCTGAGGAAATGACATTTAAGCTCAGATCTGAAACCTGGCAGGGATAAGGGGGAGGAATACAGTCCCGGCTGAGAACGGAAGCGCAGCTGTGAGATGGTGGCGGACTTCGCAGCCCCATAAGGAAGCTGCATTGTGTTCTAAGTGAAATAAGAAGCCATGGTGAGGCTTTGAGCAGAGGAATAGCATAATCCCATGTCACTGGGTACAGAAAAGAAAAGAGGTGGGGTGGAGGGTGGCGGCCAGAATGGAAAATGGTGGGATTTCTCAGGCTGCTTGAACAGCTGTCCAGGTTGGGGGTGCAATATCTTTTTTTTTTTTCCCCTCCTTTTTTTTTCATTGTTTTTTCTTTTTAAAAAAATTTATTTATTTTTGGCCATGCTGGGTCTTCATTGCTGCTCGGGCTCTCTCTAGTTGCGGTATGTGGGCTTCTCCTGTTTGAGAGCACGGGCTCTCTGGCACATGGGCTCAGTAGTTGGAACTCACAGGCTCTAAAGTTCAAACTCAGTAGTTGGGGCACGCAGGCTTAGTTGCCCCCAGGCATGTGGAATCCATCAAACTCATTTCCCCTGCATTGGCTGACAGATTCTTTTTTTTTTTATTCCCCGGAGGGGGTGCACCATTCCTGGAAGTACTGCAATACCAGGTTGATGTGTGGAGTGTCCGGAGCAAGCTTCTACTCCAACTCCCTGCTCCAGTTCAGTTCAGTTCAGTTCAGTTGCTCAGTCGTTTTCCGACTTTGTGCAACCCCATGGACTGCAGGATGCCAGGCTTCCCTGTCCATCATCAACTCCTGGAGCCTGCTCCAAAAATCCATTTAATATATTGTCCTCAGATAGAGGATGTATCAGATATTAAAATGATAAGAACAGATGCTACACTTGATCTTAGTCAAAAGGCTGAGAAGCTATGGAAGACAGATTCTTAACCACTGGACCATGAGGAAAGTCCTTTCTTTTCTCTTTTCTGGCATCCAGTCCAATCACTTTATGGCAAATAGAAGGGGGAAAAGTGGAAGTAGTGACAGGTTTTATTTTCTTGGGTTCCAAAGTTACTGCAATGGTGACTGCAACCCTGAAATTAAAAGACACTTGCTCCTTGGAGGGAAAGCTATGACAAATCTAGACAATGTGCTAAAAAGCAGAAACATCACTTTGATGACAAAGGTCTGTATAGTCAAAGCTATAGTTTTTCCAGTAGTCATGTATGGATGTGAGAGTTGGTCCATAAAGAAGGCTGAGCACCAAAGAAGTGATGCTTTCGAATTGTGGTTCTGGAGAAGACTCTTGAGAGTTTGTTGGACTGCAAGGAGATCAAACCAGTCAATCCTAAAGGAAATCAACCCTGAGTATTCATTGGAAGGACTGTTCCTGAAGTTGAAGCTATAATACTTTGGCCACCTGGTGGGAAGAGCTGGCTCAATGAAAAAGGCCCTAATGCTGGGAAAGATTGAAGGCAAAGGGAGAAGGGAATGGTAGAGGATGAGACGGTTATATAGAATCACAGAGTCAATGAACATGAATTTGAACAAACTCCGGGAGAGAGTGGAGGACAGAAGAGTCTGGCATGCTACAGTTGACGGGGTTACAAAAAGTCAGACACAACTTAGCAACTGAACAACACCAACAGGGAAATGGTAGCTTTATTGCTTTGCCAGGCAAAGGGAAACACACTGGGCTTCTGCCTGTAAAAACTATGTGTTCCCTGACATCTTTTTTAATCTTCATAGTTACCCTACTTTTACAAATGAAGAAACTGAGGCCCAGAGACGCTAAGTAAGTCATCCGAAGTCACACAGTAAGTCAGTGCAGAACCACCCTGAGGCAGTATTGTGGCCTGTGTCCCCCCAGACGCATATGTTGAAGCCCTACCTGCTCCCAACGTGAAGGTATTTGGAGGTGGGCCTTTGGGAGGTGATTAAAGTTGGATGAGGTCATGAGGCCGGGGTTTCCCATTTTGGGATCAGTGCCCTTATAAGAAGATATAGGAAAGCTCTCTCTCTCCATGTGCGTGCACTGAAAAAAGCCCATGTGGGGACATAGTGAGGAGGTGGCCATCGACAAGCCAGGAGGAAAGTCCTTGCCAGGGACCAAATTGACCAGCACCTTTATCTTGGACTTCCAGCATCCAGAATGGTGAGAAATAAGCTTCTACTGATTAACCATCCGGTCTATGGTATTTGATTATGGCAGCCCAAGCTAACACCAGAAGTAGGCTGGATATTGTCCTTTGTCCCTCCAAATCCATGTACTCCCAGATCACCCAGCCCTGGACCTTGAGGCCTGACTTGAAGGCCTGGGTTGGTGGCTCTTGTGCCCTCCAGCTTCCAGGTGGGTGCTGCCAATGGGAGGCCCTGGCCTGGGGAGAGTGTCAGCTCCCTCCCTGATCAGCCACCATGGGCTGGCTGAGGCTGTGATCTCTTCTAAAGGCCACAGAGCCTGCCAGGCAGCCCCTTCTATCACAGCAGGTCTTGCAGGGGTCTGGTCACTGCCTCTTTCCCTTGTCTCTTTAGAGTTCGGGTGGGTGAGGTCTTGAGATGTTGTCATTCATGTCCCTTAATCCTGCCAATAGTTATTTTTTTTTTTACCATATACATCTATTTATTCTTAAGCAAATTCTCTTCCCATTTAAGTAATTATAGACTAGTGAGCAGCGTTCCCTGTGCTATGTAGTAGGTCCTTTTTGATTATCTATTTTAAATAGAGCAGTGTGTACATGTCCGTCCCAAACTCCTAGCCTACCCCTCTCCCTGAGTACCCCCTCTGGTAGTCGTAAGTTCCTTCTCTAAGTCTGTGAGTCTGTTTCTGTTCTGGAAATAAGTTCATTTGTATTTTTTTTTTTTTTTTGAGTCTGCATAGAGGCAATGCATTATCTGCCAATAGATTTTTCAGTAGTCCCTTCTGAAACTCTCAGTTACGCAGTTGCAATGAGCCATCTGTTCCTGCTGGGATCCTGACGTGTGAAAGGTCAGGAAAGCTTCCCAGAGGGGGGACATTTAAGTTGGGTTTCTGAAGGATGAACAGGAGTTAGCCTTATGACAGAAAATACATGATTTCTGTTAGATGTGTCTATAAACACTAAAACAGCTCACCAAAACTCCAAAACTGCCTCCCGGGACACTTGAAGCCTGGGAATGACCAGGTGGGAAATCACTGGCCTGGAGCCCCACAGGGCTGCACAGACCCCAGTTCAGGGAACGTGGGGAGAGAAAAGCTGGGGGCTGCGTCCAGTGGCGGTTGGTTTTCAGTCGCTCAGTCGTGTCCGACTCTTCACGACCCCCTGGACTGCAGCAAGCCGGGCTTCCCTTTCACCATTTCCTGGAGTTTGCTCAAACTCATGTCCACTGAGTCGATGCCATCCAACCATCTCATCTCACCCAGCGGGGTAGAGACCCTGTCACCCCACTTTGTGACTCTCCTGGGATGCCTGTGCTCTCAGAGAGTTGATGGGATGCTGGTGGAAATTATGCCTTGGGAAGGGACAGCCCGTGCATCCCCCACCCCCTCCTGTGGTCCATTAGGCTGAGGGGGACAGCTGCTTAAAAGATCAGGGTTCAGGACAAACAGGCCTACTTCCTTCTGCCTGCAATCCTGGGCCTTGGGACACCTGCCCAAGGTCCACTCTATCCCAACCCTCTGGCCCGGCTGTGGGTCTGTCGTGCTCCTCCCTCCCTCCAGTCCCTCTCCTGCTCCCTGTCACCTCCGATTAGACAACGCCTGTTTGTGTTCTTCAGAATCAGGCCTTCCCACCAGCTTGATCCTGCACCTGCCCAAGCCTACCCCTCCACCAGCTTCCATCTTCAATGTCCCGCTGACCTCACCCTGTGTGTCTTTGTGACCTCGAACCCACCACTTACTCCGGCCCCTGGGTTCTGCCAGCTCCCTTCCTCTACCTCCTGACCCCCATCCCTCTGGTAGTTAGCCGTCTCCCCTGCCTTGAAGGGGACCACTGACTCCAGACCATCAGCTGCCATCTTCATCCTCGAAAGTGAAGGTAGCTCAGTTGTGTCTGACTCTTTGTGACCCCATGGACTGTCCATGGAATTCTCCAGGCCAGAATACTGGAGTGGGTAGCCTTTCCCTTCTCCAGGGGATCTTGCCAACCCAGGGATGGAACCCAGGTCTTCCACATGGCAGGTGGATTCTTTACCAACTGATCCTCCAATGAAGAGTCTAAAACTACCCCATATTATTATTCAATAATAACATAGCCACTGTTTTATTTTTCTGATGCTGGCACTGTGTGATGAGCCAGGCTTCAAAATCACCCCATCAGGCAGGTGTGGTCACGGCAGTAACTGAGAATTTGGGTAACTTTTCAGGCTGAGAAGCAGAAGAGGGAAGACTTAAATCCAGAGTTCTGTCTTAAAGTCCCGGCTCTTGCTGCTCGACACACCGCCTTGCTGTGTCTCTCCAGCGCTGCAGTTCTCTGTGGATGGGGTCCGTACTGGGCAGTGACCATGTATCCCACACCCTGTCTGGCAGTTCTGGGCACACATCATGCCCACTGTCGAGTAGCTGCAAAGACTATTTAATACTTGAAGCAGATCATGCTAGCCCTCTGCTCAGAAACTTCCACAGTCTTCCCTTCCCACCCAGGACACAAACCACGGTCATTTTGATGGCCTTCAAGGCTCATTCAGTCCTAAAGGATATCAACCCTGAATATTTATTGGAAGGACTGATGCTGAAGCTGCAGCTCCAATACTTTGGCCACCTGATGGGAAGAGCTGGCTCACTGGAAAAGACCCTGATGCTGGGAAAGATGGAGGTGGGGAGGAGAAGGGGTATACAGAGGATGAGATGGTTGGATGGCATCCTCGACTCAATGGACATAAGTTGGAGCAAACTCCAGGAGATAGTGGAGGGCAGAAAAGTCTGGGGTGCTGCAGCTCAAGGGGTCACAAAGAGTCAGACACAACTGAGAAGCTGACCAACAGCAAGGAGCTGATAGCATCCTGCTGCTAACAACCAGCAAGGAAACCAGATTCTGCATCTTACAACCACAAGGAACTGAACTCAGAAACTCAGAGGAGGAGGAGCGGGTACATCCCAGAGCTTCTGGAAAGGAATGCAGCCTGACCAACATCTTGATTGCAGTCTGTGAGACTCTAGGTAGAGGACCCCCATGAGTCACACGGGCTGAGTTCCGACCCACAGAACTTGGAGCTAAAGAATTTGTATTGTTTAAGCTGCTACCTGTGTTGCATGGCAATGGAAAAATAATACAATAAATATGTCCCAAATATTTCATGGGATGTACTTATACTAAACAATTATTATTGTTGACCTGTAAATCAATTTTAACTGGGTCTTCTGTAATTTTGTTCACTAAGCCCCAAAGCCCAGGTAGGTCACAAGGACAGATTATTTACAGCTGGGCTAAGGAGCCACTCAAGATTCCCCAGCAGGCACAGAGCTCCACAGTCTGGAAGTACTCTGCACACCCCTTGCCACCAGGGCAAAAAGAGAGGTTTCTAGTTCTGCTTAGAGTCTGGACCTCTGACTCATCCTCAGAAATCTGGGGGCCTGGGAACATAATGAGGGGGAAAAAAATCACACCTTTATTTTCACAGTTCTCTAACTGAAACATGACATTGCTTTCAGTTAAGACTATCCATGGACTTCCCTGGCGGTGAATAAGAACCCGCCTGCCAATGCAGGGGACATGGGTTCGATCCTGAGTCTGGGAAGATTCCACATGCCTCGGGACAACCAAGCAAGGGATGCTATCAGCTCCTTGCTGTTGTTCAGCTTCTCAGTTGTGTCTGACTCTTTGTGACCCCATGAGCTGCAGCACCCCAGACTTTTCTGCCCTCCACTATCTCCTGCGCTCCAAGGCCTGTGCCCTGCAACCAGTGAAGCTGTGCGGTGGGAAGCCCGCGCACTGCAGTGAGGGCAGCCCCCGCTCACCATGACCAGAGAAAGCCACGCAGCAGTGAAAACCCAGAACAACCACCAGTCACACTGAAATATGGTGCTCAAAACGTGGAGACGTGTGACATAGTATTACATGTGCTTTTTATGAACACATTAAATAATAATCTAATAACTATCCTAATTTCAAAATGGCGATAGATGCAAAAATATTTCATGATATCAGAGAAAACTGCTGTGTGATTTCTCCTGATGGTAAAGTTGTGGATACCAATAACATGGATATTCTTTTTTTCAGTTAATTAATCAATTAACTTTGAAAAAAAATTAATCAACTAAAATAATTTTAATTAACTAATTGAAAAGAGTTAATTGGTTTATCTAAGAGAATTACCTAAAAGAATTACTAAGAAGAAAATTAACCAACTAATTAAAAGAATATTCATTAGTTTAAAAGAAGAGTAATTAATTACCTAAAAATATTAATTAATTAACTAAAAAAAGAATGTCTGCGTTATCAAAACCCACAGCTTTGCCACCAATAGAAATCACACAGCAGTTTTCTCTGATATCATGAAATACTTTTGCATCCATCACCATTTTGAGACTACGATAGTTATTAGATCTTGCTATTTAATGTGTTCATAAAAAGCACATATAATACTATATCCCCTTTCTTCATGTCTTGACAACTATATTTCAGTGTAATTGGTTTCCTTTGTGAATCTATTCCATTTTTTATAAAAAACATTTTTCTGAGAAAGGCCTCTCAAGCTTTAACGGACTGTGCCCAGGGCAAAAAAAAAAAGTCAGACCTTGGTAGAAGCACTTTTTTATAATGCAAAAGATGTCAGAATATCAGAAAGCCTGGGTTCAAATCCTGGCTCTAATGCTTGATCGTTATGGCAATGAGGACCTTTACTTAACCTTTCTGAGCTTCAGTTTCCTCACCTGTAACACTGAATTATTGGGAGAATTTAAGAAATAATATACACAAGCCACATCGCTCAGGCCAGCCCTCAGGAGATGAATGCTAGTCATTCAGCATTAGTCACTCAGTCGTGTCTGACTCTTTGTGACCCCATGGACTGTAGCCCACCAGGCTCCTCTGTCTGTGGGATTCTCCAGGCAAGAACACTGGAGTGGGTTGCCATTTTCTTCTCTGTGCTGCTGCTGCTGCTAAGTCGCTGCAGTCGTGTCCGATTCTGTGCTAGTCATTACTATTAACAATAATTACGGCCAATAACTAATCCTAGCTTCACTGGGGGCTCCCCAGGTGGCGCTAGTGGTAAAGAGCCCCCTGCAGGTGCAGGAGATGTAAAAAGATGTGGGTTTGATCCCCAGGTCGGGATGATCCCCTGGAGGAGGAAGTGGTAACCCACTCCAGTATTCTTGCCTGGAGAATCCCACGGACAGAGGAGCCTGGCAGGTTACGGTCCATGAGGTCACACAGACTCAGACAAAACTGAAGCGACTTAGCATGCATGCACAGCTTCATTTGCTTCTCTTTTCCTTGTGTCTCTGCAGAGCTGCCCCTGGGCTCCAGCAGGGACTGTGGCTTCCTGAGGCCTCTGAAGGCTTTGCCCTATGTGGTTGCAGCCCCGTCCTGGGTCCCGCAAACCCCATCCCTGGCCCAGCCTGCAGGTCCCCACTACTATCTACCCACGACTCCAGCAAATAGGACAAAAATGCACATCCACCCTGTGGTGATGACATAGTGCCATTTGCTAATGAGAAACAAGTGGCCTGCTGTGCTCCGTGCGGAGGGAGGGGGACAGACTCCCACCGCAGCCCAAAGCCACATTGCCGAGGTGGCACAGGCTGACCCATCCGGAAGGTGCCAGGGCTTCTCGGCCTGGATGTCTCCTTCCACCCCGAGGTCCCCGACCACGCCCTGTCCTCTGCACCCACGCCACAGCCCTTCCTGTGCTGGGGCACCGGACCCGCCCTGGGCGTGGGCAGGACAGCAGCCAGGCGTGAGTCACTGGGAGGGGACAGCTGGGTCCTGAGCTGTGGTCTCTGTGGGGAAGACCTAGAGGAGGGGTGCAAGCCCCTGCCTCCCACCCAAATCCCTGTGGCCCCACGTGGGGTGAGCTGGAGCCCCGCCCCAGGCCCGGAGCCCCAGGCAGCTGTCTCGGCCCTTACTGCCCTTCTCCTGTGTGCCCTGCGCTGCTCCCAACCACCTGTTCTCCCAAAGCACCAGCACCCAGCCTCCTCATCACAAGCCCCTCCTCTGTCCCCAGCATCACTCGTCCAGCAGGAAAACAGAGGGCCTCTCACTCACTCACTCCAGATAACAGGGCCGTGTGAGGACCAAAGGCCACTGCCCTGGACTTTGGGTGGAGCTGGAGACACAGGCCGGAAAGAGGGACCATCCCTGAGGCCACGTGGTCTGGCGTGTCTCTCCCCGGCCTGGCCGGAAAGAGGGACCATCCCTGGGGCCACGTGGCCCGGCATGTCTCTCCCCGGCCTGGCCAGTCGCCTGCCTGAAGCCCTTGCTTTCTGTCCCACGCTCAGGCCGCTCCGTCCCCATCCTTGGCTTCCCACCCTGGCTCCTGCTGCCTGGATCAGGTGTCCACCCCACCACACACTGGGTCCCCGATCCTTTTGGATGCGTTTGTTAGACACTGTGGCTTGGGGACCTCAGCCGCCTGTCTTAACAAGGCTTGCATGGCCCCCTGCGAAGAGGGGTGGATTTGAATGCTTGCGGCTTGGTTTCCAGCACACTGCCAGGGACTCCCCCAGACAAACTACTTCCATTTATAACTGCCTCCTTGGGCACCAGGTGGGAGCCAGCCATCCCAGCCCTCACCCCTGATCTCCAGGCTCAGAACCCTGCTGTCTCCTTTCAGCTGTCAGCACTGGCCCCACCCACTCGAGTCCAGACAGGTTCTGGGCTAATCCTAACAAAACCAAGAAGCACGCTAGTCTTAGGGGAAGGGTGTGGAACCATCTCCCCTTCCGGGGAAGCAAGAGCTCTGTCAGCCACCTCCCATGGGCTCTTAGACACTGTTCTTTCTAAAGAACATCTTGTGTGTGCGTGCTAAGTCGCTTGGTCGTGTCCGAGTCTTTGTGACCCCATGGACTCTTCTGCCCGTGGGATTCTCCAGGCAAGACTACTGGAGTGGGTTACCATGTACTTCTCCAGGGCATTTTCCCAACCCGGGGATCGAACCCACGTCTCTTACATCTCTTGCGTTGGCAGTCTGGTTCTTTACCAGTGGTGCCGATTGGGAACATCTTAGTTACTCCTTAGCTGCTGTTGCTCAGTCGCTGAGTGGTGTCCAACTTTTTGCGACCCCATGGACTGCAGCACACCAGGCCTCCCTGAATCTGCAAAATCAGTATGTTTTCCATTTCACAGATGAGCACATTGAGGTTTAGCGAATTCTCAAGCTTGTCCAAGGCTGAGTGGGGGAGCTCGATGTCCAGCCGTGTCTGCTTGCTTCTCTACACTGGACACGCCTCAGCCTGCCCACCCACTGTTGCCCCCGAGCCTTGGCTAACTTGGTCTTGTCTCAGTTTCCCATTTGGCCTTTCAGTGCCTCCCTGGAAACAGAGCCTCTCCTGAATCCTGTCCAGTCTGACTGAAGCTCTGACATACCACCTAATTCTGGACAGGCCCTCTCTCTGGGACCTGTCCCTGTCTCCTGGCCCCGGGACCCTCTCAGAGCCCAGGGGGCCCCTGTAGTCTATTGGCTGACTCCCAGAGCCTCTTCTGACTGTCTTCCTGCTGGTCTGTTTCATCCACAGGATTGAACCTCTTTGAAAGGCACTGGCCCAAGAGAAGGCTGATGTGCTGTATTCTCCTGGATGCTGGCCGTGTGACAGCAGACTACTGCCCTCGGGGTCCTGCCCAGTGGCTGCCTGGCCAGCCTCTTCCTTTTCATCCTGGGGCCCATCACTCTAGGGGGCTGAGCCTGTGGGAGCCGTGATGGTGGCAGTTTCTGATTCAGCCACCAGGTTCTGAGTCTGACGCCACTTCTCCTCTCTCCTCCAAGCAGTCCCATGGGAAGTGCCAATCCTGCCTGAATATCTAGGTCAGTAGAGTGCCCAGGCCTACCTTGTTCAGGGGGTGGGCACCAGGCCTGATCAGAAACAACCAAGGATGAATGAAGACGAATTGGGGAGGTTGTCTGGAAAGGCCTTTCCGGAGGGTGTGGCTGCAGACAGTTGGTAGAGAGCAGCTGGCAAGAGCTGCCAGGCCTCCTAGGCAGGGAGGGAAGGAAGACCCAAGGGCAGAAGTGGGTGGGGGAGCCAGGAGACACCCTCACCTCCCGTGGAGCTGCCTGTTTATATTCCGTCTGCTCACATGGCCTTTTCCAGACGGCTGGCCCAGCTCCCTCCCAGGCTGTGGTTGTCAACACCCTCCCTGTTGCCCCATGTCCCCGCGGGGCGACCCTGCTGTCCATGATGGCTCTGCCACACCCACAGCCCTAGGGGAAGGACTGGGAGCCGCGAGGGCCCCGGGAAGCCAGCATACCTGGATACCTTACAGCCCCTCCTTCTGGGGGACTCCTCAGCTTCTCTTTGCTTCTCTTGCATGGCTTTTAGCTCTCTTTCCCTGGCTCTATCACTCTACACCTATCTCTTCTCCAAAAGTCCAGGAAAGGAGAGCTCTGGGAAGCAGAGCTTCCACACACAGGGAATGTCAGGATCAGAAGCTCAAATCCTAGGACCTTCCCCGGTGGTTCAGGGGTTAAGACTCCATGCTTCTGGACTCCTTCTACTCTGTCCATGGGAATGTAAGCTGATACAGCCACTGTGGAAAACAGTGTGGAGAATCCTTTAAAAACTAAAAGCAGAGTTACTGTACGACACTGCGATTCCACTCTTGGGCATATATCCAGAGAAAAACATTGTCTGAAAGGGTATATACACAATACACCTCGGTGTTCATTGCAGCACTGTTTACAGTAGCCAAGACATGCAAGCAACCTAAATGTCCATTGACAGAGAATAAAGAAGATGTAATGTACACACACACACACACACACACACACACACAACGGAATATTACTCAGTCATTAAAAAGAATGAAATAATGTCAGCTGCAACAACATGGATGGATCTAGGTTTGTCATACTGAGTGAATTAAGTCAGACAGTGAAGTGTCATATGACGTCAGTTACATGCAGAATCTAAAAAGAAATGATACAGATGAACTTATTTACAAAACAGAAAGAGACTCAGACTTAAAGAACACAGTTATGGTTGCTGGGGTAAAGGATGAAAGGAAGGGATAGTGAGGGAGTTTGGGATCGACATGGACACGCTGCTATATTTTGAATGGATAACCCACAAGGACCTACTGTAGAGCCCAGGGAACTCTGCTCAATGTCATGTGGCAGCCTGGATGGGAGAGGAATCTGGGGGAGAATGGATACATGTATATGTATGGCTGAGTCCCTTCTGTCCACCTGAAATTATTGCAACATTGTTCTGAGGATAAGAAGTTAAAAAAAAAAGAAAGAAAAAGACTTTGTGCTTGCAATGCAGGGAACACCAGTTCAGCCCCTGGTCAGGGAACTAAAACCCTGCATGCTACATAGCGTGGCCAAAACATAAAAGTTTTTAAAAAAGAGGAAAAAAAAAAAAAAGAGCTGCTTCATTATTTTTTTAATTTAAACCTATGTTCAAAAGAAAAAGCCCACATCCTTCTAACCAGTGTCTCCCAGAACCTAAGCCCCTCCTTCCCAGGGGCCTTCAGCAGGCAGGGAGCCAGTCTGTCAAAGAGCCCAGAGCCTGGCTGAGCCCTTCCCTAGCTCAAGGCCCAGCTCCTGCAGTTCCCGTGCTTCATCCCTTCTGGGATGTCCTTAGCCGCGGATGCCAGGAGGAGTTGAGGGAGGGCTGTCTCCACCTACAGCAGTCAGGGAAGCACAAGCTGTTGTTTCCTGGGAGAAGAAAAATAGAAAGACCCAGAGACAGGCTGAGGAAAGACAGAGACAAAAATGACAGAGAGACCCGAGCTGGGGGAGACAGAGAGACAGAAAAGCAGCACGAGGCCCAAATTGACACCACATGGCCGCTCTGCCGACCCCAGGGCCCGGCAAGCGAGGTTTCGTGCCGAGTCAGTTGCCATGGTGACAAACATGCAGGAAATATCCAAGATAACTAGAATAGTGGCAATAACATGTGTTTTGGATAAAACCTCCTCCTCACCCCACTCCCTCCAAGATATTCATTGCATTTCTTGAGATAAACTTGGCTTTCGCACAATCACCTTTCCTGAGAGGCCTGGGGTGGGGAGGCAAAGGTCACTGGGTGAAGGGAACGGCTGCCTTAGGGAACCGGATGGATGGGAACTGACTTCTGCTCTGGAAAAAAGGATACGTTCTGTGCCTCTCACCTCGCTTCTGCCTCTCAGGTCTAGATTTGGGTTGGGTTGTCTTGCTCCAGAACAGAAAGGCTCAGAAGAGTCTAAATTACCGTTCGAGGTCACGTAGTGAGTCTAAGGGTCAAGGTCACGTAGTGAATCTGAATGTGGGGGTAGGTACTGGGGGTTCTTTACAAGTCCCGAAGCATCCAACAGAAATCAGTTTCCATGCTGAGGCCACAGCAAAAATGAAGGACATGAGGCAGCGCTAGAGTCAAGCACCCCGGGAGTGCTGGCACCTTCACTGGGGTGACTCCTGCTCTCACTTCTGAAAGAGAGGCAAGAATATCAAGGGGAAGAAGTGGAGAAGCAGGGACTTCTCTGGTGGCCCATTGATTGAGAATCTGCCTTCCAACTCAGGGGATACCGGGGCACTAAGATCCCATATGCTCTGGAGCAGCTAAGTCCAAGCACCACCACAAGAGAAGCCTGCCTGCCACAACTAGAGAAAGCCCACATGCCACAACGAAGACCCAGCCAAAAAATTAAAAAAGTGGAGAAGCAGAGAAGGAGCATAGGATCTTTGGGGCAGGTGACCCAGAGAGAGAAAAGGACAAGCTTTGGCCTGGCAGACACCCAGGAAAGAGAGCAGGAAGTCCTCCCAGGGATCTTCGAGGGCTGAGGCCATCACCAAAGGCCCAGCTGGAGGGCAGTCAGCCCCTTCATCCCACGGACGATCAGGAGGGTGCTGATCCCGCCCCCATCTCTGGGCGGCCAGCAGAAAGGATCCAGGGAAAGAACCCGAGATTTCAAGTCAGGCCCTGCCTTTGCCTGATGCTTGCTCAGTCCCAGGCGGGCCACAGCTGCCCTGAGCGTTCTGGCCTCTGATGGGTGGAGCAGAATATCAGTTATCTTGCAGGGGCAGGGTCAGCAGGAACAGGGGCTGTGGGAGCACTTGGCCCAGAGAAAGCCCTGTGTCCAAGTTGTTCATCGTCATGACTCAGGGGAGAGGAGTGGACGGGCTGGGGGAGAAAAAGTTCCTGTGAGGAGACTTTCTGGTTTCTCTAATGACACTACACCCAGATTTTCCGATCTAAACAACCAGCTTCGGTTGTGATTGCCCATCCTGAAAAGTCTCAGGAAAATGATCCCTGATAGAAATGGGTTTGGGAATGGTCCACCTGGACACAAGGGACCTTGTTTGGGTTAAAGCATTCCCCTTGGGAATACCAGAGCCACACTGTGCCTGGAGGGGGAGGGGGAGGGGCAGACACCAAGGGAATTCTACCTTCTGACCCTTGTCAGTGACCTGAGTCATGCCAGCCCCTCCCGCATTGAGGTCTGCACTGAGTCAGGCCTGGAAGTGGCCCTTAAATGACCCTCCAGGCTCAAATGAGGTGCATGGCACCGGCTCCCTTGGGAATATAGAGATCTCTCAAACCAAGACCAGATTTTCTTCCTTTTGGCTCTTGGGAGCCCACTTACATCCCAGATTCAACTCCTGGCTTTGGTTCCATGCCGGAAGGGAAGTGGAGGCAGAGACAAGTAGGAGAAAGCAAGAAATAGCTCGACCCTTGGGACCTCACTCTGGACTTCCCTGATGGCTCAGATGGTAATCTGCCTGCAGTACAGGAGACCTGGTTTCAATCACTGGGTTGGGAAGATCCCCTGGAGAAGGGAATGGCAACCCACTCCAGTATTCTTGCCTGGAGAATTCCATGGACAGAGGAACCTGGCAGGCTACAGTCCACGGAGTCACAAGAGCCAGACACGAATGAGCGGCTCAATAACACTTTCCGTTTTCTTGAGACCTCGCTCACCAGTGACAGCCAAACAAGAGGAGGGATTGTCTTCTGGGAAAGACTCTCGTTTCCCAGATCTGAGACTAAGGGTCCTAGAAGCAGGGCCTGGCAGGC
>NW_011495063.1:2484152-2485132 GCF_000754665.1 Bison bison bison
GCCTCACTGGCAGAGGGCTGACTCTGTGTGTGAGTTTGTGTGTGTGCTGGGGGCAGAGGTGGGTGGTGGGGTGATGGGTAGGAGGAAGGAGAAGGAATTACTAGCCCCGGGCTTCCCTGGTGGCTCAGTGGTAGTGAATACACCTGCCAATGCAGGAGACCTGGGTTCGATCCTTGGTCGGGGAAGATCTCATATGCTGCAGAGCAACTAAGCCCATGCACCGCAACTCCTGGGCCCACTCTCGAGAGCCTGGGAGCTGCAACTGCTGAAGCCCCTGCGCCTTGAGCCTGTGCTGCACAACAGGAGAAGCCACCGCAATGAGAAGTCTACCCCCGCAACTAGAGAAAGCCCGAGCCCTAATGAAGACCCAGCACAGCCCCAAATAAATAAATATAATTAGTAGCCCAGCCTGGCAGTCCTGGCCTCCTCTTTAAACACTGTCAGGAAAGCCCACAGGCTATTGGGAGCTAGAGAAACCTGGAGCCTGGAGAGGGCAATGTACCCACCTGCCCTCTTTTCTTCATAATTCCTTTGGGTTTTTGAGACGAATTGGGGTAAGCCATAGATTGCACAAGAGCCCTAACCTGAAAAGGAAGAACTTGGTCTCCCTTTCTTACCCGACAGGCTCAGCTGGGATCACAGCCCCGACACCTGTGAGCAGAGCACCGAGACACAAAGCCTGCCTGGAACACCCTGGGGTATGGCATCCATGGCCCCGGGCAGGGGTGGAGGGCAGGCACTCACTCCTCTCTGTTTGCCAAGGAGGTTTCTCCCCGGGGGATTAGCAGGGCCTTCCTGCCACCCCTCCTTGCTGGTGTAGGAGCCAGAACACCAGCCCTGGCTGCCAGCCAGCCTGTGTTTGGGGGGCCGTGCTCCCTTAGAGACTTGAGCAGATGCACTGCTGGGCCTTGGGGCAGTGCAGAGGGAGGGAGATGCCTCTGGGGAGTCCTTGGGGCCACCCAGAGGCATCTCCCTCCCTC
>NW_011495063.1:2485579-2487899 GCF_000754665.1 Bison bison bison
TGTAGTCCATCAGGCTTCACTGTCTGAGATTCTACAGGCAAGAATACTGGAGTGGGTTGCCATTTCCTCCTCCAGGGGATCTTTACGATCCAGGGATTGAACCTTTGTTGGCAGGCAGATTCTTTACCACTGTGCCACTTGGGAAGCCCTGATGGAAGATGGGGGATTAGCAATTTTATCCTGCTTGGGCGGACGATCCCGACAAACTGGTAAGAAAGGCACACCTGAGCCAGTGGGCCTGAAGGGGGCGCTCTCAAACAAGCAGCACCCAGGCCTGGGCCCTTTCATAGTAGCCCCCAGGACCAGCTCCAGTTGTTCAGAGCCTGCACTTGTCTCTCGCCTTGTCCTTCCCTGCACTCTGCTAAGTAAACAAACACGGCACTCAGGCAGCTCTCTGCTGGCAAACACCCCTGACTTAGCAACAGCTCCTAGAATAAATAAACACGCTGCACGCTTACGCACGCCTGTGCTCCCTGCCGTCCGCAGAGGCCCCATGGGGCCCCGGCCCTGACAAGCTACCTTCAGCCTTGTGGCTGACACTGCCACCTTCCCCCAGGATGCTGGAACATCAGGGGCCCCGGTGCTTGGAGACCCAGCCCCCAAGCTCCATAGAGGCTGGCTCTGGCAGCCCCAGCCCCAGCCTCTTCTAAGAATCGCGTGAGGTCAGCCCTGAGGGTGGCCGGAATATAAGGGCACCTTCGGGATGATCTAGAAACTCTTTCAACTAATGGGAGCCCTGGGAAAAAAGACAGCTTCTCCAAGATCTTAAGAATGGGGCTTCCCTGGCAGTCCAGTGGTTAAGATGCTGAGTTTCTAATGCAGGGAAGTGAGGATTTGAACCCTGGTCTGGGAACTAAGATTCCACATACTGTGTAGCCAAAAAAAAAAAAAGCTAAATAAATAAAAATAAACTGCATAGCACAGAAAAAGTACATAGTAAAAAAAAAAAAAAAAAGAAAAAGTACATAGTAACTGTGTGTGTGTGTATATATATATATATATATATGAATGGGTCTTCAGGAGGCAGGATCAGAACTCTCTCTACTTCCCCCAAAAGACCCCTTCCCCTGCCAATCTTCTGGATCATTTTCACTTGAGGTGGCCCTCTGCAGTCAGGACAGTTTAAAGCAGACAATCACCATCCAGACAGCCGAATCTCAACAGACGACCGTTAGATAGTAACGTCTCTGCCTTGTTCTGGAATGATGTCCTCCTGGGTGACCCAGAAGAAGAGTCCTCATCGTGTTTATAGTGGCCGTACACTGGGGCAACCCAGGGGTTACCCTATCTTCTCAGGAAGGGTGGCATCCTGCAACAACCAGCACACAGCTGAGCACCAGGCACCTCACCATCAGTGAGTCGGTTGGGAAGGCTCGTTACCTAGAGCTTGACTTCCAGCTAGGCAACAGCAGAGGCGAAGTCATCTTAGGCCAACGGGACTCAAGAGGAACCAGGAATTCGTGTTTAATGCACAAGAAAATCAGGGGACTTCCCTGGCAGTTCAGTGGTTGGGACTTCTCCCAGGGCAGGGGGTGTGGGTTCCATCCCTGGTCAGGGAGCTAGGATCCCACATGCCTCTCGGCCAAAAAACCAAAACATAGAACAGAAGCAATATTGTAACAAATTCAGAAAAGACTTTTAAACTGATCCACATTAAAAAAAAAATCTTAATAAAATATCCACTTAAGAAAATCAAACCCCCTGAAGGGTTCAGGGGAGTGGGTGCTATTAAGCCTGTGTGGAAGCCCAGAGCCCAAGTCAGGGCAAGGGACAGTGGACAGAGCCCAGGGCCATAAGCGCTAACACCAGGCAGATCTGGTTTCAGGTCCTGGCCTTTCTGTTATTAGCTTCAGGACAGTGTGCAAGTTACCAGACTCCTGTCTCTAAAATTCTCATCTTTAGGTGGTTGTTTTAAAGATGAATCAATTGCCTTATGTGAGGTCTCCAGCATCCCTTCTGCTGCGGGGTGCAGAAGAACTAATAATTCATACCAACTAATTAGCATGTTTATACTAATTCAATCCTAACTCTATTCCCCCTTATTGTATGGAAAAAAAAAAATGAACCAAATTGGAACAAGATGAAATGTGGGAAAGTGCATTATAGAAAAATGACCCACAAAATGAGGCATTAGCTTTTAAAACAGTTTCCCTGTTGAGATCAATCAGTGTGTTCCTGAAGTGTGTTCCTGAAGTCCAAGTTTTCTTCATGAGTGACTGCATATTGTTAATATAATTTCTGTAGTCAGATACTAGTGATCATTAAGGGCAATCAAAGCTGGATTTAAAGTATTAATCCTGTTGTCAGGAGCACGTTCCTT
>NW_011495063.1:2488025-2491473 GCF_000754665.1 Bison bison bison
CGTTCACTGTAGCTTTGCCGAAATGACAAGCAAACAGCAGCGGAGGCAGAAAAAGCACAGAGTGGGCCCGTGGCTGAGTCAGGTGTGAACTCTCCAGTTGCGGGTATGGGGGACCACCAGCTGGAGACCTCTGTCCTGGCGTTTCCCCGATCAGCACTCATAGGCCTTTCCAAGGCCTCATCCTCTGTCTCCACCTGCTCTCTGGTCCCTGAGCTTCTGTCAGTGTGAGGAAACAACGAGGTCTTAACTCAGGACGAGGAGACTCAGAGCAAAGCAAGGAGGCCCTGGGCTAGGTGGCAGGCGTGCTAAGACTGCTGTGTCGATGCAGGAAGTGTTCACATCAGAGCTGGGGGTGGGGCCCGGCCTGGGGTGCACACCAGGTCAGAAGGCCCAACACAGACCTACTGGCTAGACAAGCCTGGGAAGCAAGCATCCTTGACTGCTGATGGCTTTACATCTGCAGGTGTCAGGAAGCAGAACTCATTACTTTTTTGTCTGTTTTTTTATTTATTATTTTTAATGAAAAAAATCAAATTGAGGTATAATTGACATATAACAAGACATTAGTCTATTTTTATTTTTTGAATATAGAAAAAAACATTTTATTTGTGAAACTCTAACATCTAGCTCTTGGGAAAAACAAAACTGATATATATAATAGACTTAAGAGTAAAAAGAAAAAATCAGAATAAAACACCCCAAACAGAAGTGAGAACAGGAATTACAAATTGTGTGTATTTTCACTTTTCTTCTACATTGAGCAGAACTCTTTTTTTAAAAAAAAGTTTACATAATTTTTGAAGATTATTTTCCATTTACATTATTACAAAATATTGGCTATATCCCCCATGTTGTACAATACAGCCTTGAGCCTGTCTTGAACCAATAGTTGTACCTCCCCCTCCCCCATCCCTGTATTGCCCCCACACACACCGGTCACCACTCGTTTGTTCTCTGTACCTGTGAGTCTGCTTCTTTTTTGTCATATTCACTAGTTTGTCTTATTTTTTAGGTTCCACATATAAGTGATATCATCCAGTGTTTGCCCTTCTCTGAGTTATTTCATTCAGTATAATGCCCTCCAAGTCCGCCCATATTGCTATAGGTAGCAACATTTTGTTCTTTTTGTGGCTGAGTAATATTCCATTGTGTGTGTGTGTGTGTGTGTGTGTGTGTAAAACATAGGAAGCATAACTCTTAGCCAGGAAACTGGGCATCAGATCTACAGGAGTCTGGGCAGGGTGGTGGGACTCTAGCAGTGAGAAAGGATTTTGACTTAGGAGAAAGGCCTGGCTGAACTGTGAATGTGGAAATCTCATTCACCAAGGGCCGGACTCAAGGCCCAAGGCAACAGGTAGAGGCCCATTAACTGCAAGTACTGATGGGCTGAGCAGGGTGGACAGTGTGGAAGGCTGGGAGCTACACCAGAAGCCCCGTGCTGAGTGTTTAACCACAGAAGGGCTGCAAACAGCAGCATGCATGCACCTTTAAGTGGGAGTGTGGCTCACACTGCCTCTGAGGCACTTACTAGCTTGGGAGAGTTGCGGCTCTCCTCTAAGCCTCAGCTTTCTCATCTATAAAATAGGCATTAAGACTTCCCTGGTAGTCCAGGAATTAGACTCAGTACTTTCACTGCCATGGCCCGGGGTTCAATCCCTTCCAGGAACTAAGATCCCACAAGCCATGTGACACAACCAGGAGAATAAAATACAATACAATAAAGTAAAATAAAATAGAAAAGGACATCTACCTCATGGGGTGATTGTGTGAACCAAATCACAGAATAAATTAGAGGGCTTAGCACTCCTTCTGGCCTTAGTAAAAGTGCTTAATAAAAGCTAGGCATAATTACCAATTAAACAGTTATCAAGTACCTATTATAAGGTCAGACCCTGCACTTTGTATAAAAGGTACAAAGATGGAAAGATCTGGATACTGCCCTCCTCTCGAGAGGCTTAGACGTAGAGGTGGACAAAGGCCTCAAGTTCTCATTGGCACTAAAAGTGAGGTCCTGATTCACATGGGGGCAGGGGTGAAGTGTGGCAGAGGGAGATGAGGGAAAGAGCATTCCAGTTGCCTTGAGAAATCAAGGAAAGCTGCCAGGAAGAGGCAGCACATTAGTTACACCTGGAAAGATGAATAGGAGGTTTTCAGGCAGACAAGCCAAGAAATAGGAACACAGACAGAGGAAGGAGCAAGAACAAAGAAGCAGAGCCATGAGAAACCCTCCGAGTTCTGGGAGGCAGAACAATGAACTTCAATGTTACAGCATAAAGACGAGGAGCGGGAAGGAGAAAGGAGGCTGGACTGACAGAAACCAGATCCCACAGGGTTTTTTGTGCTGAAGGGTTGAGATGCGATCCCAAGAGTGATGAGAAACCACTGGAGAAGTTTAAGTAAAGAACTGAAGGACAACATAATAATATCGCTCTTATTTCCCTGTGTGGTACGGATAGAGCACCGCCAAGACCGGCCAAGGGGAAGCCAGCTAGGAGCCTGTAGCGATAGCTATCAAGAAGGGAGTGCTCCATATGCATGATGTCATTTAAATTAAATACACGAAACTGACAAATCTACAGAGACAGAAAATAGACTGGTGTTTGCCTAGAGCTGTTGGGGGAAGTTGGAGAGAATGATTTCTAGTAGCTATGGGGTTTCTTTTCAGAGTAATGAAAATGCTCTAAATTTGACTGTGAGAATGAATACACATATTTGTGAGTATATTAAAAATCATTGATTTGTATATACTTTCATGGGTGAATTGTATAGGAGGTGAATTGTAACTCAATAAAGTTATTATTTATTTTTTTAAGGTTAGAAAAATGGTAAATCATGAGGATCCTTACATTGTACTTAAAATGTTTTTCCCTTTGGCCATGCCCTACAGCATGTGGGATCTTAGTTTTCCAACCAGGGGTCAAACCTATACCCCCTGCATTGGAAGCACAGAGTCTTAATCACTGGACCTCCAGGGACGGCCCGTTCATGTTGTACTTTTATAACCACACCCACCTTCTTCCCACCCGCCTCTCCAACCTCATTTCTTTTCAGTAGCAATCGCTAGTCTGCCCTCTATTTCTAAAATTTTTTTATTTAAAAAATATTACATACATTGAATTATACACAGTGTGACTTTTGGGGATTGACTTTTTTCACTCAACACAATTTCTTGGAGATTCATCCAAGTTGTTGCGTATAGTAATAATTTATTTCTTTCTAATTCTCAAACTACCGCACAATTGCACTCATCTCACACGCTAGTAAAGTAATTCTCAAAATTCTCCAAGCCAGGCTTCAGCAATATGTGAACCGTGAACTTCCTGATGTTTAAGCTGGTTTTAGAAAAGGCAGAGGAACCAGAGATCAAACTGCCAACATCCGCTGGATCATCAAAAAAGCAAGAGAGTTCCAGAAAAACATCTATTTCTGCTTTATTGACTATGCCAAA
>NW_011495063.1:2491573-2492239 GCF_000754665.1 Bison bison bison
TATTGACTATGCCAAAGCCTTTGACTGTGTGGATCACAATAAACTGTGGAAAATTCTGAAAGAGATGGGAATACCAGACCACCTGATCGGCCTCTCGAGAAATTTGTATGCAGGTCAGGAAGCAACAGTTAGAACTGGACATGGAACAACAGACTGGTTCCAAATAGGAAAAGGACTACGTCAAGGCTGTATATTGTCACCCTGCTTATTTAACTTATATGCAGAGTACATCATGAGAAACGCTGGACTGGAAGAAACACAAGCTGGAATCAAGATTGCTGGGAGAAATATCAATAACCTCGGATATGCAAATGACACCACCTTTATGGCAGAAAGTGAAGAGGAACTCAAAAGCCTCTTGATGAAAGTGAAAGTGGAGAGTGAAAAAGTTGGCTTAAAGCTCAACATTCAGAAAACGAAGATCATGGCATCCGGTCCCATCACTTCATGGGAAATAGATGCGGAAACAGTGGAAACAGTGTCAGACTTTATTTTTCTGGGCTCCAAAATCACTGCAGATGGTGACTGCAGTCATGAAATTAAAAGACGCTTACTCCTTGGAAGGAAAGTTATAACCAACCTAGATAGCATATTCAAAAGCAGAGACATTACTTTGCCAACAAAGGTTCGTCTAGTCAAGGCTATGGTTTTTCCTGTGGTCATGTA
>NW_011495063.1:2492339-2508367 GCF_000754665.1 Bison bison bison
GTGGTCATGTATGGATGTGAGAGTTGGACTGTGAAGAAGGCTGAGCACCGAAGAATTGATGCTTTTGAATTGTGGTGTTGGAGAAGACTCTTGAGAGTCCCTTGGACTGCAAGGAGATCCAACCAGTCCATTCTGAAGGAGATCAGCCCTGGGATTTCTTTGGAAGGAATGATGCTAAAGCTGAAACTCCAGTATTTTGGCCACCTCATGCGAAGAGTTGACTCATTGGAAAGGACTCTGTTGCTGGGAGGGATTGGGGGCAGGAGGAGAAGGGGATGACAGAGGATGAGATGGCTGGATGGCATCACTGACTTGATGGACATGAGTCTGAGTGAACTCCAGGAGTTGGTGATGGATAGGGAGGCCTGGCGTGCTGCGATTCATGGGGTCGCAAAGAGTCGGACAGGACTGAATGACTGATCTGATCTGATCTGATTAATTACCATTGGTATGGATGTACTATAATTTTTTTAACCATTCACCTATTGAAAGACATCTGAGATGGTTCCAGTTTGGGGCTGTTAGAAATAAAGCTTCTATGAATATTCATGTGTTAAAAAAGAATACGGAGGAGTGACTGCTGGACTAAGCCTGGAAATGGGGTCAGCGGGCAGAGCAGAAGGGAGAGGTGCTGAAGGAGTGGAATGGCCAGGGCTGAGTTGGGGATGAGGTGGTGGCCCTGGGGAAATGCTGACACCCTCCTCCAAGATGGAGGTCTGCACAAGGTTGAGCAAATTCAAGGGGGAGAGAGAGTTCTTCTCAGGAGTCCTGCTTTATCTCAGAGAACTACAGGTGGAGTTTGGAAGAGAAACCTTGGCTGGAAGTACAGATATGGGGTCATGGGCATGAGGGTGCAGCTTTGCCAGAAGAGGGGAGTGGGTAGAGTGAGAAGCGAAGGTGTGCAACCCCCCACCACATGTATGGATCTAGTGGAAGGGGGGTGGGGAGTAGTAGAAAGAGACTCAGGAAACAGCAGTACCCCCACAAGCCAAAGGACCAAAGGAGGTCAAGATTGAAAGGCCACTGGTAACAAAAGAAAAAATGATGAAAGTCACTCAATTGTGTCCAACTCTTTGGGACCCATAGACTATAGCCCACCAGGCTCCTCTGTCCATGAAACTCTCCGGCTAAGAATACTGGAGTGGACAGCCATTCCCTTCTCCGGGAGACCTTCCCAATCTAGGGATTGAACCTGAGTCCCCTTCACAGCAAGCAGATTGTTTACCATCTAAGCCACTAGGGAAGCCCAAGGCATTGAGCAACCACTGACTGGTTAAGTAAAAGAAAGACTGAGGAGCGCCTGCTGGTGGTGACTTGGGGGAGTGCACCTCAGTGTTGACTTGATGCCAACACCCTGGGTTGAGGGAGTGTGAGATGAAGGGCATGGTGACAGGTCACTAGTTTTGAGAAGCTTGACCAAAAGGGAGGATGTGAGGGGTCATGAATAGAGAGGGCCTGCAGGTACAAGCAAAGTTTAATTTTCATTTTTTAATATGGGAAGGACTTGAAGATGTATATATGCTAAAGAGAGGTGGAATTTGAAGATTCAGGGGGAAAAGAGGAAAAAATGAAACAGAGGAGGAGATGGGATACCAGCTGCACATTCCTTGTGCCTGAAACACTCCTTCTCCCAGGTCAGGTTCCCCAGAAAATGGACTCTGAGATTTTCTCATAGGAGAATGACCAGGGGTGGATCTTGGGGACCACCTGCCGAGTGAGGGAGCCAAGGAAGCAGGCCTGGCAGAAAGAAGCTGAAGGTGATGCTGCTGGCAGAGAGGAGGGCTCTGGAGCTGGGCTGGCCCTTCAGAAGTGGCTCATGAGGAGGAGGGGTGCAGAGGCAGGCAGGTTTGCAGAGAGTGACAGGTGATGGAGGAAAAGGTCTTGATGGACCCTCCCCTTTTCTCTGCAAAACAGAAAATTGTTGAGAAAGAGGGACTGGGGTCTTGAGAAGACCCCAAGATGGGTTGATGTCTGGAAAGGCCATGGAGACTAACCTGATGGGGTCGCTGTGTAGCTCTTGGGGGTCCGCCAGAGATCAGATGTCATAAATCTGTGATGACACCATCTCCCAGGCTGGGTGAATTTCTGTAGTAGGGCTCAGCACTCCAGAAGTACAAGCAAAAGGGGCATTAATTAATTGAGGAAGGTTTCTGGGTTTTAGGTGCTTTCCCTGCCCTGACGTACATCCTGTCCCCAGGTAGACCTAGGGGAGGAGCCTGCAGGTCATGCCTCTTCTTGAAACTTGCTTCTGTCTCTCTGCGTAGCTGTTTATTTTGTTTTGACCAACTCACCAATCTAAGAGTTGAAAAAAAGCAGAATACACATCAAACCATTCCCAAAGTCAAACATTGGGATAACTTATAGTTCTGTGAATCAGTTGCATGTGGGTTACACTTCCTTCTAATGATATGCTTGGTTTTGGGGGTGATGGGTGCTATTTGGGACACTCATTTAATTATGAAGTCCTTGAACACTGAACAGTGTTTGAACATCTCATTCAAGATTGCATAAATTCCCTTATCTGCACGTCAGTGGAAACTTCTAGAGGTTAAGATTTGACACCTCGGTAAGAGCCCAACCAACCAAAACATCCCATGGATTCAGCCTGGTGTAAAAGTGGCCCGATGTGGTTGGCTACCCTCACCCAGCCTTCAGTTTTAGTGGGGTGACCTTGAGGCCACAAGGCAAATGCTTACATGGACTCAAGAATGGTGAGCTCAAGAAGGTTCAAATTACTTTAGGGTTAATAAACCCACCAAAAAAGGATCCCCAGGTTAGGTAAGGTGCTTTTCTGGAATCAGTGAATTTGAGGTGAGCATGGAGAAAAGGAAATGAATGTTTTGTCAGGGACAAAACAATCAAGAGATTCAAGACCTCAGCCTGGCTCTGTGATCTTAAGGAGGTCACTTGGTTTGCTGTCCCTTCAGGGTTTTGGTGCCTCCCTTGAAGAATTATAGGTTTGAATTAGATGTGCTGCAAGGAGATCAAACCAGTCAATCCTAAAGGAAATCATTCCTGAATATTCATTGGAAGGATTGATGCTGAGGCTGAAACTCCAATACTTTGGCCACCTGATGTGAAGAACTGACTCATTTGAAAAGACCCTGATGCTGAGAAAGATTGAAGGCAGGAGGAGAAGGGGATGACAGAGGATGAGATGGTTAGATGGTATCACCGACTCTACGGACATGAGTTTGAGCAAGCTCTGGGAGTTGGTGATGGACAGGGAAGCCTGGCATGCTGCGATTCATGGGGTTGCAGAGGGTCGGACACGACTGAGCAACTGAACTGAACTGAACTGAACTGAAGGGCCCTTTCCCATCTTACTTAACCAGTTCTCTATCCTTTATGCCTCAGTTTAAACTCGTCCTTTTCTGCCTCTCCCGTACGAAACTTTCTTCTTCCCCAAAGGCATGAGGGCATCTGATGAGCTACCCTGTCTTGGTCTTCATGTCTCTTGCTGAAACTTCAATCAGTTCTCTAAGATGCCATCCATCCCTGCATTCATTCATCCTTCCATTCAGCGAAAGTTCATTGACTCCAGTCTCCCTCCACCATGCTAGCTAGAGCTGGGCGATTAGACACATGGAAACCTCCAGGGCAAGAAAAGAGTAAGTCCACCTGGGGCATCAGGTTCGGGTAAGATAATGTTCAATTAGATCAGGTTAGGTTAGGGGTGGGCCCACTTGGACCCCAAACTTCCTCCTACTCAGCCATGTAAGGGAGAAATCTCTTTTTCCAGCCCATGTGTCCTCTGCTCTCACCGTGACTAAAAGGAAGAAACGTCCCTCTTCTTGACACCATAGTGAGGAGGGAGAGGGGAGAGGCTTAGGCAAAAGCAACAAGGCCTCGCGTCAGGTGGCAGTAGCTGGCAGCTCTCCACGGCTTGCTCTCCAGGCCACGTTCCCTCAAAGGAATGATGGTGGGAGGGAAGTCAGCAAGGGATCCTTGAAAAGGAATGCGAGAGTTTGGGGATGGAGGGATGCCACAACAGCTGTCCTACAGATGGGGAAGAGCATCTGAACTTTGAGTTTATATTTCTAGAAAAACTCCACACTCCTCACACACCCCCGACCGCCCCCTCTCCTTCTCGCCTCATTCTCTTGCTGTATTATGGGGCTTTTGTGAGGTTTAGAAAAATAAACAGATTCTAACCATAACTGTCTGAAAGTGCTAAATTACGGAGGAAGACGTAACAGATTAGCTGTGCAAATGCCTGGGTGGGAGGTGGCTGGCACACTGGGGAGCTAAGAATCCCCCAGGAGAGCAGTGCTTTCCTGCCCCCCACTCTCCTCCGGGGTGAGCTGACCTTGGCCGCTGCAGCTTCTGTGGTGGTACTGAAGACTGGTTCCAACTGTCTATGGAGATGAACTTTACGGAGGGGGCCCATCCACCCTACAAGTAGCCACACCTCCAGGCTTGAAGAGATCCACCTAATGACATCTCATTCATTTTCGCCTTTCAAGGAAGATGGCCCCTCACGCATTTAAGTTGGAGGTGAAACTTTTTTCTGTTGTCTTATTTTTAATTATTTATTTTTGACGGTGCTGGATCTTCATTGCTGCATGCAGGCTTTTTCTAGTTGCGGCGAAGCAGGGCTACCTTTCTTGGGGTGTGTGGGTTTCTCACTGCGATGGCTTCTCATGTTGCGAGCAAGGGCTTTTGCCCAGAAGCATGTGGAATCTTCCCAGTCCAGGGATCAAACCCACGTCCCCTGCTTTGGCAAGCGGATTCTTAACTACTATACCACCAGAGAGGTCTTTGTTTTCTGTTTTAAGAGGTGAATTTCATTATCTTCCCCTGGAAACTGTTGGGATGGGGAGGCTAATGATGTAAAACTCTTGCTGTGCTAAGAGTTGAAAGGCATCCTACCTAGAATACTGGTCCAACCCTTCACTTTACAACAATAGTAAACAGGCTCGTGGAGAGGAAGCCACTTGCCTAAGGTCCCTCTGCTGGTGAGTGACAGAGCTGGGACTGGAGCCCAGGTCTGCACAACCCCAGGAAAGATGCATTTTCTGCCACAGCTACCTTCAAGCCTCCCACCTAATTCCCACCCAAGTCATCTTTCCTTTCAAAAACCTGTCTCTTCTGTAGTTTTCCCTGAGCTCTGCTCTGTGAATTTATGTACTTTTGGCCAGTCTGCCAATATAACTTCTCTGGTTTTGAGCCACAAGACGTCAAGGTTCTAGTCCAAGTCAGCCTGCACTTAAAGAGCCCCTACTGTTATGCCAAGCACAGTGTTAAGTACCAGAAATGTGAAGATGAATAAGCAGAGTCACTGTCTTTAAGGGCTTCTCTGGTGCCTCAGTGGTAAAGAATTTGCCTGCCATTGCAGAGATGTGGGCTCCCCTGGAGAAGGCATGGCAACCTGCTCCAGTATTCGGCCTGGGAAATCCCATGGACAGAGGAGCCTGATGGCCTACAGTCCATGGGACAGCAAAAAGTTGGACATGACTTAGCGACTATACCACCACCACCACCACTGTCCTTAAAGATTCACACGTGGCCAGCAAGGGAGCATCTGGAGTTCTTTCGACAAATCACCTGAAGCCTTCCTGTTAAATATTTTCTCCCTCTAAATCTTTAGGATGTGTGCAGGGCAGCTTAGGAAGTAGAGGTCACCTCGTTAAGCTGTCGTCTGTAAGGTACTGTTCTGGGTCTGGGGGAGAGAACCCCCATTTTCCCATGCTCCAGGGTGAGAAAGAAAGGCTTCCAGCTTACTAATAGATCTAGAGTCAGATAACCTGGATTTGAGTCATAGCACTACCATTTACCATCTATAAGACCGTAAGCAAATTATCTAACTTTTCTGAACCAAGCCTCATGAAACCTCCCTTGTAAGACTATTGTGCCAATCAAAGCAAGTAAGTAACTTCCCCAGCCCCTTGCCTGGCACACAGGGAACCTCACTAATGCTGTTTGCCTGATCTTTCTCTTGAGCGTTGGCCTTACATGGCTTTGTGCCATCCCCAGCATGGTGCCATCCCCAGCATGATGCCTTCTGAAGTTTCAAGGCTTCTTTGTTGAGAAACTCACTGTTGATTCCCTTCTGGGCCTGAGAAGGGGTGGATGTCCACCTTCTTCCTTCCAAGTGTGACTTTTGACCTCAAGTCTGCCGGACTTAGACCCTCAGCCCCTCACTCAACGCAGCATCCCTTCCTGTCATCTATGTGCCCTCCAGCATTGCCAAGGAATGGGCCACCCTGATCTAAGCCTCAATTCTGTTTTGAAGAAGTAAAAATGAAGAGAAGGCATGTGGGAGATGCTTTCTGCAAAAGAGAAAACCCTCTTCTACTTGATGCATTGTGAAAGACACATAGGATTTAAAGTCAGAAGACACAGGGAAGCTTCTGGTGGTCCAGTGGTTAAGACTCCATGCTTCCAGTGCTGGGTCATGGGTTTGATCCCTGGTCAGGGAACTAAGATCTCACATGCCGTGTGGCATGGCCCCCCCAGAAGTGATAATAATAATAAATAATAAAGTCAGAAGACGTATGTTGGATACCCAATTCTTCACTAATTGTCTGGGTGACTCTAGTCACACTAAGCTTGGGCTTCCTTATCTGTAAGAATACAAAGCTATTTTATTTAGTTGTGAAGATTAAATTTGAAAAGACATATGAAGGATCATAATGAAAAGGAAAGTACCACACCAATATTACTATTCTGCTTCCCTTTCTGTTCCCCTAACACATCTCAAGGACAGGCCTGGGCCAACTCTAGGAGAAGGCAGTTTTCTCCTTGTGGAGTCTCTGAGTCCCGCCTCACCCTCTGCAATCTGAAAGAGCAGAGTCTTCTGCTCTCTGCTTAGCTGGGGGAGGCAAGGGTGGGTCCCGGAGCAGGGATCTCAGAGCTGTCTCCTCCATCTGTCTACTGGGGAGTGCTCTTGGCAAGGAGCAGCCCTCCAAATGCCGGAGGTGAAATCCATCATGGGGCCCCGGGCTGAGATAAGATAGAGGAACGTAAATCAAGGCTCCCTGAGATAAGCAGGCAGCTTGGGGCCTAAAAAATGCAGCTCTCCTGCCAGCTGCCCACTTCCACAAAGCTGCAAAGCAAAGAGCTATACTAGGCGGGGAGGAAATCCACACCCTGGGATCTTCTTAGAAAAGAAGGAGGGACCCCAACCTTCTCTCTCCCGTCACCAAGTTCCAGCCAGAAAGGAGGAATAGGCATATTTACTGAGCCCCTTACAGCAAAACAAAAACAAAAAACAAACTCCCCCCACCCCCAAACTGTGAGGCCTACTGGCATCAGATTCTAAGGGCAAAGTTTTGCGGGGGGTCGGAAATCAGGCAGCCTGGGTTCAAATCCTGACACCTACTGTGTAATCTTGAACCTTTGAACCACCTCCCTCATCTCTGTGAGTGTCAATTTCCAACAGAAAGGATACTAATGCTAATTTACAGAACAATTTTGAAGACTAAGTATGATCACTTTTGGAGCATTTGTAAAATGTCATAGGAAGTGCTTCATCAATGGCAGCTATACTTTTGCATCATGTAGTTTTATAGAAGAGTAGTAGTGATCGGGGAAACCAACATATCACTAACTGTTCATCCAGTTTGTATAGAGTTTATTTAATTCTCTAAATGATATTCGCAAGAAACAAATCTGGTTGAGTGTTACTGAGGAATGGACCTTCTCTTTGCCACCCTTCCCCGGGCTGTGACAGGCGTGTCATCACGATATGTAAAGAGCTGCTTCTCCCCCACCCCTTCCCCCGTATCGCATATGTATATGTGTGACAGAAAACCTGTTAACAGACACCTAGAGAGCACTCTTGGAATGGAACTCATTTGTAAGTCCAATCTCTTCATAAGCCCAGCAAACTTAATCTAAGTACCAGATTAACACAATCAGCTACACAGTACTGTACAGAACTAGGTCTATAATATTTTTCGCATAAATAATATATAATGAACAAACATACACACACAAAGAAAACATTTTTAACCTTCCAGTCCAGTACCTTGAAAAGTGCAGCAGTACAGTACAACAGCTGGCATAGGGGTCTGGCCTCGAGTGAACAGGCAGGGAGAGTTACTGATGGAGAAGGGAGATGGGATGGGAGAGGGTAGAGCTGAAGGATCGTCAGCAACAGGAGACGGAGGACGAGATGCAACGTCACTAGAGCCTGATGTTGATGGAACCCATGTTCACATCTTTGAAAGTTTGCAACTTGGAGGTTTCCATGTAGGGAACTTACTGTAATGACCTGGGCGGGCATCCCCATGGGCAGACTCATTTCTGCCTTGGGAATAAACCCTCATTTCCTTAGCTGTCCTCCTAGCCACATAGTCATGCTTCCCTCTTTCATTATCAGTCATGGTAAAATCACTTACTTTGTGCCTGGGCTGGGAGGATGGTGGGGGAAGTTGGTCTCTTGGTCCCTGATCTAAAGATACCAATCTGATTTGAGAGGAAACCAACAAACTTGAGGTATTTCCAGGAGTTAGGAAACCAGGACTCAGTCCTGTAGAAGCTCATGATAGAATTGAAATGGGTTCATGGGGGATTGGAGGAGGGGATGTGGGCAAGTACTGGAGGGTCCTGAAAGATGGGCAAAAGCATGAGAATGGACTGACCCTGTCAGCCAAGAGGCCCCTTTATGGCTTCTTGAGCAAGGAAATTCCTTGAGGGATGTGGCGTGTCTGGTGGGGCAGACTGACAGACCACACAAGAAAGTCAAAGAGTGGGACACAACTTCAAGGCTTGGCTCAGCCACTTCCTGACTGTGCGGGTAATGCCCAGAGAGTTATCTGACCTCTCTCTGGGGTTTCCCATTTACAGTAACAAAGCTGAGCTTCCAGGCTTGTCGTGAAGCTACACGGTAACACATGTAAGCCCACTTGCTGCAAATGAATGGGTTATGATGACTGGAATGGGCGTGGGGGCCCTGCAGGAAGGGGCACTAGCTGCGGATGGGCAGGCTGTGATGAGGGTGGGGCTGGGGCTGGGGAGTGTCCCTCCTGCTGCCCTGCTCTGCTGAGGGCCAGGGAGAAAGCGTCCCCTCCCATAGATGTGAGCCCTCTCTGGGGCTAAAACTGACAGTAAGAGGCAGACAGCTGAGCAGATCAGGGAGTGACAGAACATGAGTGGATATACAAATAGACAAGATGAACGATCCCCATTGTATACACAAGAGCCTTTGGTAACACTCAGCCAATTAGAAAACTAATCTAAACAGCCACCGGATTCCCGTCTCTTCGGAGCTCCTTCAAACAGCTGTTCCGTCTGCACTTGCTGCCGCTCCCAGCAAGCGCCCCGGGTCTGTGTTTCAGTCCGGTTCCCCACCTGAACCTCAAGGGCCCCTCAAGAGCAAAGGATGGTGTCTTCTCCACCCCCTGGACTTCCTCTAGGGTCCCGCTCACTTCCTGAGCGGTGCTCCTTCTCTGTCATCACCTCTGAAGCCCTCACCGGTGCCCCAGTCACAGGGACTGTCTAGTCTTGCCCAGGTTATAGTGCCCTTCATCTGGGAGGCAGAGAAGATGGCGTAGGAACAAAGCCTTTAAAGTCTGACAAATGTGAGTTCAAAATCTCCTAGATCTCTCTCTGAGATTCTGTTATCTCACCCAGAGAGAAGGTAGTAAGTGTACCTCCTAAATAGGGGTTGGGCTTCCCTGGTGGCTCAGACAGTGAAGAATCTGCCTGCAATGCAGGAGACCAGGATTTGATCCCTGGGTCAGGAAAATCCCCTGGAGAAGGGAATGACTACCCACTCCAGTATTCTTGCCTGGAGAATCCCATGAAGAGAGGAGTCTTGCGGGCTACAGTCCATGAGGTCGCAAAGAGTCAGACATGACTGAGGGACTAACACTTTCAATTTTTTCAAATCGTGATTAAAAGCAAACATATATAAAAGAACCTAGCACAGTTCCTGGCACACTATAAGTGCATGTAAGTACGCCGCACTTGCCATAACTATTGTGATGGTCATTGTTAACTGAGTCTTCTAGAGGCAGGAAACCATTGGACTTGTGTGTCAGGCAGACTCTCAGATGGTCCTGGACAATCCACATGTCCTGGTATTCACATTTCTGTGTAATCCCTTCCCTGGAGCTTGGTAGGACTCATTGCTTGTTTCTAATCAATAGAACATGGAGAAAGTGATGTGACATCACTTCTATTATTACGCTACACAAAGTTGTGACTTGCTCTTGTTGTTTAGTTGCTCAGTCATGTCTGACTCTTTGCAACCCCATGGACTGCTGTCCACCAGGCTCCTCTGTCCATGGGATTTCATAGGCAAGAATACTGGAGTGCGTTGCCATCCAGGGGACCCAGGGGATCTTCCTGACCCAGGGATTGAAACCACATCTCCTGCATCTGCAGGAGGATTCTTTACCTTTGAGCCATCTGGGACGCCCTACTTGCTAGCCTACTCTGTCGTCTCCAGCTTGTGCTTGTGGCAAAGACTGAGAGCAGCCTCTGGGTGAGGACAAGTTGGCCACCGAGGCCCTAAATCCAACAATTCTTGATCAGCTAAACTCTGCCCACTATCATCTGAGCCCGGAAGCAGATCCTTCCCCAGCGGAGTCTGCAGATGACGCTCAAGCTCTGGTCAAAGCCTTGATCAACAGCCGTGTGAGATCCCCTGAAGCAGAGGGCCCAGCTAAGCTGTGCTGGACTTCTGGCCCACAGAACCCCTGAGAAAATAGACATGTATTGCTTTAAGCCACTGAGTTTTATGGTAATTTGTTACACAGAAATAGACAACTAATGTGATTTCTTGTATTTCTGGCACAGCACTTGGCATAGCGTAGCAGTTAAATGTGGGTTGAGTGGATGAATAAATGATGGTGACAGGTAAACCCATCAGGGTCTGAGGAAGTCTAGGTAGGGCGACACCCCAAGAGTGGGCTCTTTCCCAGACCTTTTACCTGTCTTTCGTCCCTTTCTCTCCCTCGCCAATGACCCCAGGTTCCCGTTCCCTTCTCCTGGCCTCAGGACCTTTCTCTGCTTCTAGTTTCTGCCTTCAGTCATTCTCTCTGAATTTTCATTTTCTTCCTTAAAAAACAAAAACAAGAAGCAATCCAGCTCTCTATAAAATATCTGACCCTGGTGAATTGAATAATTTCTGATGGAAAGCAGTCTTGTCCAGAAAGCCTCTTACCCACCCTGTTTAGGAATGTGGTTGCTGCAGATATTAAAACAGACCTGCAGGCGTCTGCAACGAGCGGGAAGCGTGTGCCAGGAATGAGGTCAGCCTGCACAGCAGGGCTTTTTACCTCTGAAAAGTGCTGCTGCTCTGGACTGGAGCACAACAGGGCCCTCCCTTTCCCGAGCCTTCCCCCTCGAGGTACCCCATGGTGTTCCCCTAGTTTAATTCCTGAGCCATAACTTCCAGCCCAATGCTGGTACTCAAGGTCAGGAGGGCTGTGTCATCAGGCCTGCCAGAGATGATGCCAGGATGCCTTTGTCCAAGTGGCTCCAAGTGGTTTTGGCTGAAGCATGTGGCCTCATGGCTGGCAGTAGGCACCCCTCCCCCGCAATCCCGACTCCTTCCTCTTCTCGTCTCCGGGCTCCACTATTACCCTCCAGACAGTCAGAGGGACTTGTTCAGGTGGAGAGGTATCAGGCTTCATTCCTCTGCAAGAGGCACTTCTCAGGGAAGCCAAAACTCCTGGGGCAGAAACGGAAGACTAGAAACCCTCATCCTGAAGGCTCCTCACTGTATAGCTGAGCTCCCACCCAGGCCTTGGGTTTTGCCCTAATTCTGTTCCTACAGCTGAATCTAGATGAGCCCAAGATGAAGTAGAACCCTTGTCAATGATCAGATTTCCCTCTTCTGCTGAGAAGCTCAGAGAACTAGGAGAACCCTAACTCTAATTTTTTTGTTGTTCTTGTTTAGTCGCTAAGTCGTGTCTGACTCTTTGGGACCCCAAGGACTTGTAGCCCACCAGGCTTGTCCATGGGTTTTCCCAGGCAAGAATACTGGAGTGGGTAGCCATTTCCTTCTCCAGGGGATCTTCCAGACCCAGGGATTGAACCTGAATCTCCTGCATTGACAGGCGAATTCTTTACTACTGAGCCATCAGGGAAGTAACTAACTATTCCAGTCTTAAACTCAACAGCCTCACCCGTGACAATCCTGAAAACCATAATAAAGACTAACATTTGCCTAAATGATTCCTGTACACAAAGTACCTTCACATGTGCTATTTCTTACAAGAATCCTGCAGTATATGTTAGCACCATTTTATAGGAGGCTCAGAAAGACTGTCACGTTTTCCGTTAAACAGAGGACAAGACTAGTAATCTAAACCCCAGTCTGTCGACTCAGAGCCGTTTGTTCTTCCCACTGCTCACCCTGCCCCTCTATCTGTAATGCTCATTAGCCTCTAGTTTTGCACCTCATTTGTACACTGATCAGTTTATGTTGAAATGGACCCACTGTATTGCCCAATTCCTGCCCCTTTCACCTTAATCTTGGCCACTGCCAGCCTCTGGAGAGCTGGATTGAGTGTCCTCATCCAAAGGAGCAATGGCCTGACCTCTGGCCTTCAAATTCTGCCTCTGACACGAACGAGGGACATGACTCTGAGGGGGTTGCCTCACTTTTCTAGGTATTGTAATGTGGAAGTCTCAAATAGGCTGCTCTTTGAGGTCCTTTTTCACTTCTGGTTCTTTCGCTCAGAAACTGTCTGGTTCTTTGACTCAATTTCTGGTTGGCCTCCCTCTTGCGGAGGGACGATTTCCCAAGTCCTTGGGAAAATGACTCAGCCCGTTGCCATCCGGAGCTTGGACTGGGAGAGGGGAGGACTTGGCCAGCTACTCCAAAGATGATATGAGGACACTGTTCCCCCCACTCCACCCGAAAGAGTCCCTCTATCTCCCTTTCTCCAACCTTCCACGACATCAGTGTGATGTCTTTTCATTTAGAATACAAGCTCTTTAAGGCCTTTGTCGTTGTCATTGACCAGCCCAACCTGGGTACCACACCAGTCAGCCTGGCACGCCACTGATCTCATCAGATGTCTGTGAGCTTGGGCTGAAGTTTATCCACAATCCCCATGCTTGGGGAACCCCGGGGGCCCCGCAGCTGCTCCCAGCTGTACAGCTGAACAATGCAGTGTCTGTCAGGTTTCCCACTGAGCTTCTTTTAGGGAGTATTCGGGTTGCAGCACTAACTGGAGGCATCTCAGCTGCTTCCTGCCCCTTGAGTCCCTGCACAAATTCCTAAGCCAAGATGACAGTCCATCCAGCTCTGTATCTGATCGCAACCCTAGGAGCTGGGGGTGGGTCACCAAAGAATTTCCCCATCAACTCAAAGCAAAGAGACAAACTTTGTAGGCTGGATAGATCTCCAAGTATAAAGTGCACCTGAGTCTCTGCTTCCAGGAACAGAGGCAGGAGCGTAGCTAGATTTTCAGAAATCTTTGGGCAATATTGTGGACTCTACAACATTAAGAGAAACCCAAGTAAGACGGTAGGTGTTGCGAGAGGCATCAGAAGGCAGACACACAAACCATAATCACAGAAAACTAGTCAATCTAATCACACAGACCACAGCCTTGTCTAACTCAATGAAACTAAGCCATGCCATGTGGGGCCACCCAAGACGGGTGGGTCATGGTGGAGAGGTCTGACAGAATGTGGTCCACTGGAGAAGGGAATGGTAAACCACTTCAGTATTCTTGCCTTGAGAACCCCATGAACAGTATGAAAAGGCAAAATGATAGGATACTGAAAGAGGAACTCCCCAGGTCAGTAGGCGCCCAATATGCTACTGGAGATCAGTGGAGAAATGACTCCAGAAAGAATGAAGGGATGGAGCCAAAGAAAAAAGAATACCCAGTTGTGGATGTGACTGGTGATAGAAGCAAGGTCCGATGCTGTACAGAGCAATATTGCATAGGAACCTGGAATGTCAGGTCCATGAATCAAGGCAAATTGGAAGTAGTCAAACAGAAGATGGCAAGAGTGAACATCAACTTTCTAGGAATCAGTGAACTAAAGTGGACTGGAATGGGTGAATTTAACTCAGATGACCATTATATCTACTACTGTGGGCAGGAATCCCTTAGAAGAAATGGAGTAGCCATCATGGTCAACAAAAGAGTCCAAAATGCAGTACTTGGATGCAATCTCAAAAATGACAGAATGATCTCTGTTTGTTTCCAAGGCAAACCATTCAATATCACAGTAATCCAACTCTACGCCCCAACCAGTAATGCTGAAGAAGCTGAAGTTGAATGGTTCTATGAAGACCTACAAGACCTTTTAGAACTAACACCTAAAAAGATGTCCTTTTCATTATAGGGGACTGGAATGCAAAAGTAGGAAGTCAAGAAACACCTGGGGTAACAGGCAAATTTGGCCTTGGAATACGGAATGAAGCAGGGCAAAGGCTAATAGAGTTCTGGCAAGAGAACGCACTGGTCATAGCAAACACCCTCTTCCAACAACACAAGAGAAGACTCTACACATGGACATCACCAGATGGTCAACACTGAAATTAGATTGATTATATTCTTTGCAGCCAAAGATGGAGAAGCACTATACAGTCAGCAAAAACAAGACCAGGAGCTGACTGGCACAGATCATGAACTCCTTAGTGCCAAATTCAGACTTAAATTGAAGAAAGTAGGGAAAACCACTAGACCATTCAGGTATGACCTAAATCAAATCCCTTATGATTATACAGTGAAAGTGAGAAATAGATTTAAGGGCCTAGATCTGATATAGAGTGCCTAATGAACTATGGATGGAGGTTCGTGACATTGTGCAGGAGACAGGGATCAAGACCATCCCCATGGAAAAGAAATGCAAAAAACCAAAATGGCTGGCTGGGGAGGGCTTGCAAATAGCTGTGAAAAGTAGAGAAGTGAAAAGCAAAGGAGAAAAGGAAAGATATAAGCATCTGAATGCAGAGTTCCAAAGAATAGCAAGAAGAGATAAGAAAGCCTTTTTCGGTGATCAATGCAAAGAAATAGAGGAAAACAACAGAATGGGAAAGACTAGAGATCTCTTCAAGAAAATTAGAGATACCAAGGGAACATTTTATGCAAAGATGGGCTCGATAAAGGACAGAAATGGTATGGACCTAACAGAAGCAGAAGATATTAAGAAGAGGTGGTAAAAATACACAGAAGAACTGTACAAAAAAAAGATCTTCACGACTCAGATAATCATGATGGTGTGATCACTGACCTAGAGCCAGACATCCTGGAATGTGAAGTCAAGTGGGCCTTAGAAAGCATCACTATGAACAAAGCTAGTGGAGGTGATGGAATTCCAGTTGAGCTATTTCAAATCCTGAAAGATGATGCTGTGAAAGTGCTGCACTCAATATGCCAGCAAATTTGGAAAACTCAGCAGTGGCCACAGGACTGGAAAAGGTCAGTTTTCATTCCAATCCCAAAGAAAGGCAATGCCAAAGAATGCTCAAACTACTGCACAATTGTACTCATCTCACACACTAGTAAAGTAATTCTCAAAATTCTCCAAGCCAGGCTTCAGCAATATATCAACCGTGAACTTCCTGATGTTCAAGCTGGTTTTATAAAAGGCAGAGGAACCAGAGATCAAATTGCCAACATCTGCTGGATCATTGAAAAAGCAAGAGAGTTCCAGAAAAACATCTATTTCTGCTTTATTGACTATGCCAAAGCCTTTGACTATGTGGATCACAATAAACTGTGGAAAATTCTTTAAGAGATGGGAAAACCAGACAACCTGACCTGCCTCTTGAGAAACCTATATGCAGGTCAGGAAGCAACAGTTAGAACTGGACATGGAATAACAGACTGGTTCCAAATAGGAAAAGGAGTACATCAAGGCTGTATATTGTCACCCTGCTTATTTAACTTGTATGCAGAGTACATCATGGGAAATGCTGGGCTGGAAGAAGCACAAGCTGGAATCAAGATTGCCGGGAGAAATATCAATCACCTCAGTTATGCAGATGACACCACCCTTATGGCAGAAAGTGAAGAGGAACTCAAAAGCCTCTTGATGAAAGTGAAAGTGGAGAGTGAAAAAGTTGGCTTAAAGCTCAACAATCAGAAAACGAAGATCATGGC
>NW_011495063.1:2508467-2533983 GCF_000754665.1 Bison bison bison
GGAAGGAAAGTTTTGACCAACCTAGATAGCATATTAAAAAGCAGAGACATTACTTTGCCAACAAAGGTCCATCTAGTCAAGGCTATGGTTTTTCCAGTGGGCATGTATGGATGTGAGAGTTGGACTGTGAAGAAATCTGAGCACTTAAGAATTGATGCTTTTGGACTGTGGTGTTGGAGAAGACTCTTGGACTGCAAGGAGACCCTTGGACTGCAAGGAGAACCAACCAGTCCATTCTGAAGGAGATCAGTCCTGGGTGTTCTTTGGAAGAACTGATGCTGAAGCTGAAACTCCAATACTTTGGCCACCTCATGCGAAGAGTTGACTCACTGGAAAAGACCCTGATGCTGGGAGGGATTGGGGGCAGGAGGAGAAGGAAATGACAGAGGATGAGATGGCTGGATGGCATCATCAACTCGATGGACATAAGTTTGGGTGAACTCCAGGAGTTGGTGATGGACAGGGAGGCCTGGCATGCTGCAATTCATGGGGTCACAAAGAGTTGGACATGACTGAGCCACTGAACTGTGGCCTCCTAGGTCACACTTTCAGAATTTAATTGCTCTGACAACTGTTCTCCCCACAGTCAAACCACTCACACAAATCCACTTGTGCTACTCACACTAATTCAACCCTCCACTTCCACAAAATGTAGCCTCCTGAAAGTCTCCCCAACTCAGCTGTGCCCCTCCATTACCACGCCTGGCAAATGCTGTCACCCAAGAGCAAATATCCACCTGCTGCCATACGAAATGCCAGGCGAGGTGACTCAAAAGCTGGAATCAAGACTGTCTGAGGGAGAAATATCAACAACCTCAGATATGCAAATGATACTCCTCTAATGGCAGAAAGGGAAGAGGAACTAAAGAGCATCTTGATAAAGGTGAAAGAGGAGAGTGGAAAAGCTGGCTTAAAACTCAACATTCAAAAAGCAAAGATCATGGCATCCGGTCCCATCCCTTTATACAAATAAATGAGGGATAAATGGAAGCAGTGGCAGATTTTATTTTCTTGGGCTCCAAAATCACTGCAGATGGTGATTGCAGCCATGAAATTAAAAGACATTTGTTCCTTGGAAGAAAAGCGATGACAAACCTAGACAGCATGTTAAAAACATGGACATCATTTTGCCAGCAAAGGTCCGTATAGTCAAAGCTATGGTTTTTTCCAGTAGTCACGTATGGTTGTAAGAGATGGACCATGAAGAAGACTGAGCATGGAAGCATTGATGCTTTTGAATTGTGGTGTTGGAGAAGACTCTTGAGAGTCCCTTGGACAGAAAGGAGATCAAATCAGTCAATCATAAAGGAAATCAGTCCTGAATATTCATTGGAAGGACTGATGCTGATGCTGAAGCTGAAGCTTCAATACTTTGGCCACCGGATGGGAAGAGCCGACTCACTGGAAAAGACTCTGATGTTGGGAAAGATTGAGGGCGGGAGGAGAAGGGGATGCCAGAGGATTAGACAGTTGGATGCCATCACCAACTCAACGGACATGAGCTAGAGTAAACTCCAGCAGATGGTAAAGGACAGGGAAGCCGGGCATGCTGCAGTCCATGGGATCGCAAAAAGTCAGACATGACTTAGCGACTGAACAGCAGCAACTCATTTCCATAGCTAACTTAGTCTTCTGGGCTTCAGGTCTCAAGACTTGAGACCTGAGTTTGCAAGACTCATCTTCTTCCCGAAAATGTTGTGAATGATCCCAGCAGACTCAAGCTGGTCTGTTCATACCCATGGTTCTTTCTCTGCCACTTCCTCGATGCTAAGGGCTTAGTCGATAATTTTTGCTGATGCACTGACCTTTGCATTATCTTTTCTCAGTTTTGTTTTCATGCTCATGTCAGTGTCTGTCCCCCACACTCCATAAACTGGGAGCTCCTCCAGCATGCAGGCCAGTTCTCCTCCTTCCCCTCTCAACTGCTGTCAGTGTTTGCCTTTCTGATTATTGACTCTCGGCAAATTCCACCTGGGAGCTACCCTCTGATTAGAGTTCCAGCTCACTTTCTGTTGGGCTGGGGCCTGGAAATAAGGTTTTGATAAGGTTTTGGCTGGCTGTCAAGGGACTGGCTGGTCCCTAAGGCCAATGTGGGGGAGATGAAGGGGGAAATGACTCCCATGATATAAATAGTGTTTCAGGTGGAAATGAAGGCCCTCCAGCACCCCACCCACTCTAACCCTCCTCCTTATACCAGGCATCCTGGCCTGCCAAGACAGCAGTGCTCGTACAACACCCAGAGGGAGCATTACTTAGAGCAGTTGGCCCCAGGGATGTGTGGAAGGGAAGAGACCAGGCAGGGGACATACAGAGGATTAGAGGAGGCGAGACCCAAGCCAGGTGCCCAGCTCCACCCCCTGCTGCCTCCACGAACAGTCTGGTTTCTTTAGGGCTTGTCCTTGAGTCTTAATGAAAAACAAGTAGGAGCAGAGATGGGGGGTGGGGTTTGCAGAGCCAAATTTATAGGCGCTCACGTATTCTCAGCAGCTCCCTCCTCACACATTCCTCTGCGTTTTTCCTTTTATTAATGTGGCATCTTTCCCAGGCCACTTTATGGAACCATGTATGTTTTTACTTATGCCCTGATTGGGTCTGATCGTGTCTTTCCCTCTGAAGACACCTTAGATCTTGTTCAAGGCCTCCTCACAGCCCCTGCAAGGACATGCCAGTCACCATGGGATCCTGGGGCTTCCCTTGTGGCTCAGCTGGTAAAGAATCTGCCTGCAATGTGGGAGACCTGAGTTCAATCCCTGGGTCGGGAAGATCCCAGGAGAAGGGAAAGGCTACCCACTCCAGTGTTCTGGCCTGAAGAATTCCATGGACTGTATAGTCCATGGTTTACAAAGAGTCAGACATGACTGAACGACTTTCACTTCTTCACTTCATGGGATCCTGCTGCTGCTAAGTCGCTTCAGTCGTGTCCAACTCTGTGCGACCCCATAGACGGCAGCCCACCAGGCTCCCCCATCCCTGGGATTCTCCAGGCAAGAACACTGGAGTGGGTTGCCATTTCCTTCTCCAATGCATGAAAGTGAAAAGTGAAAGTGAAGACGCTCAGTTGTGTCTGACTCTTCGGGACCCCATGGACTGAAGCCTACCAGGCTCCTCCGTTCATGGGATTTTCCAGGCAAGAGTACTGGAGTGGGATGCCATTGCCTTCTCCTCATGGGATTCTGGGCTCCATCAAACCCCAAGGGCTCCTTTGTGTTTTTGATGACACCAGGTACTTCAGTGAAGGAGGGTCACACCTCAATTGGACCTGAAATAATACAGCCCAATTTGATGACTCACCCAAATCTGAAATGACTTCTGGCTCTTGCCGGAAAGATTGAAGCTGCCCCAGACAATGAAGATGAAGATTTCCCAAGGAATATGCTGTAAGCCCCGAAAGCCATTGCTGTACAGCAGCTCTGATAAACATCAGCTTTCTAAGGACCTGCTTTCAAAGTGTGGCCTGCATTTCTGAACAGTCAGACTTTGGCAAGTTTATTTTAAAAAAAGACACTCGTTAGTTTCAGGAACTCTCCTCTTCACCTTTCCTTCTTTAGACCATCAGTTGGGCTGCCCTTGTGGCTCAGCTGATAAAGAATCTGCCTGCAATGCAAGAGACCTGGGTTCAATCCCTGGCTTGGGAAGATCGCCTGGAGAAGGGAAAGGCTACCCACTCCAGTATTCTGGCCTGGAGAATTCCATGGACTGTACAGTCCATGGGGTTGCAAAGAGTTGGACACGACTGAGCGACTTTCACTTTCCAAGAGGACCAAGACCGTGGTCTGAAGTTGACTGACACTCTTAGAGCTCCGTTTCATCCCTGTTTGCCCATGTATGTTAGTCGCTTAGTCGTGTCCGACTGTTTGTGATCCCATGGACTGCAGCCCACCAGGCTCCTCTGTCTGTGGGATTCTCCAGGCAAGAACACTGGAGTGGGTTGCCATTTCCTTCTCCGGGGATCTTCCTGACCCAGGGATTGAACCTGGGTCTTCTGCATTACAGGTGGATGCTTTGCCATCTGAGCTATAGGGAAGTCCCGTAGTGGTCCCCTAGTGTCTGGAAGACGTTCTCTTTTGGAGACATGAAGCAGCAGGCAGGGTGGCATGCCCGCGGTCGTTGGAAAACTACTTGCCCTCTCAGAGCTGCAGTCTCCTCCTCTGAGAAATGAGGAAAGCCGTGCTTACTCTGGAGGGTAATGAGAACTAAATGAACTGACGTTTGTGGGAGGCCTGCTACTTTGGAGGCATTCCGTAAATGGTAGGGATTTTTGTTACAATGGAGGTAGGGACCTCTTTTTGTGAATATGCTTTTGCATATTCTCCCCATGTTCGTCCTGGCCTCTCCCGTCCCTCTCCCATTGCAGAAGTCCTTCCTGAGATGTCTGTGGACAACATCAAACTCCCTGATCCCTTCTCGACAGCAAGCGTCTCCGAGCCCTTTGAGAAATGTCATTCTGGGATTGTTTTTCCTGTTGTCAGCAGGCTCTGGAAGAGGCTTTAGCCCCATGGGGCTTGACGTGGGAAGTTTTTACAGGTACCGTTCATCTGGCTGGCAGATGGAGCTTTGCCGCAAGATACAGTTCTGTCTTCCAGATGAGAGATGGGACCTGGGGTGGGGCTGGTCTCTCTGTGCTTGGAGCCAGTGGGGAGTACACTCAGGGTCTGTCACCCTCTTCCAAACCCCCGAGTCCCTGAATCAACTTAGATGGGCATGATCATATCTTTGACCCTCAAATTCACATTCCAGGAATCACCTGACTACCTTTCCGCCACCCTCAGCACACACACACACACACACACGTACATGATGGTATTTCCATTGTGCGTGCCTGTTCAGTAGCGTCCAACTCTTTGCCAACCCATGGACTGTAGCCCACCAGGCTCCTCTGTCCATGGGATTCTCCAGGCAAGAATACTGGAGTGGGTTACCATTTCCTCCTCCAGGGAATCTTGCTGACCCAGGGATTGAACCCAAGTCTCCTGCATTGGAAGGCGGGTTCTTTACCACTGAGCCTCCTGGGAGATTAGAGTAATACTGGCTAACAGTCGTGAATACAATAGATGTTTCTCCATCAAGAAGAACTACATTCATTCCAACACTCTCTAGGACGTGAAACAGGATACAGAGAGCTTCTCAAGTGAGAGTCTCCACAGAGGGGCTTTCTGTCTGACGGAAGATGGAGGAGTAAGTCATGGTCTGTAACCGAGTTCTCTTCTCCTAGTAACATGGCATGGGATAGCCATGTTAGGGACCATGTTTAGTGGGCATATACCTTTCCCATTGGCAGCTCTGGTCCAGTCTTACTTGAGCCAGGCTTGTTGGCGAATTTTATGCTAAAACACTCCCTTTCTCATCACTTCTGGTCAAAGTGATTTGGGTCCCAAGGGGCAGAAACCCATTAACGTACAAAAAAGTGGATAGGGACTTCCCTGGTGGTCCAGTGGTTAAGACTCTGCACTTCCACTGCAGGGGATGTGGGCTTGATCCTTGGTGGGGAAACTAAGATCCCGCATGCTAAGCAGCCAAAAAAAAAAAAAAAACTATTGGAGGACAAATAAGTGAAGAACCACGCCTCATAGTTCTCCTGGGCTAGAGTCTCCTGTCTAAACTTTTCTGTGCGTTACTTGGTTTGCCTGTGGTTTCACCCTAGGGGTCCTGGCTCAAGTCCTCATTGAAAAAGAAGTTTTAGTCCAGCTCTCTACAACTAAGTGGCTGAAGAGTCTATGATTTGTTATTTTAAACTTAAAATTTTTAATTAATTTATTTTTGACTGCACCGGGTCTTCGCTGTTGCACACGGGCTTTCTCTAGTTGCGGCGAGCCCGGATCTACTGTTCACTGTGCTGCGCAGGCTTCTCATTGCAGTGTCTTCTCTTGTTGCAGAGCACAGGCTCTAAGTGCGTGGGCTTCAGCAGTTGTAGCACACGAGGTCAGTAGTTATGGCACATGGGCTTGGTCACTCCGCAGCACGTGGGAGCTTCCCAGACCAGGGATCAATCTCATTTCTCCTGCGTTGGCAGGTGGACTCTTTGCCATTGTGCCACTAGAGAAGCCCCTTATCTCAAAGTTTTCAAGAGGAAAAACCGAGTGGCTATACGTCCTGCCAATGCCCCGCGGACCTCAGGCATCCACTCTTCATCGAAGGCGCTGTGGCTGAGGGTGGAGCATGAGGGACACAGCCTCTACGAGGGAACGAGGGTGACCATGGGGAACAGCTCCCTGAGAAGCAGACATGTCCCTCCCGGAGGTGTGTCTCACCCCCGTGTGGTGGTGGGGTTCATCAGGGGATGGGGGGCATTCATCCTCAGAGAACCTACCCCTCTCAGGAGCAGATCTCAAAAGCTGGGAACTGGAGTCCCATGGAAACACTCTCACCTCCACAGCTCTGGGAACGGGGTGAAATTTCTCATGGAGAACTCAAGGGGGTGGTGTCTTGGGAAAGCTGCACTGGACTGGGAGTCCAGGGTCCTGCTTCTGACTCTAGTTCAGCCCCTCACCCAAAGAATGCCCTCTGAAAAATAGTCTTCACCCTCTGGCTCTTGTAGCCACCTTGGTGGCTCAGACAGGAATGAATCTGCCTGCAATGCAGAAGACCTGAGTTCCATCCCTGGTTTAAGAAGATCCCCTGGAGGAGGGCTTGGCAACCACTCCAGTATTCCTGCCTGGAGTATCCCATGGACAGAGGAGCCTTGCAGGCTACAGCCCATAGGGTCACAAAGAGTCAGACACAGCTGAGTGACTAATACTTTCTACTTTTCTGGCTCTTAGATTCACCATCAGTGCAAAAAAATTAATAATAGTAATAAATTAACAGTGTTGAGTTTAAACATCTTCAAGGCCCTTTCCAACCCCTGAGAATTCCCTACCTTCACAGGCCAGCCCCTCCTACCCCCCCACTGCCAGCAATTTCCCAGAATGGAGCTCTGTGACCCATGACTTTGGTGGGGTCCCTGCCAGCCATGTCTCTGTCAGGACAGATCACACTTCCCTGGCGACTTGTCTTTGCCAGAAACTTCCCAGCCTGGCCCTGCACTCATCCAAGAAAACCCAGGCAGGGCGTCCCACGGAGAAGGGTGAGGAACCCATACTTCAACAAGCCCACTTATTTCTGTGCTTCGGAGAAGCTAAGGGCAAGTCTTGAACTTTTGCTCTCTGACCACGCTCAAGAGGGCAGGCGAGGACCCCTCTAACAGGGGGTTTTTCAGTGGGCCCAGTGAGGCCCGGGGAAGCTGAGGGAGTGGGTGAGCAAAAGCCACAGAAGGCAGGGATGGCAAGTCACAAGGAATTTCAGAGGGAGAGCAGAAAACATGGGTCCCAGGGAAAGATGGTGAGGGCAGTCGTTTATGCCTCTGGGCTGGAAATGAGTTACATTCAGAGAAAATATGCAAAATGCCACACTAATCAGCACCTGTTCATTTGGGAGTCAGCGGCCCTGGCCCTCGGTGGCTGAGGTCAAGCCTAGCTTTGGGTGTCCCCAGGGAAGGAAATCCAGTACATTGAGATCCACTAGAGTGTTGAAAGAGGCCATGGTCATAAGTGGGGTGGAGAGAATGAAGGTGCTCTCAGCCTCCATCGCTCTATTCTGGCCCCTAATGGTCTGTTACACAAACCTCCTCTCCCCCACCCCACCCCAACCACAACCCAGGCAGATGGCTGCAAATTCTGTAGGGGCCTCTGAGCATTCCCTTGGCTCACAGCCACATTCCAGAACAGCATATGTTTCATCTCAAGCCCTCAAGGTTTGCACTTCCAAGTGGAGCCAAATAGAAAACCTTGGCTGGGCTGCACATGCCTTCGGAGAGGTGGGGGTGCCGGAGGCCAGCAAGCGGGGCAGGAGCTGTCACGTCAAGGAACATCTGTGGGTGTGTGTTAGTCGCTCAGTCGTGTCCAACTCTTTGCGACCCCGTGGACTAAAGCCTGCCAGGCTCCTCTGTCCATGGGATTCTCCAGGCAAGAATACTGGAGTAGGTTGCCATGCCCTCCTCCAGGGGATCTTCCCAACCCAGGGATCGAACCTGCATCTCCTGCACTGCAGGTGGACTTTTTACCATCTGAGTGCAAAGCTACCCAGCATCGGGGACACCCTCCTTCCTAACTCAAAACTCCTCCGGGCACCCACCCAGGAGACTGCACATTCCTCCGACCTCATATTCCAGTTCTGCACCTCCATCTTCAACTCCTGCCCCTCCTAAATGGAGGGCTCATAGCCCAAGGCTGCGTGGAATGAGGAAGGAAACGGGGGTGTACCCCAATGCCTCCGTGTCCTGTAAAAATGCCTGGATCTCACCCTCCCTTGCCCCATCGCTCTGCTCTGAGGGGTGAGTGCCCCTGGCCTTGAGCTGCTGAGAGACACCAAGTCCGGAGGAGGATTAGGAAGGATCCAGGGTTAGATGGAAAGAGACAGGAGGAGGAGGAGAGCTGGAGTGAGGAGGAGAGAGAAGTCGACTGGGGGCTGAAGCTCGGAAGGGTGTCTGGCTGCAAGAGAGAGGCAGGGTCTCCTCTGGTGGGCGGGGAAGGAGGGGGTCCCCTGCCTTGGGGGTTCTGCTCTGTGGTAAGCGAGGGGATTTCTGACAGCAAAGTAAACTGTGGTGTGTGAGTTTACCCAGCTCCAACAAGCAGTGTTTGGAGTGTTTAATGTTTCCATCCCACCAAATTAGTTGACAGGCACTGAACTGCAGCCCGCCCCTGGCTGTCCTTTGGGACGGTACAGGGTAGGGAGGTGAGGAGAGGGCTGTCAGCAAAGTCAGGGTCCCTGACACAACCCAGAAGGGGAGACTTGGGTGGGACCTGGGAGTCAAGCTATCACAGTCCTCAAGTTCCCCAGCAAGGAAGAAGAGGCTGAACTGCAAGTCACCCCTTCCTCCCACCATTTCCCTGCGTTTGGCCCAGCCCAGCCTGCACAGGCCACCTTCTACAGGGTCCGTTTGTTTTTCTCATTATAGTCTCTGTACGAAATGCCCGCCTGTGGGCTATGGTGTCAAACAGCCATGCAAAGACAGGCAGAGGGCACTTGAACCGCAGAATAAATCAGGAAGACCCCAGAGCGCAGCTCCCAAGAACAAAGTAAACTAACCCTGGCGTGATGCCCGGGGATGATGTGCCGGTGGGTTTTGTGCTAAGTACGGATGAATGGGTGGAAATATTAGGGGAAAAGAGTTCTACTTTTCTTTAACCCAGGGATGCTCCCGGGAAGCAAGTGTCTTCTGAAAGGCCCTTCGAATGAAACAGAGAAGAAAAGTTCAGAGAGAAGGGCATTTCCGGGAGTGAAATGAACAGAACGCAGAGCAGGAGGGAAGAGAACCAGGTGGTGCCTCCAGAAAGTGAGTGCACAAAAGGGCAGGGACAGGTTCAGAGAAGGAGGAGATGGGGAAATAGTGAGTGAGCCATGGGCACAGAGCCAGGCGCTGGTCCAGCTCAACAGCAAAGGGTTTATCCTCTGCAGTCCTGGGCTGCCACTGCTTCCTCCTCCTCACACATGCAGGGAATTAGAGGTGACTGTGGACCTACAGGGGCTTCCCTGGTGGCTTAGACAGTAAAGAATCTGCCTGCAATACAGGAGACCCAGGTTCGATCCCTGGGCAAGGAAGATCCCTGGAGGAGGAAATGGCAACCCATTCCAGTATTCTTGCCTGGAGCATTCCACGGACAGAGGAGCCTAGCAGCCTATAGTCCATGGGGTTGCAAAGAGTCAGACACACTGGACCTACAGAGCAAGGGAAGGTGGGCAGGTGATGGGGAAGAGGGATGGCACCATGACACAGCCCAGGCTGAGGTCTAAGACGTGGATGCCTATCGAGCTGTTGGCATGGAGAAGGGCATGTGGCCACGTTGTTAGGGCAGGCGCAGCAAGAAGTGAGGGAAGCCTGGACCTGTAAGGTTAGAAAGAAAAAAAGCAGATGGTGGTTCACTGCTCAGGACAAGGAGACTGGAGACAGCTTGAGGACTCAGGTTGGGGTAATGGTGTGTGTGGAGGCGTATCAGCGTGACACAGCTGCCAGGAAAACTGTGCACCAACTCAGTCTAATTTAACTCAGACTCCTGAGTCACAACTCTTCCACCTCTGCAAAAGTGTTTTAAAATACCCCCCTAGAAGCGGAGAGGAGGAGTAGATTAATAATAGCTTCAGACAGGCTCCCACGAGTTTCTGGGAAACCAGCAGAGGACGGGGATAGGAAACAGGGTGGCATGGGAGGGACGATGCTCACAGCTGGGAGGGCCTGCATCCCACTCCCCTTCTCAACCGGAGCAGCTTCACATTATCTGTGCATTTGTTTATGCTTTTGTGCAAGATTTCCCTGAAAGAAAGGCTTATCATTGCAAGCCTGTATGAGTGTAGTTTGCAAACCACTAAGGTATAATTTCTCTTGGAAGTCCCTACCAGCTGCAAGAACTCTGATTCTGTGAAGGAACATGCACGCAGTGAACACACAGGTGAGCTTTGAGGCACATTTCCCAGATTCAAATATCCCGTCTCACTGTCAGATTATTCGTTTTCTTTTTTTTTTAGTCAGAAAAAATATAGTCAGCACAAGCACTGTAAGTCTCACCTCTTTTCATCTGGTTCAGGAGTGGGAGAAACAGCACCGATTTTTATCATTCCTCCAACCTGGACCCTTGGCAGACATCACAAGTCAATAGCAACACTCTCAGAAAAATAACAACAACGACAGTCTTGGGATCGGTCTAAACAGAACGTTGCAGACACCCACCTTCCCAGTCAGGAAGAGTCAGCACCTGAGCTTAAATCTCCCTGCCTGCCCAGATTTGGTTGGTGTCTGACTCCAAGAAGGCTAAGCTTAAAGAACCACCACCGTCACTGCCCAAACCAATGTCCTTTGTGGTCTCAGGGACCTGTAGGACAAGCTGCTGGCCCGCAATGCCAACAGGGGATGAGAGTTGGCCTTAATTTGGGAGGTAAGTGCTTCAAACTTGCCTGTGAGGCCCCTGGGCCCTGGAGAAAGAGGCCCACAGTGTAGGGGAAACACAGCCATTTTTCATACCTTGCACTCTATTCAGGGCCAGGGAGAGTTACCATATATGACTTTGAACTCTAGCTTTGTATCTTCAGACTGCCCCCATCTGTTTATTCTCTACAGTTACTGAGGAGCTTAGGAAAAACTATAAAGGACTTTGAACTTGTCTGAAGGGGAAGTATAAAAAGAGGCTGATGGACTTCCCTGATGGTCCAGTGGTTAAGACTCTGTGTTTCCAGGGCAGGGGGCACGGGTTCTATCCATGTCAGGGAACTGAGAGCCCACATGCCTCAAAGCTCAGCCAAAAAAACATTCTTTTTTTTTTTAACGAGGGTGGGCAAGACAGACTGGTTTCCAAATCAAAAGTCATCTTGGGATACAGCAGTCTCCTATTGGGGGTGGGGGTGGAGAAAGCAATCTCCTGTGCTCGCTTCCCTTTCCTTAGGGAGAAGGAAGAAGCAGCCTTGGAATGATATGGAAAGGGAGCACAGCAAATGAAACAAGACAAAAGAGTTGAAAACAAGATGTTGAAGGGGGTTTGAGTGATGATTTTTGTTTTAAATCAGGCGAACTATCTTTTCAAAAGAAATCGGACCGCGAATTTGCTAGGATATAAACAGGTCAAAGGAGCTGCTCTGGTCCAATGTCGCTCTCTCTTGGTTCTGCTCCTTCCCCCCTACCCTCCCACTCTGGACTCAGAGCCCTGCGGTCCTTGCCTGGGGTCACCAGCCCGTTGATTCCAGAGCAGTCACTTTCACAGCCCCCTGGCCGGCTTTGCTCCTCACCTCTGTTCAACGTCTGGCATCGTGTCTGGCACACAGGAGGCCCTCGGTAATCATTTGTGGAATAAACGGATCCACCACAACTATGCTGTCCATTGACACAGTTTACACAGCACTTTCACAGGAGTTTTCTGGGCTGAAGGTCGACCTTCACCCCACTTCCACGGGCCGTCTCAGCAGGGCCAGTCCCTCTGGAGTTGGGGGCAGTTTCCACTGAGCATCAGCCCGTGTGAGCTCTGGCCTCTCCGTCTGAAAGGGGCTCCAGGTGCCGGAAACTCGAGGCTTCCTCTGAGAAGCCACCTTCCTGCCCTGCCTTGTCCCTGAGCTGTGACCCGGCCTAGAGACCCTCCTTTCCTCGCCCCCACCGCCTCTCCTCTGGGTGGAGAGCACTAACACTTGGGAGAGGCAGTGGGGAGACGCGGTCCAGCAGGAAGTAGACGGTGTCCTGTGGGGCCCAGGGAGAGAAGGCCATGTCACTTGTGGGGGCGAAGGGTGCCCGACCTGGCTCAGGCCCCCTATCTCATGCTCCCCACCCCCCGCCCCGCCCAGTCTTCTGGAAAAAGATGCGTGTGTTCTCTCCAGGGCCTTCAGGATCCTCTCCCTGTCCCTGGCACAGGCCCTCCGATCTGGGAACATGAGAACAGGCCAGGTTCCCCACGGGGAGGCCGGGAGGGCGGAGCCAGGCCTGCCTGGGCCTCCAGGCCAGCCTGCCCTGGCCTCGGGGTTTAATAAACTCCGAGAGAGGTTTTCAAAGGCCACTTGATCTTCCCCATCAGGCAGCCCCCGTCTCCCTTTCAGGGCTGCGGGACTGGAAAGAAAAAAACCGCTCAATGAACAAGGCGGCCAGAGAAAGCCGAGCTGCAGGGCACCTTCTATGAATTTCTGATGAGCACACGGTCCTGACTCCTGGGTCCCGGCCCAGTGCAGTCAGGGATGTTAGTTTAAGTCATTTTGCACGGTTCACTGGCTCTCTGAGAGCCGCTTGTCTCCAGCCTGGCCCTCTCTAACAAGCTCTTTTTACTCGGGGCTTCTCTGAGTAGAGACCTCAAACAATAGCAGCTTTCAAGGGGCTTGGCCCCTCCTCCGGCGGCTTCCCTCTCCCGCCCCTCGGCCCTGCTCCGCCCTGCTCCCTGGCCTCTCTGCCTTGCCCACCTGAACGTCCCACCCAGTCCAGGGCCTGACACAAAGTAGAGATTCAGGGAAAATGTGCCCCTTCCTCCCTTCCATCTTCCCTTCCTCCCTCCCTCCATCCCTTCTTTCCTTCCTTCCTCCTCCTCCGCTGTCCTCACCCTTCCTCCCCATGAGTGGGCACACGTTAAGTAACCACACTCTCAAGAGCAGGCCGCCCTGTCCCTCGAATACTTCTGTGGCTGACGTCCCCTGGGGCTGTGCAGTGAAGAGGTCAAGGACGTCTCACCTGACACTCTAGGCCTGTTGGGCCGCTCAGCCCTCTTGAAACTTGGAACAAGTCCCTCCTCGCTCTACTCTGAGCACCATGGGCCTGGGGGGTGTGGATCCAGGCAGGTCCTTCCGCCCCTGTGGCAGGTGGGCGTGTCTCCATCTGGCAGGTGCTCTCTGTGTCCCCCGTTCTAGCTGCTTTTTTCCCACTGTCCCCTTGGTTGTCGAGGAGAGTGAGGAGCCAGCTCCCTGTCCTCCCCACCCCTGGTCTCCTTGCTAGGTAATGAGTCTTCAGAGTAAACTCCTGGGGAAGAGGAGACGCTTATCAACAGACGTTTAGATTAAACCTCCAGCCAAAATAAACAAAGTTCCTACCAAGACAAGTCACTATTTTGGCTTAATGAGAGCATCGCCTTAACGTTTGGGTCCTTTGTTGGTGACCTTTGACCCGGGGACTCTGGAATGCTTTGGACATTCCCTCTGGGAGAGGTTCTGCCCCACTCCTGAGGCACCTGTCAGCAATTAAAGGTCTCCTCCCCAGAGGCCTGGGCACTGCCTTTGGGGTCCAGGGTCACTTCTCTTTCAAGAGTCCGAAGCAGGGGGGCTGTGTGTGTCCCCTACAGCTTCCCTCCCATACAATCCCCGCCTCTCCCTGCTTCACACCCATCATGTCTCCACCCCCACGTCAACAACCCAGCTACTTCCGGAAGTGAGGTTTGACCTGAAGGAATGCGGCAAGCTGAAGGACTGGTGAACTGGGGAAGCAGACCCCAGCTCTGCCTCAGGCCCAGTCTGGCTCTATGACTATGGCCAGGCTCCTCATTCTTTACCATAACCTCCTTAGGACAGTGTTGGGCTGGGTCAGTGTTTCTTGGAGATTAATCCCCAAACATCCAGGCTCAGACTCCTCCAGATGACCCAGAGTTTAAACGCAGGCTTCAAGTCCCAACCCAGATCTATAGGGAAGCAAGGCTTCTGGGGGCGAGTTCCTGCCCACATTTTATACACCCTCTAGGTGTGTCTTGGGCCCCCTAAAGGTTGATAACCACCATCCTGGTCTGTTCCAAACTACAGCTTCCACTGAGCAGGCACCTACCTGCTCTGTCTGAACTTGCTCGAGCTCTGTTTGGGGCGGATTTTCCAAGAACTGCACGACCTTTGCACAGGCTCCTTGCAAGGCCTTGGGAGGGGCCCTGGTAACTCTGTGTTCTTACCTGTGAATTCTTTTACTTAGAGAGCCTAACCATCACATGATAAAAGCTCAAGTTCCAGAAAGCCTGGCCTGGCCCCTGGTTGACCTAGTTGATTGGTGACTGTTTATAAGGTCTTAAGCCTTGGTCCACACCTCCTCTGATGCTAGGCTGTGTCCAGTTTCTCTTACAACTCCTTTCCCTCATACAGTCTAGTATCCTTTGCCCAGTGAAAGCTATAATGTCACCTCTGACAACCACTGAGGTAAGCCCAAAGGTCAAATTCCAATGGCCACCCTCCCCGCCATGGCCAGAGGTAGAAATCATCCCAGAAACAAAGAGGCATGTCCTAGGCTGGTTGATGCCTCCACACCCACACACTCTCTATTTGTTGTTTTGTGTTTTTTAATATTTAGTTCTAATTATTTACTTATTTGGCTGTGCTGGGTCTTAGCTGAGACACCCAGGACCTTCGATCTTCATGCAGAATCCCTTTAGTGACAGCATGTGAACGCTGAGTTGCAGCACGTGGGATCTAGTTCCCTGACCAGGAATTGAACCTTGGCCTCCTGCAATGGGAGCAAGGGATCTTAGCCACAGGACCACCATGAACGTCTCCTCTATTTGTTAAAAAGAGTTTCATTCCCACATATTGCAACAGGGGAACTTTGAAGGGGCCAGGTGGAGAAAGGCAGATCCAGTTTTTAAGCTCATCAGCTGTTCTTCACATGAGATCAGACTTGGGTTCAAATCTTTACTTGGTCTTTATCAGCTGAATGATATTGGAACCTGAGACATGTCTGTCATGAGGAGCTGATACCCCTGCATCTCCAGGACTGTGGGGAGGGTGGCTGAGACTGGAAATAAAGGCCTCTCAGAGCCCATAAGTACTAACCAGTTGTAAGATATCGCCAATCAGACAATATTTAGGCAAAGGAGCCTTGACACAACCTGTGGTCAAAGAGTTTGAGATACTTAATGTCATTGTGTGTGTGTGTATGCTCCGTCGCTTAGTCGTGTCTGACTTTTCAACTCCATGGACTGTAGCCCATCAGTCTTCTCTGTTCATGTAATTTCCCAGGAAGAATACTGGAGTGGGTTGCTGTTTCCTTCTTCAGGGGATCTTCCCGACCCAGATGCAGGATCAAACCTGCATGTGCTGCATTGGCAGGCATGTTCTTTACCACAGAGCCACATGGGAAGCCCCACTTAATGTCATTGGTTGAAACCCAAATCCTTCTGGGGCAGCTGTGTTGCAGGAGGGACCAAGGGCCCTGCAAGGTGAGCTCTCAGGGGTAAGATTCCTGCCCAGCATCGCCCACCGCCCCTCACTGTGCTGAGCCATGCTCAGTCACTCAGTCGTGCCCGATTCTGTGACCCCATGGACTGCAGCCCACCAGGCTCCTCTGTCCATGGGACTCTCCAGGCAAGAATTCTGGAGTGGGTTGCCATGCCCTCCTCCAGGGGGTCTTCCTAACCCAGGGATCGAACCCAGGTCTCCCGCACTGCAGGTGGTTCCTTTACCAGCTAAGCTACCAGAAAAGCCCACCACCCCTCACTGCTGGCACTAAACGGACACCCTGTCATGCACTGCTTGCTTCCCCTTGGCCTGGGCCAAGGAGCGGGGCAAGGAAGCAGAGGAGGGGGAGCAGGATGTGGGTGGAGGGCCTCCCCTCCCCCTCGACCCCGTGCAGCCCTTGGCAAAGCAGGGGAAGAAGGAGGAAGAGGAGGAGGAAGCCACATCTGGTTTGAGTGAGGTTCCCAGCAGAGAGAGCAGGGCCCCGGGACACCAGCAGAGGGGCCCGGCACTGGGGAGGAAGGGAAGCAGGGGGGCTGGCATGGGCCCCGGTAAATGTGGGACAAGAGAGGGAAAGTGGCTGGGACTCGGGGGAAGCAAATAAACAGAGCAGTCGAGACAATAATAATAAAGAGAAGAGTCACTGAAGTGAAGAATGGAGATGGTGTCACACCCAAGACAAACAGAAAATAAACGGCCAGCAGATCTATGCTACAGATGTTTGGCACCGAGGCACGACAGATTTAAAACGCGTGGAAGGTGCCTCGGCCAACCAGGGCTCCACCAGCAGCAGCTGGACAGCAGCTGGACAGGAGCCCCAGCCAAAGGCCTTCGTGGCTGGAGGGGCGCCAGCCCCAGAGGCCAGCACACCCTCCTCCAGCCTTAGACAAGCCTGTCCCTCGCGGAGCCCAACATGGCATCTGCACATACCAAGTGGGAGAAGTGGAAGAGGGTTGCCATCCTTCCTGGGCCAGGTGGGTCCCTGGGCAGGGGCAGCCTCCGGTTCCCCAGGACAGTTTCTTCCCTTCAAGAAGGACCCAGAGTCCCCAGTACTCAGATGGAGTGACTTCTTCAAGTGGTTTCAAGGAAGCAGAGACTGCCTTTCTATGGGCTATCGCCCGCTTGCCACATACTCATTTTAATGACCTCGGGGACTCAGCATTTTCCTTTCCTGGCATCTCAGGCTTCTGAGCTAACCTTTGACCTGCTCCAGTGTGGGGCTGGGGGCTCAGTGTGTAGGGGATTCACTCCCTCATTTACTCAACAGTCACTTTTGTGTGCCTGGCTCCACAGGAGGCTCCTTGAGGGTTATAGAGACGGACCAGACGCCATCCTTCCCCTAAAAGGATTTACAGTCCAGGGAGAGAGAAAGTTATTTTTTGAGTATCCGTTACCATAATAAACACTCTGCTGGGTGCCTTCGAGTGGTCCACCTTGTTTATTCTTGCAGTAACCGTGTTAGGTAGATATGATTCCCTCATTATTCATACAGAGATTTGGGACTTTTTTTACAGCCACAAAGCCAGGAAAGGGATCAGACCAGGTTCATCTGGTCCCAAAGCCCAGTGCTCTTTCCCTGACACCATAAACGGCCATAATGTGAAGAGGAATTCAACAACTCCCAGATAAAATCACATGCTGTCAAAGATATAAGAAAGAGGTCTCCTGTCTCACACCCACCTCTGCTCTCTGCCCCCTTAATTGGAACCAAACCTCATCTTTCTGTTCTGTGCACCAGCAGGGAGGAGCCAGCCCAGCCCATCCCCAGCCAGGGCCAAGAGCCTGCAGGTGTCTGAGGAATGCTAATGCCATGAATTGGGGGAGGGTCCCCACCAGGCTCTTCTCTGGCATTTGCTTCCCATTAAGCCCTCTCCCCATTCCTCTCCAGACCCTCCCTCCCCCTCCAGCAACATGCAGCTTTCATGAGCCAATTACCATGGCCAGGTTGTTCTTTTCCTCCGAAGCCGCTGGCCCTGCTAACCAGGCACAGAGGCAGCAGGGCAAGCCCCTGCTGTCCACGTCAGAGCAGGGGCTTTCTTTGCCCCGAAGGACCCCAAGTAGACAGCAGAAAGGTTGGACAATCCAACATCAACTCAGCCCCCAAAGGAGGGGGAGGCCTCAAAGGGCAATATGGTTACAAGTGGTCTCAGAAAGGGACCTTCCCAGGGCTGTGGAATCATGGTGGATCTCAGAGGCAGAGCAGGGTACCTGAACAGGAAGGTCAAATATCAGACTTCGACTTTCCTCGTGGCTCAGTGATTAAGAACCCGCCTGCCAGTACAGGGGACAGGGGTTCGATCCCTGGCGCAGGAAGATTCCACATGCCACGGAGCAGCTAAGCCCGCGGGCCACAACTGCTGAAGCCTGAGTGCCTAGAGCCTGTGCTCCGCAGCAAGAGAAACCACCGCAAGGAGAAGCCTGCAAGCTGCAACAACTAGAGAAAAAAGCCCACATGGCAGCAAAGACCCAGCATAATCATAAATAAAACAAATAAACAAACAAATTAAAAAGAAAAAGACAGGCTTGAGGGAAGATACAGAGCAGGGGTGGGTCCCTTCAAACTTTTGGTTAACAGACAGGTATCCAGGGTCTAGGTAACTTAATTCAAAACAAATAGTTGAAACCTGTTCAGAAACTAGTCCCACAGGCTGGAATCTCCTATTTTCCTACTATTTCTTAGATCTCCTCAAAAGCTTCACCGTACTCTCTGTCTCTGGAAATTCTACTCAGGCTTAAGCCTCAGTGACCCACGAATTTCCCAGACTTTCCTGGGCAATATTATACACTGGTTGAGTTTCTTTGAATCTAGTGTCACCATAATATATCTGAATAAGATTTGTTTATGTATGTCCTCTTCAGAACTTCCAACATTTCTTTAACCTGAGGATAAATGTCTTCCGTCAATTCCGGAAAATGAAGTATTGCCATTCCCCCCTTCTCTCTATTCTTCTCTTTCTGTACCTCCCTGTAGAGTAGTTTAGATCCCCTTGTTCTCCCCTCCATGCCTCTTAGATTCTCTTTCATATTTTCTCTTTCCTTATCTTTCTGTGCTGCATCTCCGGTAATTTCCTTTGATCTTTCAGTTCACTAAGTCTCTGTTCAGCTTTGTCTATCCTGCTGTTTGACACATCCACTGAGCTTTTATGTCAATGACTATTCTTTTTCACTTCTAGAAAGTTCCATTTGGTTCTCTTTGTAAATTTCTGTTCTCTTTCAAAATAACCTATCCTTTACTTATGGTTTGCATTGCTTTTTCACCTTTTAAATCATTTTAAACATGGTTACTTTAAGGTCTCTTTTAGATTGCTGTATTATTTTATGTTATCAGGATGTTGGACTAGTTTGTTATGTTTGCTGATTTTCCCTACAGGCGTATTGTTTCCTCATGTGGTTTGCAATTTCTTTTTATTGTTGGTGCAGCTTCAAAGAGGATTATATTTTGCTGTGAGAATGCTGTTTCTCTGGGACACATTCTTCTAGGATAGTCTTGTCCTTCTTCCTCTTGATACCCCTGAGTTTTACTGGTCTGGAATCTATTTTTACATTAATTTCTCAGCTTGGGAATTCCAACTGTGGAAATTCAGACACTGTAGTCACATATGGTTTGGATCTGGAGCTGCTTCTTCTTCGCACTGGAGACTATTTTCTATTCAGAGCCCCGGTATGCATAAGCTTAATTGTCACTACCCTAAGGACCTGAGTGATATGTTTCTTGTCTTGATTTCTCTGGGGACTCATCCCTCCCAGGGTCCCAGCTTTTTCAGAGGTCTCTATTTAGCTATCTGCCTCTTATGAACGAGAGATCCTGTCATCTACCCCCTTGTTGGCCTCAAAACCAAAGTCCCTAACACCTCAGATTGCATCTGATCTAGTAACTCCCTAGGCAACATTATCATGACTCAATTGGTGGAACTTACTGCTCAGATTTTAAGCTCTGTGTTTACCTACTGGTAACTTTTTTTTTATTGTGGTTTGTATTCTAAGTCATGAATTTTTGCAAACAGACCAAGTACTTCTTGAAAAGCCTGCCTGCTTCATCTCTGTCCCTCCTAGTGCCTAGCACAGCGTTCTGTCCCAGCCTCCTTATTTATCTGCAGAAACAGACAAAACCCTTAGGTACCCACACATGACCCCTCCCTCTATGCAGAATCCCGTAAGCCGGGGGCATGCAGGGTGATCACGGGAGGAGGGATGCAGATGCAAGCACTGGCCCTTGCTTGCTTCTTCCTAGGACACCTCATTGTTCTCTTCCAAGCCATTGGTTCTTTCATAGGAGGCCGTGCAGGTAGCAGTTTGGATCAAGAGTTAGACCTCATTCTAGTCTGATCTCAGGTACTTCTGAGCCCAGTGGACTTGGAAAAGTCACTGCACTTTTCTGAGGTGTTAGATTCTGCATCTGCAAAACAGAGGCAGGGGAATCGGCCTGGGTGATCTCCAAGACCTTTGTCAGGTCCTTTGAAGCCTTTGAAGCTGCAAGGTAAGAACATAAGCTAGAGTGAACAGCCAGGCTCTCATTCAAGTGTCCCACGGATATTCCCCATCCCAAATCACCCCTCGGAGTGGCCTGGCTTTCCTCCAACACTTAAACCTCTCCCCGCTCTCCAGCCTCCTTGCACTGTACCCTCCTGTTCCTCAAGTCCACTGCCTGGGAGGCCTTGGTCCCATGTCTGTGTCTTAGGAAATTTGGGGGTGGGGTGGAGGCTGGGCTGGAAGTTAGTATCGCCTCCAGCAGTGGGGATGAGCCCCATGAGGGATCAGGGGGGAAAGCAGATGACACGGTGACCTACCAGCACCTGGGCCTGCAGGAGCCCCATCTGCCTCCAGCTTTAGGGGTTTCCTGAGCCTTGGGCTCAGGACCCTGCATCTTAATGAGCCTCTTGAGCCAGTGCAGAAACAATGAATCAAATCCAGCTGGAAGCTGCCCTCCGACCCGCCTAATGACTTGTTTATTGTCAGAGCAGCAGTGCGTCATATAAGGGAATTTCAAAGTGTCACTAATTGGCAGAGGGCCAGTAAATAGCACCATATAAATCTGAAGCTGCTTCCACTGGGGCTGAGGACTGTGGAGCAGATACAGAAGATGCAGGAGGAAGAGGGGTCCCGCCACGGCTGTAGCGCCTTGGCAACTGCGGCTGCCCTGGGACTCTGCTGCCCAGGGAGACTGGAGTGCTGGTGCTGTGACGGGGGAAAGGAGAGGAAAAGTCCCACGATGGCCCCTGCGCCCTTACTGACATCATTTGCGTGTCCACAACCCCACGATGCCTGGCTTCCTACTGCGCTGCGGGAAAAGATGCCTTCGCTCTGAGAGAAGGACAGAAACTCTCACTTGAGGCAGGATTGATGGAGTCTGTAAAACCCTGGATCCATTACCCAGAAATGTTCTACTTGCAGAAGACCCTTGACAAGACCCCTACTCCAGGGCCTATGAGGGACGGAACTGGCAGGACCAGGAAGGAAAGACAAATAGGGTAAAAGAGCCTCTTCTCACTCAGGGTAACCCACGAGCGCCTCCCTGGAGCAGGGCCAGATGATGGGCCAGAGATGGGAGATCATGGGTGTTCCTTCCATGCCCGCCCTGCTCCTCTCACACACACATTGCTCTGCAGATTCAAGCCGAGGGGTGACGTGGAGAAGAGGCAGCAAGAGGGAGGGAGAAACGGGGCTTCCCTGGTGGCCCAGTGGTAAGAATCTGCCTTCCAACGCAAGCGATCCAGGTTCTAAATAAACATTAAAAAAAAGACAGAGAAGGAGAAAAGGAGAAAGGAAGGAAGGCATAAAGTGGGAAATGAAAGACGGGATGGAGCGTGTGGACATGAGGTCTGCGTGTGGACTCTCTGGCAAGGCCGCCTCCAAGCATGGGCCCTGAGGCTGTCAGCAGGCCGCAGAGTCAGGAAGCTCTGTCCTGAGGTCCTTCTGGGGAGCAGGGGGTGTGCGGGATGGGGCAGAGGGCTGAGTCCTTGGGGTAACTACTCCGTGTCTGGGGGCGATAGGCCCTAAAGCTAAGTCTATGACCTGTGACATCAAGGAGCCATGTGGGAAGTGGACAAAAGACATCTATACGCGGTAGAGCTGACATCAAGTTTGAGGGCCAGCACTGCCCACATGTACTGGGCGTCCATAAGGGCCCAGCTACGTCTTCTGGCACAACCCAGCTGATTTCTCCCAGGTGGCTCCATTATTTCAGTCCCCATTTTACAGCCAGAAAAGTGAGGTTCAAAGAGACAGGACATATCAGGGCCTGTCTAGGAGGTCCTGGGGGCTAAGAGCCATTCACTCACTCACTCACGCTTTCTCAAGCATTGATGGAGAACTTAACGATGTTCTGGGCCCTGAGCTGGGAACCCTAGAACTAGTCTGAGCTGTGGTCTTTGTCCTTGGGGGACTTCTAAGTCAATAGTGGGTGTAGCATCCAAATGACTAGAGATAACGTAAAACAGGCTGGAGGAAAGAGCTAGATTAGAGAAATGAGCGAAAACATATATGGAAGGATAGGGAAGTGAATTCTGATTTGGTAGGAAGAGATAGGACTTCAGAGAGGCGGAATTTGAGCTAAACCTTGAAGAAAAGACGTGCATGCATGCATGCTCAGTCGCTAAGTCATGTACATCTCTTTGCTACCCCGTGGACTGTATATATGTACATACATACATGCAATTGACTACTACTCACCCTTACAGGGCTTACCTCGTAGCTCAGTCGGTAAAGGATCCCACTACAATGCAAAGAATCCCCCTGGGTTCAATTCCTGGATCGGGAAGATCCCCTGGAAAAGGAAATGGCAACCTGCTTCAGGATTCCTCCCTGGAGAATCCCATGGACAGAGGAGCCTGAAAGGGTCTATGGGGTCACAAGAGTCGGAAAATGACTTAACAACTAAACCACCACACCACTCAGCCATACAAAAAGAATGAAATAATGCCATTTGTAACAACATGGATGCAACCAGAGATTTTCTTACTAAGTGAAGTAAGTCAAAAAGACAAATACCATATAATATCACTTATATGTAGAATCTAAAATATGGCACAAATGAATCTAACTATGATTCAGAAACATGATCAGAGTCATAGAGAACAGACTTGTGATTGCCGAGGGGTATGGAGGGTGAGGGAAGGTTGGATTGGGAGTTTGGGATTAGCAGATGCAAACTATTATATACAGGATGGATAAAAAACAAGGTCCCACTGTTTAGCACAGGGAACTATATTCAATATCCTGTGATAAACCATAATGCAGAAGAATATGAAAGAAAAATAAATATATATGTAAATCGAGTCACATTTCTGTACAGCAGAAATTAACACATTATAATTCAACTATACTTCAATTAAAAAAAAAAAAAGCTTAAGGATTGCTGTCCCAGTGTGTCCCCTTGTATGTTTTTAATATTTAATTTTTAAATGTTATCATTTTTTTAAAAGTCAGTTTTGTATAATGTAGACACAGAACAAGAATCAAAAAGACCCATGATGGAGTGTATTCCTCCCACCCCTACATGTGGCCATTGCATTCCTTTTCCTGTTCCTAATATTCTCAGGGCCTTGTGGATCCTTTCTACCTGCAAGTCTTCTTTAGATTAAAAAAAAAAAAAAACACCTTTCCCTGCTGAAACAAACTGTCTAGGCCATTTTTGGGCTTCCTGCAGGGGGGCAAGTGGGAAGCATACATAATCCTATGTCCTGACCCAGGTAGAAGAGGGCACACCTCGCTGAGACTCTATGTACAAATGTACATTGCTTGTCCTAGGGATGATAAAGCTGATAACATATGTGTTATGGGCATTCTCTCTTGTCAAAGCTCAGTATTACTTCCATCACACCCATTTTCCAGACATGGAAACTGAGGCTCAGAGCAGTTCAGAGAAGTTCCCCTGTTAACCAGCTAGCAAACAGTAGCAACAGGATTTGCACCCAAGCCTATCTGATTCCACTTCTTTTGTTCTTAACCACTACACAACTGATTCAAGAAAGCGGAAGGGGAAAGCACTTTGGATTTTGCAGACAGAAATTCAGGGGTGGAGGGAGTAGGTGTACAGAGAACAGCCTAAAATCCAATCTCAGATGTCCAGGAAGAAACCTGCCTGTAAAGGACATCTTAAGTTCCTCGTGAAATTTCTCTTGCCCAGTTCAAGTTTTGCACTGAATTTTAGGAAGGGAGAGAGCTGTATGCAGGCCCACAGATACCTTCTGGGTGACCTAAGTTGACAGTGGGAATGTCAACTTAGTGCCTAAGTTGACCTAAATGCCACCAGGAATGGAGTTTCTTCACAAAGACCAGGCCGGCTTTGAGGGAGAAGGTATTACAGACCTAACTTTGGCATCTGACCCATCAGCCGCTGCCTCCGTGGGGCCCTGAGAGGACCTAGGCAGTCCCCCCACATCCACAGCCCCTTTGTGTTAATGACCACAGCGGAGAAATGCCCCAGTCATACTGAGGACACAAGGCAGAGTTTCCAGGGCCTCTCAGGGGCCTCTGTGCTTCCAGGAGAAACGCAGGCCATCATGCCAGACAGAAATGATTGTGCTAATAAGGAGAGAGGTGGACTGCAAGAGCCCTGCCTTGGCCCCAAGCCTCCAGTTAATGAGACTTCACGGGGAGAAAGAGCCTGTAGGGTGAGGGGGTGGGGCCCAAGGGGCCGCCGAACAGCTGGAAGCCAGCCACGGCTGAGGCTGTTTATTAGGACACAAAGAAAAGACTTTGCTCCCTATGTGGAGGTCAAAATCAAGGTATCCCAGGGAAATGGCACGGGAATTTATGAAGTGAGGAGGCAGCCGCTGTGACAGCTGTCTGCTGGTCCTGCCCCAACCATATTGCCTCAACCCTGAGCTGCCCTGGAGAATGTTCACCTCAATGAAGCAAGATTCTCACCACCAAGTGGGGCCAATCCCTCAGATTCCAGGCCCCCGAAAGGGCTTCTGGGAGATGATGCTCAGGTGGTGGTGCGGGTTGCAGAACAGGTTGGAAAGGGGAAAAGGTGATGACAGCCACTTCTAGGTGCCCTCAAAGGCCCTCTGACTTCCCGACTCCCTCTCACTCAGACACATGGATATCCCTGGGTCTGGCTGATGCGCCCCCGACTATGGCACAACAGCCGACCTCTGAGGACAGGGCAACTGGGTCCCAGTTTTGTGACCACGAGGCAGAAATTGACAGGGTTGCCCCACTAATTCCCACCCCGCAATTCCCGGGCACCTGAGGAGGGAGGCGTGTGGGGCCTGTACAGGAGAGAGTGGACCCTCAGGGACTGGGCAAGAGGGAATCCGACGCTGCACTTTGGGGCGCTGGAGAAACAGGTGGGAGGAGAGACCTGATTTACATCGAAGAATGTCAGTTTAGACGCCTCAGATCTATAAGTGGTTAGGTTTCCATGGAAACCAGAGTCCCTCTTTTTAAAAAAATAAAAGGAGAGTGTATGTGTGTGTGCGTGTGTGTGTGTGTGTGTGTGTGTGTTCGGCTTTGTGCTGCCTTTGGACTCCATCCTTCCCCAACATGGGCACCCTGGAACCCACATAAAATACAGGCATGTTAGTCCCTTAGGAAGCCCAGCAACACAAAAAGTGATCCTCGCTGGGCACATTCCCCAGACAATCATTTACTCCCCCCTCCACGTGGGACCTGTCCTTTCTCTCTCCCCCTGTGCACCCACCGCTAGAGCCCTGCAGGGGGGCAGGCCCCCTGCCCCCCACCCCATGAACACTTCAGCCGCCAGAGTCCCTTCGCCCTCAGCCTGACCTTGCTCGGAGAAGCCTGGGCCCCAACCCCCAGCAGGGCAGCTAGAGCTGCTGCCAGGGCCCATCCATCAGGCCCAGCACCCTCCACCCCCAGCACCCCCCACACCCGGCCTGTGAACATCAGCGCTTCCATCAGAGGGCCCACGGGAGGGACT
>NW_011495063.1:2534083-2543894 GCF_000754665.1 Bison bison bison
CGGGAGGGACTCCTGGGGTCTATCTGCCGCCAGTACCCCCCAGCCCCTTTGGGGTGACAGCTACTAGGCAGAGGAAAGGGATGACCCCTCCCCTCCCATCCTCCTCTTTCAGAGGCTGCCAGCCCCCTCCCACCTGGTGACCTGCTGGGACCTACAGAGACCAAAGCTTCCAGTCAAAGATAAAAAATGCCTGGCTATTGACTAAAACACAATAAAGGGCCAATTTGCATTATTTGCATAACCAGCTAATGTCAAAATGGACCGAATGCCCACCCCCACCATCACTGCCACCTTTCTCAGCGCCCCATCTCCAACCTTTCCTCCTCAGGGCTGCCTGCACCTTCTCTCTGGCCCTGCAGAGTGGACTCCGTCCAGCATCAAACTCCTTACGCTTCCACCCTGCCCTCAGGGTAAGGAGGTGTATCCCTGTGGATGACAGGGTCCCAAGTGCCTGCACCCCTCCTCTGGCACGTTTCACAGCATCCGATCCGTAAGGAAAGCCCTCTCCCAGCTTGTCGGCCTCTCCCCCATCTCCCTCCCCTGATACTAGCTCTGTTTGTGCAGGAGCCCAAAGCGTGTCTTGAGAGGCTGATGTTCCTGCAGCTGGGCTGTGTTTGGGCTCCGGCGCAGGTGAGAGGAAGGCGGCAAGGCAGGTCAGAGAGTGCAGAAGGGCGAGGGGGCAGCAGGATGCTCGGACCCAGCAGTCACAGCTCACACATGATATTTCTCCCCACAGTGTTCTCTGCTCCAAGCCAGTGGGCCCCGAGTCAGAGGCTTCCGGGGCTGTAAGGAGCTTTAGTTTATACACAAACAGCTGCATTTTCCTACTACTGTTTATTGCAAGGGGAGCCAGGCCGAGCGTCCTCCCAGCTGCTCTTGGCCTCCGTCGTGGGTTTGGAGCTCCCTTGGCTGGTCTGGGAGAGCAAGGACAGCACAGTCCGTGAATGGGGAGCATCCCAAGGCGGGGGTGGAGGGGAAGTCCTGGGCCTGTTAGCTAGTCTCCTCCTATTTCTCCATCCTCCTGGACCTTGGATCGCCTCCAACACCCCTCACCCCTCTCCCTGATGAACACAGATAGAGGGACAAATCACCTCCATTCGAGGTCAGGTGTCCCTTCCACATTGCATGGTCACCAAAGCACTACAAATGCCCTGCGTCCTGGGGCTGCTGTAAGCCTCCCCTGTGAGGCACGAATAAAGCTCACAGCCCTGGAACCCAGGCCCTGGGGTCACCCTGCCACCATCAGGCCTGAGGGAGGCAGGAGAAGGGAGGGGCCCCCCTTCCCAAAGCAGGGCCAGCCTTGCCTCATCTGATCTCTGGGTTCCCTGCAGCTGAGGGGCATGGGGCCGCCCCCTGAGGACCAGAGAATGATGACCTTCCCCCCCCCCAGCCGTAGTGTAGCCCCGCTTTGGAGACGTGGCCGTGGAGCTACTAGTAGAAGCATTCCCCTGGGGGCTGCGTGGCTCAGTGGTTAGTTCCAGGCTCAGGAGGCACACCCCAGGCTCTCTGAGTGAGTGAGAAGTTACTCAGCATCTCCCTGCCTCAGTTTCCCTCTTAAAATCAAGTGAGGCCCCCTCCTTACCATGACTGCAGCAGGACTAAGGGAGGGCACTTGTCTGGGCCAGTTGCAGTGGGCCTGGCACACAGTGGGTGCTCAATGATAGGCTGTTGGTATCTCAGCACAGGCCAGGGTGGGGGTGGGGTGGGAGCGATGCAGAGGAGGGGAACCGGATCTGATACAGACATCATCACTTCCATCTTCACACTGCTAAAGACTTAGAGTCACCGGCAGCAATTTCATGTCTCTCTTCCCAATCTTTTTTCAGAGAGAAAGGTAGTAGAACCCAATTTCCTCATCTGTAGACTGATTTGAAAGCCCCTACTCCTCATCCTGCTTCTCCATTTGGTGTAAGGGGAAGGCAGGCTTTGGGGCAGACAAACCTGGGTGAGATCCCAGTTCTGCCTGGAACTGGTGCGTGGGCTTAAGGGAGTGACTCGTGACCTAACTGCTGTCCAGCTCTGAGGTCTCGTCCAGCAGTACCTGTCTTAGCAGGCCAGCTCCTGTAGGTGGCCGCACCTGATGTCCACAGAGCCGTGGAGTGCCACCCGGGGCCAGTCCCCCAGCCTCTCCGTCAGGGGCCTCTCTCGAAACTGCTCAGGTAACAAACAATAACATTCACAGGGACCTCAGGCGGTGAACAGGGGGCACCTCGAGAAGGCTGGAACCCAGTCAAGTCCCCACTTCCAGGCAGACTCTCCCAAATGTGGCCAGACTGACAAAATTCAGGCGCCACTGTGAGGACAGTGGCATGAAGAATGACTCATCCTATGCCTTCCAAGGAGAGGGACTGATCCGTGGCATTTCTCAGGGCTTAAAGGGCGGCCAGCTGAGTGCCCTGGCTGGTGGACTCTGCCGTTACTGCCATCCTGACCAGAGCCTCTCTGTCACGTGCCAGAGGCCTTCTACAGGGACCTCATCACCAACCCCTGTCACGTGATGACCTCACACTCATAGGAACCTGTGCGCCCCACCCTCCCACTGGGCACAAATGCAGGCCATCCTCCCCTAGCTCCTAACACCAGGCAGGGGCCCAGAGAGCGGAGTGCCCAGAGGGCAGTGCCCAGGTGGCCCACAGCCTGTTGTCCCTTTTCCTCTGCAGGGAGAGAGGAGGAAGGGAGGGGCCGTTTGGGGAGGAAACAAACTTCAGACTCATTATCCCCCAGGCCCGTCCCCAGCCCCAGCCCCCATCTGCTTTCAGCACAATTAAAGTTCTCTAATCCGGAGCAAAAAGTAGACACAGTTCTCCCATGGTACCCGGCTCATGTTTTCAATACAAATATTCAATTAAACTTTCCCAGTGTGTGCTGTGCTTATTTGCTCAGTCGTGTCCGACTCTTTGCGACCCTGTGAACTGTAGTCCGCCAGGCTCCTCTGTCCATGGGGATTCTCCAGGCAAGAATACTGGAGTGGGTTGCCATGCTTCCTCCAGGGGATCTTCCCAACACAGGGATCAAACCCGAGCCTCCCACATTGCAGGCGAATTCTTTACCATCTGAGCCACCAGGAAAGACCAAGATGCTGGAGTGGGTAGCCTATCCCGTCCCCAGAGGATCTTCCTGACCCAGGAATCGAACCAGGGTCTCCCGCGTTGCAGACAGATTCTTTACCAGTTGAACTATCAGGGAAGCCTCATTGGGTCCCAAAGGGGGAAGCTTCCCAGAGAGACTGAGACCCAGAAGGTGCAGATGGACAGCCGCAGACAGATTTGTCTTGATGGTCAAGAAACTCTTTTCTACAACTCTGTGCTCACATAGTCTGCTTTCCTTCGAAATGGGCCCAGGAGAGGAAATGAATCTTTGAAAACAGGCCGTGGACCTCCCTGGACTTGCCTGGACTCAGTGACTTCCGGCAGGCCCGGCCTCAGCTACTTTCTCCAGCCAGCAGCTCTCGCCCCCAGAGCCAACATCCTCTCCATATTTTAAGCAAAACAGGCCAGTGAAAGTTGCTCAGTCATGTCCGACTCTTTGTGACCCCATGGACTACACAGTCCATGGAATTCTCCAGGCCAGAATATTAGAATACTGGAGTGGCTAGCCATTCCCTTTTCCAGGGAATCTTCCCAACCCAGGGATGGAACCCAGGTCTCCCGCATTGCAGGCAGATTCTTTCCCAGCTGAGCCACCAGGGAAGCCCCCAAACAGAAAACAAACCAGCGCCACCACAAAATCCTATAAGGCTGACGTCATCCACCTCTCATAGGAACTGCTGCTAGCAACAGTCATTCCTTTTCCTGCAGTCGCTTATCAGAAGTACCTTCAAAAGCAGAAGCGTTCTCTATGAAAACACTGAGACCCAACGAGGAGAAAAAGCTGGTCCAAGGCCGCCCTGCCAGTTAGGGCTCACACCTGGCCAGCCCTCCAGGGCTCCCCGTGGCCTCCTGGCTGTCTCTACCCCATTAGTTCCAATGGAGGCTGGAGTACAGGGATGTCTGGGTTCCAGGCCCAGCCCCACGGCTGTAACACAAAGGAGAGAAACCTCCTTCCTCGGACAATCTCCAGGAATCAGTTTCCTCCATCAGACACTTTGTCCCGCGAATTCTAAGGACATTTAAAAACACCAGGAGTCAAGAAGTGAGACCTGGCACAAAGCGATTTTTAGAACATGCGGAGGGAGTGAAGGTTAGTGGTCCTTCTATATATTTTTTTCTCTTTCTTTCTTTTCAATTTTTAATTCCATCTTAAAAAGTCAAGTTACAAGCCAGGGTGGAGGTGGGTGGGTAGTGAGGGAGCCGGAAAAGACTAAGGAAGGAGGCCATCTGGCCCTCCTAATTACAAACCCTAAAGCCTTCTTGACAGATCGGCTTGACAGTGTGGGGTTGACTCTTCTCATTGAGCATGGGCTGCACCTGGAGACCCCTGCGCCTGACCTCTAGCCAAAGGATAAGGTTGACTGGAAAAGGAAGAAGGGAAGACTTCCCTGGTGGGCCAGTGGTAAAGAATCCGCCTGCCACTACAGGGGACATGGGTTGGATCCCTGGTCCGGGCAGATCCCTCATGCCTCAGAGCAATAAGCCTGTGCACCGTGACTACTGAGCCTGTGTGGCCACAGCTACTGAAGCCTGCGCACCTGGAGCCCCGTGCTCCGCAGCAAGAGAAGCCTCCGCAGTGAGAAGCCCGTGTTCCACAGCTAAAGAGTAGCCCCTGTTCACCATAACAAAGTCCACACAAAGCAACGAAGACACAGAGCAGCCAAAAATAAACAAATAAATAAAATTATTTAAAAAAAAAGAAAGGAGGATGAGAGGGGAGGGGCCAGGAGCCCCCTGATCAGAGTGGCAGAGAGATAGACACTCAGATGGACAGCTGGACGTGGAGGGAGATCAGCTCCCTTGGATGGGGCCACAGGAGGAACTGGTGGACATGTGTGCCTGGGCCTCCACTTAAGGAAGGGGCAACTGTAGGTAGATTTCACCTAAACTTTTGGTTTGATGGCTGTCCGGGACCTCTCCAAACTTCCTCTCTCAAACGTTCCCCCAAATGCTGGGTCAGCAGCTCTTGATCCAGCAACCCCAATTTCAGAGGGCCTTGAGGATTATAGTTCAGCCCAAAGATGCTTACCCTTAGTAACCAGAGCAGGCCCAAGTCTGGGCCAGGCAGTCGAGACTGCCTGGCCGGAGCCAGAATTCAATGCGTGATGAAGTCTGGGAGAGAGGGCGGGCAGATGGGAGACGCTCCCCATGGCAGGGAGCCCAGGAGGCAAGTGCTGAGCCAGGAGCTTCCAAGGGAGTCTGGCTCAGGGATTTACAAGTCTCTTGTTCCCATTAAAAAAAGATGCTAGGCCTCGAGTGCTCTGGAGAGGATCATCAGACAGAGCCAAGACCCAAGGCAGGAGGGGAGCTGGCTTTCTTGAGAGGCACCATTCTCTCCTCTCTGAGACCAGATTCAGGACTCCTTGACTCCCTCATCCCAGGCTGGGGTTCAGAACTCTATGATTTAGGACAAAGGAGGTGCAGGAGAGGGGGAAAGGGCGTTGTGTCCTTGGCCCTGAACCCAAGAAGGAGCTTGACGTTCCTGAAAAGTGGCAATGAAGGGCAAATGTGCTGAGATTCTCGAACCATCTGATTCAGAAGGGTAAGCATCAGTGTTTCTGACCTCACCTTCTTCCCAGGATCTCTTTTCTCAGCAATTCTAGAAGTATCTCCTTTGTGACCTAAATCGTGCTGGCAATTCTCCTTGCTCTTCAAATCCCCTCTCCATTTCCTATGCTAGGGTTTGGGTACCACAGAAAGCCTGTGGTTTAGATTCCACACAAATCCCAGTTGGGACATCACATTGTCAGAAGACGCTGAGTGCTATGGTGTCCAGCCCCGGCCAGTCACAGATGGACACTGACAGCATCTCCTGCTGTGGCCCATTTATCTTGAATTTGATGAAGTCTCTGGGCTGTGAACCCCGCCTTGAGACAGTTCCAGGTGGACTAGGACTCAAAGAGAAGAGATGAGAGAGACCTTGATGAATAGTTTCTCGAGAAAATGAGCTGTTAGTGGAGGAGAAGGAGTCAACCTAGGAGGCTCTAGACTAAAAGTGAGAAAAGAGCTTCTGGAATCAATTTACAGGAGCAGGGGGAGGAGCAAGAAACAGGAAAATGATGGCAGTGGGGGTGAGCAGATTAATAGGCTCCCAGCCAGGTTGCTATTAGATAAGGTGCAAATCCAACAGGAGACATGGCTATTGCAGGAGTCTGTTTTCAGTGAAATAAAAATGCCCTGGAGATGCTTGAAATTCATCTTATAATCAACAGGTGTCACCAACTTCAAGATATTTGCAGGGATCTTTTCCTCTGGGGCAGAGAAAAAGAATTGCAGAAAGAGGTAAACAGACCCCCAGACTTGATTTGTGTGGGGGTGGGGGCCTCCACATCTTTTGAAAGAAATATTGTATTTGCTTATTTATGTTTTGCTGCATCCGGTCTTAGTTGTGGCATGCGGGATCTTTTCATTGCATTGCAAGGGCTTCTCTCTAGTTTACAGGCTCAGTAGTTGCAACTCGAAGGCTTAGTTTCTCCGAGGCTTGTGGGATCTTAGTTCCCTGACCAGAGATCAAACCCGTGTCCCCTGCAATACAAGGTGGATTCTTAACTACTGGAGTGCCAGGGAAGTCCGGGGCCTCCATGTTTTCAGAAATGCCAGTCCCTCTGCTTAGAATACCCTTCCTTCCCTTTGCCTTTCCTTCCCTTCCTGCTCTTTGCTCCTTCTCCGTACTAAACTAGGTGGTCCTTCTCTATGCTCATAGAGTTATTGTGAGAATTAAGTGAGCAAATTCATATAAAATCCTTAGACAGAACCTAGACTGAAATACTCCAAGATGAATGCCCTTCGCATACCTGTACATGGGTCTCATGGGTTGGTGGTCCCATGCTGGTCCATCACACCTACCTGATTGGAAGTTCTCAGCAAGCAGAAGCCATTTGTTAGATGTTTTTCTACCCTTAGGACCTAGAATATAGGATAGTTCAGTGTCTGGGGATCACTAAGTGATCATTAAATGTTGAATGAATATATAAATGAAAAAATGAATGCCTATGCATTTTTCAGATAGACTATGAGCAAAACATGTGCCTGCCATCCGAGGTGGGCATATCCCCTTGGACATATGTGCCTTCACCCCTCACCCACTGGCTCAGGCACTCAGCCAACAGCCTGTGGTCCGCTCTCGTAGGGAGACAGTTCATTTTGCTTTTCTCCAAGGCAGCCAACATCAACAGCAACATGGAGATGTAAAACAGACCAGGACCAATGAAAGGGGCTCCTCCTCCAACTGAGCTTCCAAATGTTTTAATTCCACTAATGAGGTCCAGAGAGGAGTAATCAGGAAGTGTCTAAAATTAGCCATTTTAATTTGAATAAGAGAGGGGGGGACTGGCTGGGAAGGGGGCACAGTCTCTGGTGGAGAGAGTGGGATCCCAGGGACCTCAGGAAAACCAGAGCAATATCTGGTGCTCCAGGACCCCAGAGAACGCATGGAGGGACTGAAGATCCATGTGATTCAATGCGTGGTCACACATATTAAAACAATTCATTGATCAGTTGTCCCAGAATCCATTGTGTTTCAAGTCAGCGGCCATGCCTCCAACCTGGAAAACATTAGCTGGAGTTGGACAATGGGAGACCTTTCTCGTTTCCAACTCACCCCTTTCTAACCTCATTATTTCGGTTCCCAGTTTTCATCACTAAAGTTGGGCGTATGGTAGGAGCCTCACTCGGAGAGGGCAATGGCAGCCCACTCCAGTACTCTTGCCTGGAAAATCCCATGGACGGAGGAGCCTGGTGGGCTGCAGTCCATGGTGTCGCTAGGGGTCGGACACGACTGAGCAACTTCACTTTCACTTTTCACTTTCATGCATTGGAGAAGGAAATGGTAACCCACTTCAGTGTTCTTGCCTGGAGAATCCCAGGGATGGGGGAACCTGGTGGGCTGCCGTCCATGGGGTCGCACAGAGTCGGACACGACTGAGCGACTTAGCAGCAGCAGCAGGAGCCTCACTGTCTTTGTGAAACCTCCTGACTGTTCTGGCCCACAGGAGTCCCTCCATTCCCTGAATTCGTAAGAGAAATACACAGTCTTTGTATTATTTTGTAAATATGCTGCTGTTGTTCAGTTGCTAAGTCATGTCCGACTCTCTGGGACCCCATGGACTGCACCACATCAGGCTTCGCTGTCCTCTGCTATCCGCCAGAATTGGATCAAACTCATGTCTACAGAGTCGGTGACGCTATCTAACCATCTCATCCTCTGCCACCCGCTTCTCCTTTGGCCTTCAAGCATTCCCAGCATCAGGGCCTTTTCCAACGAGTCAGCTCCTCTCATCAGATGCCAAAGTATTGGAGCTTCAGCTTCAGCATCAGTACTGAATTTACCATTCATTTATTAATCTATCAAACATTAATTGAGCACCCAGTGTAAGCTAGATACTGAGGTAGGAGGAGGGTTTCGGACAGAGAGAAAGAGGATGTTCTGTCTTAAGGAGCTCAGTCTTACAGATATATTAATGAACAATTTTTAAAGTAATTAAAGCATGTATATGTTTTTCTTTTAAATTATATGTAATGAATAAATAAAAGCATGGCTATGTATTGAAATACACAATATATTTGCCACGATATCTCAGGATAACTGCTATGTGGAAGTAATGTGTGTACCAGGAACGGGGGAACATAGGCAGGGAACACCCCAGATCTGTCCAAGGGGATCAGGAAGATTTTGTTTGGCACTAACTTAGCATATATTTCCCGATGTTACAAGTATTCTTTTTTTATGTCCTGACTCAGCAGATAGAGCAACTCAAACCCAAAAAATACGCCTTCTATTTCTTTACCATCAGGTCAACACAGAGCCTTCACATAGTAAAAGTCCAAAAAATGTTTTTTATTGGTGATTGCCTAAGAGTGTAGACATCTTTCATTTCAGAAAATGGTGGCTGTTTCCATTCCTTTGAGAATCTACAAAAATAAGTTGAAACAATAGAGGAAAAGAATTAGAATGAGGTCTCCTGTCAACCAACGTATGACTCAGTGAGGTAGAAGGATTCAGTGGGGGAGGAGGAGTGGCCATGCCATATGGCATGTGGGATCCTAGTTCTCCAACCAGGGGTTGAACCCACACCCCCTACATTGGAAGTATGGAGTCTTAATGACTGGACCACACAAGTCCCTCCTTCTTTAAAATGCTTCAAATATAGGGAAGTTTCTCTTGTGTTCAGGACAACTTAGATCTGGTGCCCCTAAGAACAGAAGAATGGATTAGATGACCTTCCAAGAGCCCATTGGCTCCAAGGATTCTCTGGTGTTCATAGGCCCCCAGTTCAGTTCAGTCGCTCAGTCGTGTCCAACTCTTAGAGACCCCATGAACCATAGCACGCCAGGCCTCCCTGTCCATCACCAACTCCCGGAGTCCACCCAAACCCATGTCCATTGAGTCAGTGATACCATCCAACTATCTCATCCTCTGTCGTCCCCTTTTCCTCCTGTGCTCAATCTTTCCCAGCATCAGGGTCTTTTCAAATGAGTCAGCTCTTTGCATCAGGTGGCCAGAGTATTAGAGTTTCAGCTTCAACACCAGTCCTTCCAATGAACACCCAGGACTGATCTGCTTTAGGATGACTTGTTGGATCTCTTTGTAGTCCAAGGGACTCTCAAGAGTCTTCTCCAACACCACAGTTCAAAAGCATCAATTCTTTGGCACTCAGCTTTCTTTATAGTACAATTCTCACATCCATACATGACCACTGGAAAAACCATAGCTTTGACTCTGT
>NW_011495063.1:2543994-2544672 GCF_000754665.1 Bison bison bison
TTTTTTTTTGAATGAGCATGAGTCCTACCCAGGTTCCTAAGGCAACCCACCCCATCCCACCCTGCAGCCCCCTGCTTGGAGCTTCCTCAGTTCTTCCGGTATTTGGGCAATGGATCATCTCCAGCTTTGCCCAAACCAGGCAATTTACAGCCGAAGAATCGTGACTTCCTCTCTCTTTCCCCCATAAAAAAGCAGAAAGCAAGTTAGACTTCAAAAGCCTCTTTAAAAACCAACATTTTGATGACTTAAGAATAAATGAATGAGAAACATACGGCTTAAATTTCCTTTATGATACACAAGGGCTCTTTCTGGACTCACTTTCCATTGCTGCCAAGCTCGTGATGAGAGTGGAAGTTGCCCAGTGTTCACATCATCAACAGATGGCTCCCCATATTTGGAAAATGTTCACATGGCCAAGGGAGGAAGCTGCCGGCTCCCCAAACAGTGATGTGCCCATTGGCGCTTTTGTCTGCTTCTACATGAGACCCTGGTCAAAAGCAACTCCACACCCGGTGGTCCCAAAGCCAGGGCGGAAGGGATTGCCCTCCTGGAGCTAACTAGCACTGGGGTACAACAGAGGGGTCTCAGTTCAGTCCAGTTCAGTTCAGTCGCTCAGTCGTGTCCGACTCTTTGCGACCCCATGAATCGCAGCACGCCAGGCCTCCCTGTCCATCACCA